>NC_091454.1:21087760-21459010 GCF_027789765.1 Dendropsophus ebraccatus | reverse complement strand
GGGGGCCCCGGCAGCTTTCATTTATAGAGGCCTTTTTAAAAATTAAAGCAACAATCTGGTTGCTATGTGCAACTGCTCTACTGTTCCTTTGCACAAAGTTTAAAAGGGTTGTCCGGTATAATGATATTTCTCTATGCTGCCGGGGACATGTCAGTGACATATACTTACCTGTGCTTTTCTGCTGCCAGCGATTTCTAAACGGAATGGGACAGGTAAGTATCTGTTACTGACATGCCCCCCGCAGCATAGTAAAATACCATATTATCCCGAACAACCCCTTTAACCCAATTTCGATTTTTGCACTTCCGTTTTTTTCCTCCTTGTGCTTAAAAGGCCATAGCACTTGCATTTTTTCACCTAGAAACCCGCATGAACCTTTATTTTTTGCGCCACTAATTGTACTTTGCAATGACAGGCAGAATTTTTTCATAAAGTACACTGCCGTTTGCCCTGGGGTAAAACTGACTTGTTATGCATGTTCCTCAAGTCGTCACGATTAAAACGATATGTAACATGTATAACTTTTATATTATCTGATGGCCTGTAAAAGAAATTCAAACCATTGTTAACAAAAATATGTTCCTTAAAATCGCTCCATTCCCAGGCTTATAGCGCTTTTATCCTTTGGTCTATGGGGCTGTGTGAGGTGTCATTTTTTGCGCCTGATGTGTTCTTTCTATTGGTACCTTGATTGCGCATATGTGACTTTTTAATCGCTTTTTATTACATTTTTTCTGGATTTGATGCGACCAAAAATGCACAATTTTCCACTACGCGATTTTTTTACGCTTACACCATTTATCATGCGAGATCAGGAATGTGATTAATTAATATTTCGGGCAATTACGCACGCAGCGATAGCAAACATGTTTATTTATATATTTTTATTTATAACATGGGAAAAGGGGGGTGAGTCAGACTTTTATTAGGGGAGGCGGCTTTTTTTTTTATTAATAATAACACTTAATTTTTTTTACACATATACTAGAAGTCCCTCTGGGGTTAGGGTTATTCCCCCTGGGGTTAGCCTTATTCCCCCTGGGGGGACGTCTAGTATATGCACACTGATCTCTCATTGAGATCTATGCAGTATAGTTATACTGCATAGATCAATGAGATAGGCACTGGATTGCTTTCGGCTGCTGCAGCCGAGAGCAATCGAGTGCCGAGCCGCTGTGAGATGTGTGGATCGCTCCTCCGGGGCAATGTCCCAGGGGGGGGGGGGCATCCATCCAAAACATGGACGCTTTCTTCCAGAAATAGCACCACTCTTGTCCTCAGTTCAGGTGTGGGGTTTTGCAGCTCAGTGCCATTGAAGTGAATGGACCTGAATTGTAATACCACACACAAGCTGAGCGCAGAAAGTATCTGTGTTTTTTCTAATCCTGGATAAACCCTTTAATTCTTGTAATAGGCTTTTTAAACGAGTGGCAATCTTTGAGATCAGCATGTATTGACAGCATTTGTAATAAGTGTAATAAGTGGACGTGTCCAATATATTCACATACATGGGGCCCTATTATAGATTTGTACACCTGTGAATGAGACCTAATAAAAACCGAACCTAATGGATTACGTGACGTGGAAACCACAAAGCGAAGACGACTATTAAATCAGGTCTGATCTTTACACACAGAAACCAGTCCTGCTGCATCTCCATATCTTTCGAGACATCTGGAGCTGGCTGCAGTTTTGCACATAAAGCTCCGTTCTTTCCATCTGAGGTCACTTCTCCCACCTCTTCCCTGTCTGACAGAAAGAGCAGAAACTCAGGGAACATCCTGTGTCTTTTCAAATTCATGTAGAGGTCTCCAGATCTGAATGTGATGAGGCTTGTACCCAGGACATGTGGCCATTGATGTGATAAAGACTCAGGCGGAGAACTTGTTTGATGCCCATTGTACGACAGCTACCAGAGGAGATCTAATCATGACTATCACTGATAATCGTCCTGTGTAATAGTCAATGTATATATAGAAAGTGTATATATATATATATATATATATATATATATATATATACACTTTATATTATATAGATATGTATACTATAACTATATAACTAGATAGATAGATAGATAGATAGATAGATAGATAGATAGATAGATAGATAGATAGATACTGCTTTTAGAGCAGAGTGGTGGTCAATAACCTAGACAACAAGCTGTCAGCAATGGGAAGAAAGAGAAATATTTAAAGTAGCTCTCTTTTTTTTTTTTTCGCTTTCTGGTATACTCACGCATGATGATCGCTTTCCCACAGCCTTGCAGTATTCCGGTGATCCAACAGTTCTTTTCCGACCCCTCTTCTTTCCCCAGGGCTTTTGAAGACCAGAAGTTAGTGTCTTGTCACCTGAGATGTCACGTCTCGGGCCCGCGTCAGACATCTGGAAGCGGCTGGGCACCGGAGCGCCGCAATGCAGGACCCGCTGCTGGAACTGGGGGGGGGGGGGGGGGGGGGGGTTAGTGAACGTCTTTTCCCTCGGCCACCTCCTCCCCGATCCCAGCAAAAAAGTGCCCCCCCCACTGGAGTACCCCTTTAACCTGACAAGTCCTACAAGTTTATCATATCAGTTGAAAGAGGTTATCCAGCGCTACAAAAACATGGCCACTTTCTTCCAGAGACAGCACCACTCTTGTCTCCAGTTAAAGTGTGGTTTGCAATTAAGCTCCATTCACTTCAATGGAATTGAGTTACAAAACCTACACCCGGGCTGGAAGAATGTGGACATGTTTTTGAAGCGCTGGACAACGCCTGTCAATAAACCTGTCATCACCTGTCAATAAACAGAACACAAAGGGGGAGAATTGTCAAACTACTGTACCGTATTGATTGGCTCAGTTGCCCCTAGCAACCAGATTCCACCTTTCATTTTTGAAAGAATCTGTGAGGAATGAAAAGTGGAATCTGATTGGTTGCTAGGGGCAACTGAGACAATTCTACTTGACACCACTTTGATAAATCTCCCCCAAAGTGTCTTCCCATTGGGACCCTCATCTGTAAGGAGACCTGGTAGAATTAAAGGGATCTTTCATACAAAAACGATCTATTCACAAGATAGACCATCAATAGCTGATCGATGTGGCACCCCCACCGATCCAGATGCCAGAAACGGACAATGTACAGATGCAGTGCAGAACAGCTCCCATTGAAATGGATAAACCATCAATTTTTTTTTTTTTTAGACAAAAAATCCCTTTAAGTTTCCCTGCAGCATCACCACAGGTAAAATGAAGAATTAGACATTAAACTCAGTGTAATGCAGGACAGGTTAGAGTCGAGACAAGGCTCACGAACATACGACCCCCCAACCAGGGGCAGATTAACTTTACCATAGGCCCCGGGCTGTTGACCAAGCTTGGGCCCCCCGACTCCACTGTAACTTTGACAGCACTACCATGGTGTCCATAGTACAGGATAGATAATGTCATGATGCCCTGATTTGTGCAAAATTGTGGTAAAAAAGCAGCGATTATTTGCATATCATGGCAGAACTATAACCAGGAGACAATACACCACTGAAAGTATGTATTTTTGGGTGGCCATGGGCCCCCCAGGAGCACAGGGCCCCAGGCTACCACCCGAAACGCCCCTATTATAATCCACTACTGCCCCCAACTTCGAACTCCCCAATAGCTCTACTTCTCTTCTTCCTCTGGAGGACTCCACTTACTTACGTATTACAGGGAGGGCGACATGTAATTCTTGGTATAAGGCGAGTATTCTTTACACTTCAAAAATGTCATGAAATTTGCAAGAAGACGGATATTTTAAGTGACTCTAGTAGCGGATTTCACTGCGGCTTTGTAAAGTCCCTTTCACGTGCATTGTGCTCATAGGAACCGTGACTAAGCCGTCTTATATCACAATGCTGGTGTGAGAAGTGTCACTTCTCTATGTACACAAGAGCTTTGTATGTGCAAATCACTTCACAGGTAGCAGAAATAAGCAAGATGGTCAGTGGTTCCATTGTCCGGAGTCCTTGTGAATCACCGCCTATTCTCACTTTGCTCTTGTTCAGACTAAACAATTTTCCAGTAACAACACTGATGAATGAAGGAAGGGATTCCACAACATGAGCGAAAAAAAGGGGAACATCCTACATATCCACAGTGGTACCTGCAAGGGACCAAGACACTCATACTCATTACATATAGGCAGGGGCGGATTAACGTTACCATAGGCCCTGGGCTGTTCACTAAGCCTGGGCCCCCCCATCTCACTGTAACTATGGCGGCACTAGCGTAGTGTTCATAATACAGGATAGATAATGTCATGATTCCCTGATTTGTGCAAAATTGCAGTAAAAAAGCAGCACTTTTTTGCAAATTACGGCAGAACTGTAGCCAGGAGATAATACACTACTGAAAGTAAAAGCCTTTTTGGGTGTCCATGGGCCCCCCAGGAGCTCAGGGCCCCGGGCTACTGCCCAAAACAGACCTATTATAATCTGCTACTACATATAAGAATAATCTATACAGTCAAGAGGGGTTTTATAGGTGTGAACACAAGTCTATGATCACGTATAGTACAGAGCAGCTCTGTACTTCTGTTTTCTCTCATCCTGAGAACGACCTCAGTTCTCCGGCATGAAGTGACACCTGAAAGACTGGCTGAACTGGTCTGGACATGGATAAACCATTAGAGTGCAAAGAATTTACTGGTGCGTGTTCTTCGTCGCCTGCTTCTTCCCTACTGACCTACAACAACAAGTCAGAGGAAAAAAAGTTTATGGATTGTCCGGGCAGATGTTCCCTCCTATCCCTTTCATTTTCCTGCAAATATACCAAATATGCTGGCAATGCAATTCTATAGGGTCATGCATTTTCTCATATACCGGACCACATATTTTTCTAGAAAACCTTAAAAAAAATTGAACAAAATTTCCTCAAAGTAACCAAATTATTGCGTCAAAATCCACTTGCAAACTACCTCCCATTGTTTTATGTTCCTTAGTAGAGATGAGCGAACCTTGAGCATGCTCGAGTCCATCCGAACCTGAACTTTCGGCATTTGATTAGCGGTGGCTGCTGAACTTAGATAAAGCCCTAAGGCTATGTGGAAATCATGGATATAGTCATTGGCTGTATCCATGTTTTCCAGACAACCTTAGAGCTTTATCCAAGTTCAGCAGCCCCAGCTAATCAAATACCGAACGTTCGGGTTCGGATCAACTCGAACGCAAACCCGGTTCGCTCATCTCTATTTCTTAGTTTATTTGGAGCAGAATTTCAGATGCACATTTGTAAATCACAAGTAATTTGTGAAACAAATACAGTATGGGAAGACTTGAGATTTTTAAATAGAAGTAAATTATAAATGTATATTACGTTCTGAAACCCGTCGATTTGAAAGAAAAAGATTTTCGCTGGATAACCACTTAAAGGGGTTGTTCACCAATTATTTTTTTCTTTCAAATCAACTGGTGCCAGAGATTTGTAATTACCGGTAACTTCTATTAAAAATCTTGAGTCTTCCAGCTCCTGTATGTCCTGCAGGAAGTAATGTATTCTTTCCCACACAGTGGGATACAGAGCTCTCTGCTGCCACCTCTGTCCATGTCAGGAACTGTCCAGAGCAGGAGAGGTTTTCTATGGGGATTTGCTACTGCTCTGGACAGATCCTGACATGGACAGAGGTGGCAGCAGAGAGCACTGTGTCAGACCGGACTTCCTGCAGGACATACAGCAGCTGATAAGTACTGGAAGACTGGAGATTTTTAAGTAAATTGCCAGAGTATCCCTTTAACAAATGCTAGACCTGATTCAGCTGTATTCTGTACAGCAGACTCCATTTCCCACATCTTACATTAAAAAATAAAAAAAACTTGCCACATATAGTTGTTTTTTTTTGTTGTTGTATACTATAGTGTAGTTGACTATAATTTTGTACGGAACTTTCTGCAATACCTATGCAGCGTGTGAATCATACCCTAAAGGAGGGGTGCACAAATGTCTCACATATCAATCTAAAAACAAGGGAGATTGTGAAATATTAAGATCATGGTAGGTGACAATGTGACTAGCGGGCATACAGAACAGTATGTGCGAGGAACAATGAAACCAAGAGGAGAGGGGCGATACTGCTGGAGTAAGAGGTGTGTGCAAGTTATATAAGGGGCGGAGGAGGATGATCACCAGCCCACCTCTCTAACCAGGTGAGAGGAGCCCAATAGTCACATACTGACTCTGAGCCTGTGGGATCTGGCATGTGTCCTGGCTTATAACTACATGGCAACTTCATACAACTCCGACTGTTCCAATGGTGAGTGCAGACCCTTACCCTAATAGCTGAAATTGTGTATGTATTGCTTTATTGCATTCTGGTCTATTTGCATGGATACATGGAGTTTTGTGGTTTTATAGGATATAACATGGTACGATTTCATCCCGGACCATTGCGTTTTAGGAATGTCCTTAGAAATTTAAGGTGGTATTGTAATTCCCAGCAATGTGCTATTGGTGATCGTAATTCTGGTTGCTATCATTGTGCTATGCTAAAGACTGAGTGCAAGTATGTAATATAGGGAGGGCTTACTGCAATGTTCTCCAGCAGAACTACAACCCCCATCATGCCCTGACCGCTAAATGTTGACTGGTCGGTATTCTCGTGACTATACTTTGCTGGGAGCGATGACATCCATGGAAGAGGCGGCTTTGCTTTGGAGAAGTTGCTGGGTGGGTCTCTCCGGTTTGAAGTGTTTTTCGGATCTAATTGACTCTAGGGCTGGTAACCTGAGCCTGAATGTCTCTCAGATGCAATCTACAGGTCCAAGAGTTTTTGTTGTGGTTGTTGAATGTATTGTGTGACTTTTTTTTTTCTTTTTTCCTCGTTATTTACACTTCTAGACTTTTTCATTTTTTTTTATCCCCACCCCTAAACGAAACCTATATCTAGCCATATCAATTTGTCAAGTATTTTGTGGCGAGATGTACATCCCCCAGTGAGTGTAGACACACCGAACAGCCATAAAATTAATCATAGTATAGGTTTTAGCGTCAAAAAACATCTCTGAGCCGACAAGTTCTGGACGCCACTAGACCTGGTGGTATATGACCCCTAGATGTCGCCAACGTATGCTGTTAGGTGTGAGGTGCGGCCTCCATGGATGGGACTTGTTTCTCCAGCACATCCCACAGATGATCGATCAGATTGAGATCTGGAAACTTGGAGGCCGAGTCACCACCATCATCGTTTATCGTGTTCCATATTCCTGTACATTGTTGCGGTGGCTTTAGGGGCCACTGCCATGAAAGCCTACATATACTTTCAATAACTCATGGTCAAAGGATCCTCCCCACCTACAAGTATGTTCAGTACGGCTGACCTCTCACTGTGGCTTATTTCTCCTGAAGCAAAGGGGTTGGCCATGACTTCCCCATCATGCCCGACCCCTTTCACCTTGGTGGTTGTTCAGGATAGCCCTATTCAGCTTGGATTGAGAGCCAAAACCGCCGTAAGCATGCGGGTTCAGCCGTGTAAGGTGTATGAGGACTAGAGAACAAACTTCGAGCATGTTCGGATTCTGTATTTGATTACCGTTGGCTGAAAAAGTAGGATGCAGCCCTAAGGCTTTCTGGATATTATAGATACAGCCATAGGTTGTCTCCATGTTGTCCTGGACTACCTAGGGATTCAGCCACTGGCAATCAAAACCTGAACGTACTTGAAGTTCACCCATCTCTAATGGGGACCTTAAAGGGGTATTCCGGGAAAAATTAACTTTTTCCCCTGTCCACAGGATAGGGAAAAAGTAGATGATTGCGGAAGGGTTCAAATCCTGAACCCTCCTGCGATCTCCAAATAGGAGAAAAGCGAGTTTTTCCCGGAATATCCATTTAAGTCTGTACAATGGTTAGATATGTGCTACATGTCACAGTTACATCCACGTGATGCCAAGACTCGACGTTTCAAGCAGAACATCGCCTAAGGCATCACACTTGTGCATCCTGATAACACGTTTTCTTTTAAGGCATGTGAATGGCAGGACCACATAACAAAACATGATTCATCAGATTAGGCCGCCATCTTTCATGGCTTCCTAGTCCAGTTCTGGTGTCCATTGTAGTTGGTGGACTAGGATAAGCATGGCCACCCTGACTAGTCCTTAGCTATAAAGTCCCATACAAGCAAGCTGGGATGTCCTGATATTTCCTGCTATTTGTGCTACAGTAGTTGTTATGTATAATTGGACCAGATGGTCTAGAGTTTGTGAACCTTTGGCTTCCATGATCCGGGTGCTCATCCACCTATTCTGAGCTTTATAATGGCTCAGGACTGGACACGCTCCTTTGTGTCGCATACCAGACTTCATTGCGGATTACACAGCTTTACCTCCTGTAGGTAACTTCAGATTTTACGTTTGACATGATATGGTTGGGTATTTGTTCTGCTTTACAGCTTTATTGTTCTATGTCTTTGCTAATCCCAGAGTCACTGATCCTAAATGACTCCATTCACTTGAAGGACTCTTCCATACACCGTGACCTGCAGCAATGAGGTGTTTATTTACAAGGCAAATGGAGTTTCTAGAACTGACCATAAAGTAGAGTTTTTTGGGGGGGCACATATTTTTCTGTACTGCGTCATCCCACTGGGTGCTATAGAAAAAAGGGGTTTGTGGTTTTTATTGTATTCTGATCATACACAACATTGCATACTAACGGAACACTTCTGCTTTTTTTTTTCTACAGGAACATTGGTCACGCTAACCTGCCCCTCACGCCGGGTGGTCTGTCAAATATTGGGGGAATATAACTCGTCGGTCTCCATTTACCAGAACTTGACTCTTGATGCAAGTGGGTCCTCCACCAACCATGATTTCATTATTGGATTGGTACTGGCAGTGTTCTCCAGCATCCTCATTGGGAGCAGTGTTATCCTGAAAAAGAAAGGTCTTCTTCATCTGTCAGAGCAAGGACGTACACGGGCAGGTATGGAAAGCGGGGTCTCACTTGCTCTGTCATGGCTTGGGTTTGATCGGTGAAAAGGGAGTGTGGCGTAGATATTGAAATGTGTTTTTGTATATGGGCTTTATGAAACCACCCACTGTTCTGTGTCTACAGCTTCTATGTAGACTTGTTTCCGTGGTAACAGACTACAAACATATCTTGCGTAGTCTGATCCCACAACAATAGTCCCTTTTGAATTATTTGTACTCTTGCCATTTGTTTTATGGCAAATTCTGTTGGAACAGGGTAATCCTAATTTTATCTTTTTATTTTTGTGTCCTAGGTGCTGGTGGACATGGCTACTTGAAAGATTGGTTGTGGTGGGCCGGACTTCTTACAAGTAAGTTTACAGCGGGGAAACCTGCTTCTGGTGTTTCTGAACAGGGAACCCCTGCCAGGTTGCTCACACTGATCTGCGTATTATCAGGGGACTCTTTCAACAAAATGGCATTGTGCCACTTACCCCTGGTGGTTATATGTTAAATTGCAGGGGAGGAGCTGTTTATATTGAAAACTCCTTCCTGGTCCATGTCATTGGCGCTCCAGGGCATACATACACTGCATGGTGATTGGGTGGGCTCTGAAATCACAAGATATATTTATAATCCCCCCCCTGATCTCATAGTACCCCTTTAATGCCTTATTTTTATCATTTCAGTGGCAGGAGGTGAAGGTGCCAATTTTGCAGCATACGCTTTTGCTCCCGCCACCATTGTCACACCACTTGGAGCCCTCAGTGTCCTGATAAGGTAATTGCATTGACGGACGCCGAAATTTGACAAATGTACAAGGTCCCTTAACTGTTTATATTCATTTGAAATATCACTTAACTAAAGTAAACCATGAGTCCACCAGAATGCTATAAATTATTGGCTACTTTATTAACATTGCCCTGTAAGACCCATTTTATTACTCATTGTGCATTATCTGAACTGGTGAGACAAGTTTTAACATTTTTGAGAGAAAAAAAAAGTTTTTTTTTTTTTTTTTTTCTGTCTGCAGTGCTGTGATGTCTTCCTATCTGTTGGGTGAAAGGCTGAACCTCTTGGGGAAGTTGGGGTGTGCGCTCAGTGTGTTGGGAAGCACGGTCCTGGTCATACACTCCCCAGAAGAACAAGAAGTGACCACGTTGGAAGATATGACTTCAAAGCTTAAAGACCCAGGTATGAGATGCGTTCAACAGGACAGTGGCAAATTGAAATATATATTATTAAAAAAAAAATTATATATATAAAATTTTTCCTTTTAAGCCAAGAAATGGGGCTATGTTCAGAATCTATATTACGCAGATCCCAAATATGGCTGCCAATTCTCATGAATTATGTTGCTTACTAATGTGTGAATTTTCAGTCTACATATAGAGTAATAGTACTCAGGTGCTTGTTCCAAGCCAAGTGTCAGACTTTAAGAGGAATTGTTCAGGCTTAGAAAAACATGGCCGCTTTCTTCTGGAAACAGCACCTCTCTTGTCCTCAGTTTGGGTGTAGGTTTTGCAGCTTGGTTACGTTGAAATGAATGGGGATGAATTCTAATACCACACACAACCTGAGGACAGGGGTGGCGCTGTTTTTGCTAGAAAGTAGCTGTGTGTTTTCTTACTCTGGATAACCCCTTTGCGTCACTGAAAATTTAATAGCAGAGAGCCCTTTGTCGTCTTTGCCCTCACTATAGCCTGGCTGGTAGCTGGCACTATTAACATGCAGAGCTGGGTCCCTAAAGGACTTATTATCCCAACAGTATAACTTATCACTAGAGATGAGCGAACCTGGAGCATGCTCGAGTCGATCCGAACCCAAACGTTCAGCATTTGATTAGCGGTGGCTGCTGAAGTTGGATAAAGCCCTAAGGCTATGTGGAAATCATGGATATAGTCATTGGCTGTATCCATGTTTTCCAGACAACCTTAGAGCTTTATCCAAGTTCAGCAGCCCCAGCTAATCAAATGCCGAAAGTTCGGGTTCCGATCGACTCGAACCTGAACCTGGTTCACTCATCTCTATTAAGGAACTTTTTTTGACCATGATTGTGTTATTTTTGCGCACACAATGATAATTTATTTTTTGCCCAACAGGTTTCATTGTCTACATCAGCGTGCTATTCCTCTGCTGCCTGGTGCTGATCTTCTATCTGTCACCTCGCTACGGACAATTTAACATCCTTGTCTACCTGGCAATCTGTTCTCTCCTGGGCGCCTTCTCTGTGTCTTCTGTGAAAGGCTTGGGGATCGCAGTGAAGGGTCTTCTCACAGGTCTACCAGTCGTCCAACATCCTCTTCCATGGGTCCTTATCCCCATCTTGATAGTCTCGGTGGTTACGCAGGTGAACTACCTTAATAAATCATTGGACGTGTTTAACACTTCCCTGGTCTTTCCGATCTACTACGTCTTATTCACCACCGTGGTCATCACTACATCACTCATCCTCTTTAAGGAATGGGTTTCCATGACTCCGTTCGATGGTGTAGGGGCTGTTTGTGGATTCCTGGTCATCATCCTTGGCGTCTTCATGCTCCATGCCTTTAATAACCTGGACATAAGTCTTAAAAGTGTCCAAGAACAACTTCATCGGACTGCTCCAGTTTCTACCGAAGAGCCACCAAAGAAGGACGACAAGATAACCTTGGTGGACAACATGGAGACCGAATACACTGGTAGCATTCCAAAAGTGTTTGTTATATACACGTAAGACTTTGCACTGAATATTGACTTGATGCTCTTAAAAGACTCTACTGGAGTGATTCCTAAGCCAAATTCTGATACCTTCTACCTCCAAGAAGATCATTCCTGTTCTCCAACCTTGTTTAATAAGCTCTCATCCCTTCCCAAGTACAATATTCCATAGACCCTTCTGTGGTTCCACCAATCGAGTGATAGAGGACCATAGACTGTCACAATGACTTTGTCTGGCATACCTTTTCCGTTTTGTACATGTAGCATTTGCCATATAGTAGTATTTATATTTTTCCTCGTCTGCATTTTCTGATGAGTTTTGGACTTTTTACATATTTTATTGTATTTTGTTCTGTTACACCACTTTTGTGTTTTAAGTGAGATTTTAATAAGTTATAAAACGTTACGTCACAAATACGTAGTAAGCTTAGTGTTTTACTATTGGGGTAAAACTGGTCCATTTGATTTTGCACGTGATCTCGAGTATTCGGGAGTCCACTATGTACAAACTAAATATATACATACAGTATATTATATGACCTACTATAATAAAGACAACTGCATTAGAAGAAATGCCCCTAACGTTGTCTTCTGTGCCCTAGACTTCCTACATGGGTCTTTCGGTGGTCGTGCTAGGAGTGAACTGGCCCATCCAGGCTTAGACTTTCTTTCAGAAACAGCGCCACTCCTGTCCTCAGTTTGGGTGTGTTTTTTTTTTTTTTTTTGTTTTTTTTTCAGCTCAGTTCCATTGAATGAATGGAGCTGAATTGTAATACCACACACAACCTGAGGACAGGGAACCAACATTAAATGTGCCACTGTATATTATGAAATTATTTTCTAATAGAAGTATTGCACTGGATAGATGTTACTTTCTGTACAACCTCCATATGATATATGGATGGCCCCCCATAACATTGCCATTGATTCTGCCCAACAGCTTCTATGGCATATGAATGGGTCCTCAATTCATTATTCTGGTAGGCTCACTCCCCCAATCAGATGTTGTTTGGGAGTAGACTTGATCGAACAGCGGAAAAAGCTAGGTTTGATCGAACTCGAACCGAGCCGGACCTTACGCATTTTATTCCTGATGCCTTCCCAGACCATGTGGAAGGAGGAGACCTCCCGGGGACAGCCTGAAATTCCGGGATTCAGCCTAGGTAAGGGACCGGGAAGGCATCAGGAATCAAATGTGGAAGATCTGGCCATGTTAGAGTTCGATCGAACCTAGCTTTTTCCGCCATTCGATCAAGCCTAGTTGGAAGATCAATAGAGATGAGTGCAACCCAAGTATTGATTTACCAATGGCTGAAGAAGTTGAATGCAGCCCTAGGGAATCATTGAAACATGGATACAGCCTATGGCAGTTTCCATGTTTTCCAGACAGTCTTAGTGCTGCATCCAACTTCAGCCACCGATAATCAAATGCCGCACGCTCAGGTTCAGATGAACCCAAGCATGCTCTATAGAGCTTACACAACATGGCCATGAACGCTGTATTACACTGGTTCCAACCTAGATAAATAACTCCCAGCATGCCCTGAGGGCTGTAGTTTTGCTGCACCAGCAGGAAAAAAAAAGTGGACTGGTTATGGCTAGTTTGCTATAGTCGGTGGGATCCCCCACTGGTTCTATTGAATTGTAATACAATAGAATAGTGATCCAGGTATTATAGACCCTGCAGCTAAGCACTTCTCTCATACTGCAGGTGGCACTTCTCCCAACTAATTCTAGCAACTGTTGGGGGTCTCGGCAAACTAAACAACCAATACTCGCATAACATGTGCTGAACACTCTGTCCGCAACCTCTAAGAAACTTGTCTTGGCAGTGACTGCCCGCTTAGCCAATCACTGACTATAGTAGGACAGCGGGCTGTCATTTCTGAGACCATCTTGGAAGTAGCGGCCACATAATTCTGCAAGGGACACAAAGACACCACAAGACCCACAGGGGAGCATGTTAGGTGAGTATAGGTTGTTTATTTTCTCTGCAATAACTAAAAAACAAAAACCTGCCATCCCCACAGATAACAAGAATGAGCAGGGAAATGTACTTCCCTGCAGTCAGTCTTCCATAGCTTTATAATAGAGCTGCCTGGACAGATCGTTATGAGCTGGAAAATGAATCGGTGGGGGTCTCAGCCGTGGGACCCTGGCTGAAAATTCTTGCTCCTGTGAAACGTCAAGTAACAATGCACTTGCTGCAGCCCTTTCTTTGAGGTCAAAGAGCATTCCAGGTCTACAACTAAAGGATATCCAGGCTTGGAAAAACATGACCACTTCCTTCCAGAACCAGCACTTCTCCTGCCCTCAGTTTGGGTGTGGGGTTTTGCAGCTCAGTTCTATTGAGTTAAATGGAGCTGAAATCTAATACCACACACAGGGGTGACACTGTTTCTACAAGAAAGTGGCTGTGTCCTTTTATCTAATCCTGGATAACACTCTTATAGCACGGTGTGGTGAGGGGGGATTTCAAAAACATTTAACTTTATTAAATAGTTTATAGAATTAAAACAGTCATCTAAAAGCCGATCTTTGGTCCATTCTCCTTTCAAAGAAGGAGTGTCATCAACTTTCACTGGAAAGAATATCAGGGTGATCCTGCCAAAATGCGTCACCGATGACATCACAGTGCAGGATGGTGGGCTGGTTCCGGACCCGACACACCTCCACTTCCTTCTCCTCAGTCTCGTGTGGTAACTTTATTGTCTTTTTGCTGATTTCATTGACCTAAAGATTGAGAAGTTCATGAATAGAACAAATCATAAGGGCAATTAGCACAATAAAAAAAGTTTGCTACTATCCCTTTAAGCAACAAGTCAGTGACAACCAACATGGGCGCAATACATGCTGAAAGCTCTGAGGTCCGGTTCACAGGACACTGCGCACGCACTGGTTTCTGCAGATGTGAATACCCCCTTAGTATACTTTAAAGCCATACTTGTATTAACATCATTTAACATGTCAAAAGTTACTGATTGCAACGGGTCTCGTTCCCGAGAATCACTGTGATCCTGAAAAACAGCCAGTGGTAATGCGCTTCACTGTCAAAAATCCAATTCGTTCACTCCATACACAGCCGCAAAGAGTTGCATGCTATTGAGGACTCAACCCCCACCCCCGGCTGTGTCTCAAACTCGCCTTATTCCATATAATGACGGAACCTTTCCTGTATATTTCGGGCTCACTGTTGTAGTTGATGTTGAACTCTGAAAACAAGATTTCATTCTTATCTCCAGCAAGCGTGCCCTATGGGGGAAATGAACATAACTATGTTTGGTTCCTGCATACGTGACATGACAAACACAATCATAATACAGATAGGGGAAACAAGATGGAAGCCTTATCTAGACATAACCTCAAGTGTCCTGCTTGCTCACTGCAGAAGGATATTCCATTACGTTCCTATAAAGCAGGGATGGGGAACCTTCGGCCCTCCAGGTGTTGCCAAATTATAATTCCCACCATGTCTACACAGCCAAAGCGAAGCTTTGGTTGTCCAGGCATGATGGGACTTGTAGTTTGGCAACAGCTGGAGGGCCGAAGGTTCCCTATCCCTGCTATAAAGCAATACTTCTTACTCCAAGCCATTGTAGAGGAGTGACATGATTTAACTTTTGATTCTAATATAGAAGGGTCCTCACTATTCTGCATGGGTCTCAAATGTTCGTTTTCTTTCCATCCATCTACACAGAGCAACAATGGACTGAAAGAAATGCTGAGCCTTTATGCAATATCTGATGTAACTATATGAGGGACTGTGGTTTCCTACCTTTAGCCGGTCCTGAGCCTGTGCGGGGGTCAACCCTCCCTTCTGTACCAGAGCCCAGAACACTGTATTGTACAGGTTGTTGATGTGACCTGCAGAAATAGAACAATGATTCAATGACGGCAGACAGAAGAAACTGAGCTATTAAATAGGTTCATTATAGAATGGCCACAGCTAATCAGATATCAGATTCCATATTGTGATGCATTCAAAAACACTTGACATCTGCAGACTTTAAAGGGAATCTGTCAGCAACCAGATGTTGACAGTGTGCTGTAGCTGGCAGTCCCCTAGTGCGTATAGAACCTTTAGGTTATTTGTCTGTGCAGCGGATTATGTACAATCTCAGGTCTATTGTAATAAAGAGTCAATGAGGAGTTGTGGCTCAGTGTTTGTGCCACACTCCTCCCTCTTCTTCATGAATAATCTCTGATGCCCAGTCTTCTGATCATTCACACTGTCAGCCATTGTACCTTTAGTGTTTCTTTCTTTCTTTCTTATTTATTTCATACAGAGGACTGATCTGCTATCACATATAGTTGAATCTCCAAACCTAATTGTGTTGGAGCTGTGGTCTAGGAGTAAGCCACCTGTCTAAAGACCAGGAGCAGATTCTTTCCTGGGTTCAATTCACCTGATAGAAATGAAATATATTATTTATTTATTTTTTCCCTTAGCATTGAATAAAATAACTCCTGAATTTAAAAAGTAATTTGAACCTAATTAGGAATTATTTCCACATTTAAAAAGGATACAATAATGAGAAAAAAAAAGTATACAGTATTTCATTTCCATCAGGGGAATCGAACCCAGGATAAAACTGTTGTTGGTCTCTAGACGGGTTATTTCAGCCATCTGTAGGCAGTTTATGTCTCACATAAAAACTCAGACACTGGCTGGAAGCGTGCGCGAGGCCGTGCAGCAGAGATTTTTTTTTAAAAAAGAGGGAGGAGGAGGAAGGAGTGGTAAGGTGTGCCAGAGTGCCACACAAATGCTGAGCCACAACTCCTCTTTGACTCTTCATTCCAGTAGGAGACGCAAGCTTGTGCATAATCCACTCAACTGTCAAATTACCAAAAGGCAACATGCACACTAGGGGACTGCCAGCTACAGCACATTATCAGCACCTTGGGTGGGGCCCAGGTGTTGACAGATTCCCTTTATTACATTGCTTGCTGTTTATTAGCCTGCAGGTGATGCTGTTGTCAAGTCTACCCAAATAGAGTCTGACTTTTCAATACAGTTATAGCCATTTAGAGTAATTTCACATGCTGCGGATCTGTTCTGTAGACTGTACCCCCATACCAGCAGCAATTCTCAGCACAATGCATGTGGATAAGGTCTAAAAAACGACATCTAAATTTAATGGTAAAATTCTGCTTGGATTTGACCCATCCAGGACATGGTTGGGTCTAACCCAATACCTGGTGACACTAGGTGACATTTCATTAAATGGAGGTAATATGTTTCTCTAGTGAACGCTTACAGTCAGCCTGTCGCCAGCTCAGGTAATCCTTCAGGTTTTGCACGCTGGGATACAGCACCACTCTTCCATCGAATCCTGGAGGATATAGAATCAGCTGCTCTGGAAAGAATTCCTTCCAGTAGAAGACGTAACTGGAGGCAAACTGTGAAACCACGTGCGTCATAAACTTGCTTACAAATGGAAAGGGAAAAAAGAAGGGATATTCACAGTTGTAACAAAACCGACCTAGATATTAGAGCACCCCCTACATATCCTAAGTAAGACATTGATGGCATATGGCTAGTCCTGTTATAGTCACTCCAGAACATGGTTTTGCAATCTTATGGTGAGCTGCACAGCCACATGCTTCTCCCAGCTATATCTAGATGACTGGTGGGAGACCGATCAAAACTTTTGACAAATAAGTGTAATGCCCTATCTGGCTGATTATCATTCCTTGTAATAAACACAACGATCATCCGATGACAGCGATCATCGGCTGATCGTTGATATAGGTTTGGACCTATAATTGTCGGGCTCTGACCGAGCATCGCTACTTGTAATAGCGATGCAAGGCTGCCGATTTGCACAGTGTATTCACTACCCATCCATGGTCCAGGGCTCCTCTTGCGGTCAGCTTCTCCCCCGGTCCCGCTCGCTGCAACTTCAGAGCGGCCTGTCTGAGCTGACAGGCCGCTCAGCCAATCACTGGCCGTGACTGCTGCAGGCAGTGATTGGCTGAGTTGCCGGTCAGCCCACTCTGAAGATGCAGTGTGCAGGACCAAGGAGAAGCGGACCGCAAGGTGAGCCCTGGACCATTGACAGGTAATGAATGCAGTTTAAGCAAGGGCTGCAAGGACATCGGTAACAACGTTCATGCCGCCCTTGTTAAACGATTATCAGGCCGTGTAATAGGCCCAGTAAACGAGCGCCGATCTAGCAGATCGTCGCTCGTTTACAGTTATTATCGGGTCAAGTAATAGTACCCTAAGTTCCCCATACACATTACTTGAAATATGGGGACCCTGGCGATTTTGGTGGGACTGCCCTAAAGGCGCTATTACACCAAACGATTATCAGCCAGACTTGGCCATTTGCCGGCCATTCCGGCCGACAATCGTTTGGTGTAAAAGCACCTGTTAAAAGACCATGATCAGTCGACATGCACAACATCTGCTGATCGAGATCTTTCAACAGGTTGAAAAAAATCTCAATAACAACCACTGCTCTAAGGATCTAAGGATTGTCAAGGCCGCCCCTCCCGCTCACTGTCTGTGCATGTGATAGCACAGGCAAAGAGGGAGGAGGAAGTGAGTGCTGTCTAGTAGGTGCTCACCCCTTCTTTTGCATTCAGGCACCATGGGGGAGATTTATCAAACATGGTGTAAAGTGAAACTGGCTCAGTTGCCCCTAGCAACCAATCAGATTCCACTTTTCATTCCTCACAGACTCTTTGGAAAATCAAAGGTGGAATCTGATTGGTTGCTGGGGACAACTGAGCCAGTTTCACTTTACACCATGTTTGATAAATCTCCCCCTATGAATGCTCGGCCCAGCCAAACAGGCTCATGTATGGGGTAAACGGGACAGACAGCTGTCAGGCAAATAGACGTTCATGTGCATGGGGAGTAAATGTGGGTCAGTATATAATAAAGGGGAGAAGAAAAAAAATCAGGAGTTCACTGACCTCGCCCGCCTCTTGTACCAGTTAGATTTCCTGTGAAAGATAAAACTATACTCGTCACTTTGCCCATATGCCAGACAGATGTCTTTTATTTCCTCCATCACACTCTTGGCACAGTGGTTCATGAGCCGGAGAGCCCGGGGGTCATTGGGTTTGGTGAAATTGTGACGCTCCGAGAATCTGTTTGAAAAAAAAGCCCAAAATATGGAAAAATGTGAAGAATGGAAATCAGCAAAGTATTATTTTGTAATTTTTTTTACGTAATAATAATAAAAAACGACGTAAACGAGCGCCGATCTGCTAGATCGGCGCTCGTTTACTGGGCCTATTCCACGGCCCCGGTGATTGTGAAACAAGGGCTGCAGGGACATCGTTAACGATGTCCCTGCAGCCCTTGTTTCATACATTACCTGTCCGGGCGCAGGTCTTCTTCTCCCGGTCCCACGCTGCAGCATCGGCTTCGGAGTGGAGCTGTCTGAACTGACAGACCACTCAGCCAATCACTGGCCGCACGCGGTCCCGGCCAGTGATTGGCTTAGCAGTCTGTCAGTTCAGACGCCCCCCATCACACTGCTGGGAAAGCTGAGCGACCCCCCCCCCCCATCACACTGCTGGGAAAGCTGAGTGACCCTCCCCCCCCCCATCACACTGCTGGGAAAGCTGAGTGACCCTCCCCCCCCCCATCTCACTGCTGGGAAAGCTGAGTGACCCTCCCCCCCCCCATCACACTGCTGGGAAATCTGGGTGACTCCCCTCCATCACACTGCTGGGAAAGCTGGGTGACTCCCCTCCATCATACTGCTGGGAAAGCTGGGTGACACCCCATCATACTGCTGGGAAAGCTGGGTGACACCCCATCATACTGCTGGGAAAGCTGGGTGACACCCCATCATACTGCTGGGAAAGCTGGGTGACACCCCATCATACTGCTGGGAAAGCTGGGTGACACCCCATCATACTGCTGGGAAAGCTGGGTGACACCCCATCATACTGCTGGGAAAGCTGGGTGACACCCCATCATACTGCTGGGAAAGCTGGGTGACACCCCATCATACTGCTGGGAAAGCTGGGTGACACCCCATCATACTGCTGGGAAAGCTGGGTGACACCCCATCATACTGCTGGGAAAGCTGGGTGACACCCCATCATACTGCTGGGAAAGCTGGGTGACACCCCATCATACTGCTGGGAAAGCTGGGTGACACCCCATCATACTGCTGGGAAAGCTGGGTGACACCCCATCATACTGCTGGGAAAGCTGGGTGACACCCCATCATACTGCTGGGAAAGCTGGGTGACACCCCATCATACTGCTGGGAAAGCTGGGTGACACCCCATCATACTGCTGGGAAAGCTGGGTGACACCCCATCATACTGCTGGGAAAGCTGGGTGACACCCCATCATACTGCTGGGAAAGCTGGGTGACACCCCATCATACTGCTGGGAAAGCTGGGTGCCCGCCCATCATACTGCTGGGAAAGCTGGGTGCCCGCCCATCATACAGCTGGGAAATCTGGGTGACTCCCCTCCATCATACAGCTGGGAAAGCTGGGTGACACCCCATCATACTGCTGGGAAAGCTGGGTGACACCCCATCATACTGCTGGGAAAGCTGGGTGACACCCCATCATACTGCTGGGAAAGCTGGGTGACACCGCATCATACTGCTGGGAAAGCTGGGTGATACCCATCATAGAAGATGCTGGGTCCTAGTAGGGACCCCACGGTAGGTAATTCCCACTCAGTACGAGCTCACCTGTGGAAGTTCCTGCCGTCCACCCTCACCACCACCCAGCAGTTCGGCAGACACGTGTCCTGCGCCTCGAAATCTCTCACATACTCAAACTTGCTCTTCGCCATCTCCCTCCTCTGCTGGAAACGGACCGGTGACCACGAATCTGTCAATACTGCCAAAGCACGTTTCAGCATCACCGGAAGCGGAAGTAGTAGTTGTATAAACTGCAGCGCCGCGTCTCTATGGTAACAGCCACGCCAGCGCTTCAGCTCTCTATGGTTTGGAGGAGCGCGGAGAGCTGTGATCACGTGATATACACAGCATTAGCGTTTGAAGAACTTGTGATGACATAATTCCCATGTGACCAGCCTCTTGTGTTGAGCGGAGTTATGTTCAATTGTGTTCCCAAAACCCAGGAGATCCTGGTCCTACCCGGTCATGGGGATCTGTTGGCTGTAGAGCAGCTATTTCCTATAACTGGGAAGGACTTTGTCGCCCTCTAGTGGTCAGGTCCAGTATTTAGCCATTTCATAGTGAATTGCCTATTTCCCATAACTCAGAAGATCCTGGTCCTCACCAGTCATGGGATTAGCCCTATAGCAGCTGTCTATTTGGAACATTCATCCCCCTATTAGTCAGGACCTGATCTATCACAGTATTTAGCTTCTCCACACTGAATTGGCTGAATAATACCATTCTCCATAAAGACAAGGCTCTTAAAACGACACTCTATTGGCGCATTTACACAGAGAGATCTATCTGACAGATTTTTGAAGCCAAAGCCAGGAATGGATTTGTAAAGAGGAGAAATCTCAGTCTTTCCTTTATGACCTGTTCTCAGTTTATAGTCTGATTCTGGCTTGGCTTCAAAAATCTGTCCTTTACCCACCCCCACCCCCATCTGTTTGTGTCTTTTAAAGGGGAACTATCAGCGGTTAGACAAATCTACCCTGCTGATAGCCCCCTATTGTTACCTTCCTCCTCTGCGCTTTTCCTGTGCTGTTAGCAATTTACTCCTTGGTCCAGAGCACCATTAGAACTGCCCCAACCCCAGAGCTGGACTGGCAATCTTGGGGCAGGGGCAGTGCTCTGGACACAGGGTTACTCTACTAACAGCACAGGAACAGCGCCGAGGAGGAAAGTAAGAGACATACTGTCTTCCTCAGCGCTCTGTGCACAATAGGGGGCTATCAGCAGGGTAGATTCATCTAACCTGCTGAAAGTTCCCCTTTAAAATGCTCCCAATGCCTTGTTTAGAGTAAAAAATGATCCTTAAGGGTACTTCACACCTCCCGGATCCACAGTGGATTTGTTGCTGCGAGTTAGCAGCGAAATCCACTGCGGATCCAGTACTGTGAATTTGAATGGGTCCCATACACGCAGCGGATCCGCTGCGTGTATGGGACCGGCCCCTTTAACCCCTGCGCCGCCGCTCCCCGTCGGCCCGCACCGCCTGCCGCCCCGAGCATACATTACCAGCTGTGTGGGAGCCTGATTCAAGCCGCAGCGCTGAGTTGGTAATGTATGCTCAGGGCGGCGGGCGGATGGGGGGCGGGGCTGCAGGCGGGCAAGCTTTCGGTCGGTGGCGCAGGGGTTAAAGGGGCCGGTCCCATACACGCAGCGGATCCGCTGCGTGTATGGGAGCCATTCAAATTCACAGTACTGGATCCACAGCGGATTTCGCTGCTAACTCGCAGCATCAAATCCGCTGCGGATCTGCTTAATCTGCAGCAGCTGAGACAATGAGGCGTGGCCTAGAGCTTCTGTGCCCTCGGCCACACCTCATTGACTGAAATGCTGCCATGTGTGGTGACCAGTGATCTGAATAGAGGACACTATGGGGGAGATTTATCAAACATGGTGTAAAGTGAAACTGGCTCCGTTGCCCCTAGCAACCAATCAGATTCCACCTTTCATTTTCCAAAGAGTCTGTGAGGAATGAAAGGTGGAATCTGATTGGTTGCTAGGGGCAACTGAGCCAGTTTCACTTTACACCATGTTTGATAAATCTCCCCCTATGTTCTTATATACAGGTTTATGGAGCTGTATACAGTATAAACCAAGTGTGTTGACCAGTGATCTGTATACAGGACACTATGGGGGGAGATTTATCAAACTGTTGTAAAGTAGAATTGTCTCACTTGCCCCTAGCAACTAATCAGATTCCACCTTTCATTTGGAATCTGATTGGTTGCTAGGGGCAACCGAGACACTTCTACTTTACATCAGTTTGATAAATCTTCCCCCAAATTCTTATATACAGGTGCCCGGTGCTGTATGCACTATATACCATATGTGGTGACCAGTGATCTGGATCAGTATAGAGGTGACACCATGGGGAACATTTATTAAGGGTCTAATGTGTGTGATTCTTCTAAGGGGGATTGGTGGATATTTTGTTCCATTATATTGTGACTGATTTATTAAAAGGTAGCACTGCCATAGTGATTGAAGTAAGTTGTAAAAATTGCGCAAGCATATTCACCTGGTACTGACCAGACATAGGCCTGCACCTGTTTGTTCGACTTCGCAAATGATGAATTGGGTGCTTCTGTGGTGTCCCACCACAAGTGTTTCGTGTTTCTCTCTTACACCTGTTGCAAAAGCTACCTACTCTAGGTTCAGTGGTGATGGAGGTAGTAGTCTGTAGTTTCACCACAAGATGTCAGTATTATATATGTATGCTTTTATGAAGTTGGTAAAGGGTTACGGTTTCATGTGTACCATGTGCTTTTGCCAGCCTATAGGAGATGCTCTTTACTTTTAACCTATCACTCTTCTTCTTTTTCCTGCACACATTCCTTTCCAACACTCACAGGGTCCCTTACATAACCCTGTGGGAAGTTATTTGGTGGGAGAAGGTGTAGCGTCAGTTTTACACAGATTCTAGTGGGAGAAGGACACACAGAGCGGACGTCTCTGCTGTAGCCAAGCCAGGGCCTGGCTCTGCCAGGACCCTTGTCCGGGACAAGTCAGTCTAGTCTAGTCGGAGTCTAAGACACACATGTATGCAGATGCAGCTAGTGACAACCAGTTCTTTCAGTATACCTACTATATCTACTATGCAGTGCTAGACACTACAGAGGGAGAAGAGTCTGGGAATATCCTAGCCCACTCTGTGAACCAGTCTAAAAGGTGCAGTATCCTGATACACAAGAGGAACTAGCCTGGATAGGACAAAGATACCAAAGGATTACACACACTGGTTTGTGATAGATGTGAAAAAATGATCTTAAAATAAGGGATGTAGTACCTGCCTACACCACTAGATGTCACTCTATCAATTAGAAATTACCCACACATAAAATTGTATACAAATAGAAAAACACAATGGGCTTAATTCAAAAAATATATAAAGAATTTTTTATTGTATATAATAGGTACCAATACATATAACAATTTTTATCAATGTAAAATGAAGTTTTAATTAAAAATATGACCCCAGTAAAAAATACATATAAAATCGGTGTCAGCAATGCGGTATTATACCCACAACAATTTTCTAATATGGGAATATAGCTATAAAGTGCATAAAGTCATATACTGTTCTAGTATTGCCTCAATATCATTCCGCATGTAAACAAAGAAAGCCAAGTGGCCACTATAGCATTTAGAGCATATTGCACATACCCATATTGTCTGACGCCGCACAAGCCGTTCCTACGTACGTTTCGCTATTGCACGCTTCCTCGGGGGGAAGCGTGCAATAGCGAAACGTACGTAGGAACGGCTTGTGCGGCGTCAGACAATATGGGTATGTGCAATATGCTCTAAATGCTATAGTGGCCACTTGGCTTTCTTTGTTTACATGCGGAATGATATTGAGGCAATACTAGAACAGTATATGACTTTATGCACTTTATAGCTATATTCCCATATTAGAAAATTGTTGTGGGTATAATACCGCATTGCTGACACCGATTTTATATGTATTTTTTACTGGGGTCATATTTTTAATTAAAACTTCATTTTACATTGATAAAAATTGTTATATGTATTGGTACCTATTATATACAATAAAAAATTCTTTATATATTTTTTGAATTAAGCCCATTGTGTTTTTCTATTTGTATACAAAGATACCAAAGGGTCTATGCATCCTATCTCGCAGTGCAGGTAACCGCCAAGACTCGGCAGCATAGCTTCACCCAGATAACCACGGCTGGAGCTTGTATCACCTTATTAGGACAAGTAGCTTGACACTGTAAGGCAGAAAGTGGTCAGACTGTAGTCTATACACGAGTACAAGTATCTCTCACTCTCGATGCTGTATACAGTAGCGCTGGACTTAGAGTCCTAGTAAACGGGCCAATATTAAGGAGCAAGTGAGCACCGATCTGTCAGCTCAGCACTTGTTTTCTCCCGGTGCCCCGCTCGCTGTTTGTGTTATTTAACGCATAGACGTGGGGGGGGGGGGGGGGGCAGGGAGCAGCGGGAGGGGCTGCCTGGATCCTTAAATCGCCCAGAAGGCCCATAGAAGATATCGTCGGTCTGCTGTAATAGGGCTGATGTAAGGTTACAAGAAGTCAATACAATTGTCCAGATGTACATCCAGACTCCAGGACTATTCATGGGAATCAAGGAAATCATCTCAATATCAAGAAAGGTTCCGAGATGTCTGACACTTCCTGCAGCTCAACAACTTTAATTCAGACAAGACAGATGACAGAGGGGTGACCAGCAGGAAAATGAAGGGAGCTGCAGTGTAAAGCATGAAGAGTCTGATATAAAGAGGAAAAACATTTATAGGATGATAGATCCCAAAACAGTGATAGCAAGAGACCCCCCCACACACACAACAGTGACAGCTATAGACCCCCACAACAGTGACAACTATATACCCCCCCCCCACAACAGTGACAGCTATAGACCACTACAAGAGTGACAGCTGTAGACCACTACAAGAGTGACAGCTGTAGACACCCCACAACAGTGACAGCTATAGACCCCTATGATAGTGACAGCTATAGACCACTACAAGAGTGACAGCTGTAGACACCCCACAACAGTGACAGCTATAGACCCCTATAATAGTGACAGCTATAGACCCCCCACAACAGTGACAGCTATAGACCCCCACAACAGTGACAGCTATAGATCCCCACAAGAGTGACAGCTATAGACCCCCACAACAGTGACAGCTATAGACCCCTATAATAGTGACAGCTATAGACCCCCCACAACAGTGACAGCTATAGACCCCCACAACAGTGACAGCTATAGATCCCCACAACAGTGACAGCTATAGACCCCCCACAACAGTGACAGCTATAGACCCCCACAAGAGTGACAGCTATAGACCCCCACAACAGTGACAGCTATAGACCCCCACAACAGTGACAGCTATAGATCCCCCAACAGTGACAGCTATAGACCCCCACAACAGTGACAGCTATAGACCCCCCACAACAGTAACAGCTATAGACCCCCACAACAGTGACAGCTATAGATCCCCCAACAGTGACAGCTATAGACCCCCACAACAGTGACAGCTATAGACCCCCACAACAGTGACAGCTATAGACTCCTACAAGAGTGACAGCTATAGACCCCCCACAACAGTGACAGTTAATCTCTCTCTCTCTCTCTCTCTCTCTCTCTCTCTCGCTCTCCCTCTCTCGCTCTCTCTCGCTCTCTCTCTCTCTCCCCTGCACCCACTCATCCCCACCACTCACAAGGAGGCACACAGTACCCTGAAGGAGGAGTTTCTAGTGGAGGAAGTGCAGTTCAGTCCTACTTAGATTCTCAATGAGAGAGGACACAAAAAACACAGTTCCTGCAGAAGCTAAGCCGGGGCCTGGCTTATGCCAAGGCCACCAGTTCAATCCAGACTAGTCCCCAGTGTGAACAGATGCAGTTAGAGGCGGAGAGTTCTTTTACAGCAACTACTACTAATACTACTATACTTATAATCATGACAACTAACATCATTGGCTTATCTCACAACAAAATTAACCAGTAGCACCCCGACCTCACCACATTTGCACTGCAGAGGGACCTACACCTGTAAGTCAGGGTCTTGTCTACAATTCACAACCACATACGTTACGTTAGTGCAATAGGGAAGAGTGCCCTTCATTTAACTTTTTTTTTTTCTTTCTTTTTTTTTCCAGATACCCATATCCTTAGGAGTAAAGTCTGATCCAGTGGACTTCATGGATAATGGACAGATTCTTTACAGAGATACACACACTTGTGCACATTACATATTTACATCCAGACTATTAACACACACACAAGAACGAGGTTGTGGCAACTCTAGAACAGCGCCATAAGCTGCAGAGGTCACATGACCACGATACTAATTGATAATATATACTACCTATAACTATTCATGGATTAGTGAGGAGACCCCTTTAATGTTTTACTAAATGCGATGGAGGAAGGGGTCCTGAGTACCTCTTCCCCTACCAACTAGAATCCAGAGGCACCACTGAAAAGTGTGGACCCAGTCCAGCCATGTCTTACATCTTTATTTATTGATCTATCACAAATACTTCTGACACATTTCTATTCCTCTATGTACTGAGCTCTATGGGGATTTGCTCCTGCTCTGGACAGTTCGTGACATGGACAGAGGTGGCAGCAGAGATCATACTGGAAAGAATACACCACTTCCTGCAGGACATACGGCAGCTGATAAGTACTGAATTAATAATTCCCTTATGCACAGGATAGGGGAAAAATATCGGGCCACTGGCTTCTTTGTTATGAATAGAGACGCAGATACGTCACGTGACCCGCGGCTCTATTCATTCCTATAGAGCCCCCGGAAAGAGCCAAGTAAGCACTCTTCCGTGTGTTAACTTTTCTCACTTTTTTTTTTTCCAATAAAAATAGTTTAGAAATCTGTATAACCTACTGGTGCCAGTTGATCTGAAGAATTTTTACCTTCTTTAAGGTAATTACCAGCCAACTTAGTAACGCTGGGTGGAACAATCACAGTGAGTTCATCAGCAATTTGACCTCAGATTAAACCTCCTGGCAATACAAAGAAGCTACAACGTTGCAGATAAAGCCTTCCAGGGACTTGTTTACATCAGCTGTCTCGGAAGGGAGGGGGGAGGAGGGGGAGACAGAGAGAAAAGCTCACACACAGATTTTTGTGTCTTCAGCTGAAAGCAGCAGCTCAGAACTGGGGGAAGGAGACTGAATAGATCATAACAAGTATGGTAGGGGGCCGGGGCTGTAAGATGCGGGCGGCGGCGCAGGGGTTAAAGGGGCCGGGTCCCATGCAGGCAGCGGCTCCGCTGCATGTATGGGACCCATTGAGCTTCACAGTAGAGGATCTCTGATTTCGCTGCAAACGCGCAGCATGAAAATCCGCTGTGGATCCTGTAGGTGTGAACGCACCCTTAGGGTACGTTCACATGTACCAGATCAGCAGCGGACCCGCTGCAGATCCTGTACTGTAAAGCTGAATGGGTTCCATACACACTGTGTGTATGGGACCCGGCCCCTTTAACACCCCCCCACCCCCCCGCAGCCCGGCCACGAGCATACATTACCTGCTCTGCGGCGCGGCTGTGTGTTACGCTCCCGGCTCCCCTCGCTCCTCATCGGCCAATCAGGCAGCAATGGCGGCAGGGGGTTAAAGGGGCCGGGTCCCATACACGCAGCGGATCAGCTGCGGATCCGGTACGTGTGAATGTACCCACAATAACAATAGGTAATAAGATAGTAAAAAGATAAAACGATGTATAACAAATAAAGGATTATTCAGGCTTAGAAGCTTTCTTCTTGTCCTCAGTTTGGGTGCATTTCAGTTTTATTGAATATTGTTAAATTGTAATACCACACACAACCTGAGGATACCGGGGTGGCGCTATTTTTGCAAAGAAGTAGCTGTGTTTTTTCTAATTCTGGAGACCCCCCTTTGAGCTTCTGCTTGGTTGTACTTGAGTGGTCCCTCACATTATTAAAGGGTTTTTATGATGGACTTCCTCAAGAGCCAATCGCAATGCTCGGTTGTCAGGTGGCACGTCCGTTATGCATGTTTGATATCCAGGGAGGAGAGTATTAACTGACAGTGATGGCGAGTAGGAGCTGTGAGGATGATCCCGAGGAGGGTCTCAGTATGGCGTTTGATGCCTTACAAATTCAGGGAGGTGAGGCGGATGAAATGCAGGGTAATAGATGGGGCTTAACAGCCAAGTGGGTGGAGAGTTAGAGGACAGCCCCTTTGACTATAAGGACTTTACTATTGAGGGGACACCAATGAACCCCTGTCCAGTCCTAGTTGGGATAACACAAAGGTCATCAGTGACAGAGGCCCAGGAAAGAGATCTACGGGTGCTGTCTAAAAAACACTGTGGTCTCTTGTCAACTTTCTTAATCCTTAAAGGGGTAGTTCACCAAAAAATGTTTTCTTTCAAATCAACTGGTGCCAGAAAGTGCCAGAGATTTATAATTTACTTCTATTAAAAAATATTGAGTCTTCCAGTACTTATTAGCTGCTTTATGTCCTGCAGGAAGTGGTGTATTCTTTCCAGTCTGACACAGTGCTCTCTGCTGCCACCTCTGTCCATGCCAGGAACTGTCCAGAACAGCAGCAAATCCCAATTGAAAACCTCTCCTGCTCTGGACCGTTCCTGCCATGGACAGAGGTGGCAGCAGAGAGCACTATGTCAGACTGGAGAGAATATACCACTTCCTGTAGGACATACAGCAGCTGATAAGTACTGGAAGACTTGAGATTTTTTAATAGAAGTGAATTACAAATCTCTGGCACCAGTTGATATGAAAGTAAAAAAAAATTTGGTAAGCAATCCCTCCCACAGCGTTAAACACCGTCCGATCTGTGACCCAGAACAGCCAGAAGATCATTGCGGCCAGTACTGCAGTACATGTGCGCCCGCATCCCAATTCCCCGCTGCACACAATGGAGCGTGCGCCCGGAGCCGCACTCTCCATTGGGTGAACTGACATATCTGTGTGGCTGCTATTCAATGAATAGCAGCCGCACAAAACTGACATGTCAGTTTTTCATGCGGGGAGATTTATCGAACGTGGTGTAAAGTGAAACTGGCTCAGTTGCCCCTAGCAACCAATCAGATTCCACCTTTCATTTTCCATAGAGTCTGTGAGGAATGAAAGGTGGAATCTGATTGGTTGCTAGGGGCAACTGAGCCAGTTTCACTTTACTCCATGTTTGATAAATCTCCCTCTATGTGTATACGCTCCGGCCGGGATTCTATTCCATTCAAATACCAAGTATGTTTTGCATAAATCACGGCCGTTGGTGCAAATAGCAACAACGGCCGTGATTTATGCAAAACATACGTTGTGTTAACATGGCCTAAAGGTGTTTTCTTCAGTTATATGGCATTAGGTGGGCCTTAAAGGGCTTCTATACTTATGGCATGTCTTGTGACCCACTTGCCATATGTAACCATTGGACCCCTTTAATTTTTGGTCATATATTTATTTGCTGAATAATTGCTTGCAGAATCCCCCCACAAACCAGACATAAGACATCCAGTGACCGCTTATACGATATGGGCGAAAATTCATCGTAAAGACCTAAAAAGAGCCAATCCTAGCGCCAACAGTGCCGAAATCAACACCTGCTTAGGTCAGAATTGGCGTAAATTGACCGAAGATGAGAAAAAACCATATTGGGATGCGGCCCGGAAACTGACCAGGAAACGTGGCAAAACGTTCCCAGGTACCTGCATAATGGAAGTGTCCTCAAAGAGTGTACTCACTATAAGGGGCAGGAGGGGTGCCATAGTAATACTGCTCCAGCACCCAGATGGTAGAAGGAGAGCCGACCATACACCTTATCCTACTGACTATTACGATACAGCAGAGGTAGGGAACCTTCGCTTTCCAGCTGTTGCAAAACTACAACTCCCATCATGCCTGGACAGCCAAAGCTTTAGCTTTGGCTGTCCAGGCATGATGGGAGTTGTAGTTTTGCAACAGCTGGAGAGCCAAGGTTCCCTACCCCTGCGATACTATATACGTATATGGTGGTCCACATTGGTTTCTCACTATCCCGCTGGAAATTTGCCCCTTTAAATAGCTTTTTTTTTTTTTTTTTTTTTTTTACTTTTTAAAGGGGAAGCTGTTTCGGGTACCAGCAGATGTGACGGTATTATTTCGCCTCGTCCTCCTGTGTTCATCGACTGCTTTGGACAACCTCTACAGCCGGCATTGCAACAACCTTTGTTCCTGCATGGACCATATTTTTTCCCTTCTAGGTAGGCGGGATTATACTGTGCATTGCAGGTCACATGTCATATCTGTATACTGATGGGCGTCACGTCATAGAGGGGGATCCCCTCCATCCATGTAGTACTGTATTGCCTGAATACCCATCCACTTCAATGGCTGGTATGTAATGCTGTATTCTCCTTGCAGCCCCTGTATGGTATCTCCTAAGAAAACCTGGAGATCACCTCGGACTCCAGAAGCGGGATCGGGAATATGGACAATACCCGCACAACCTCCAAATATTGGGTAGAGTTGCACCAGTTGGTTCCCCTTCCTTTTATAAGTTGTTTGCCACTTATTTTAAAGTTATATAGATTTGTAATTTACTTCTATTTAAAAATCTCAAGTCTTCCAGTACTTATCAGTTGCTGTATGTCCTGCACGAAGTGGTGTATTCTTTCTAGTCTGACACAGTGCTCTCTGCTGCCACCTCTGTCCATGTCAGGAACTGTCCAGAGCAGCAGCAAATCCCCATAGAGAACCTCTCCTGCTCTGGACATTTCCTGACATGGACAGAGGTGGCAGCAGAGAGCACTGTGTCAGACCGGAAAGAATACTCCACTTCCTGCAGGACATACAGCAGCTGATAAGTACTGGAAGACTAGAGATTTTTAAAGAGAAGTAAATTACAGATCTATGTAACTTTTTGAAACTAGTTGGTTTTCGTTGAAGATCTCCTTTAAGGAGTGTATTTTCCTTTGTATAGGACATTGGAGGCTGTAACAGGGATCTGTATTGTAGGGGTTTACATTCAGGATAGGCCGGCAATGTCTGATTGGTGGGTTGCTGACACCTGACACCCCTGCTGACCACTATTTGGGGAGATTTATCAAACATGGTGTAAAGTGAAACTGGCTCAGTTAGGGGCTAGCAACCAATCAGATTCCACTTCTCATTCCTCACAGACTCTTTGGAAAATTAAAGGTGGAATCTGATTGGTTGCTAGTGGCAACTGAGCCAGTTTCACTTTACACCATGTTTGATAAATCTCCCCCATTGAATGAGGAGGAAGCGGTTGGCTCTGTTCGTTATATAGTGGTTATTGCAGAACGGTTCACATTCACTTCAATGGCAGCCGAGCTGCAGTAACCTGGAACGGCCACTACACACTGAATGGAGCCATCCTCTTCAGAAGTTGAATAAAATGGGGTTCCTGATGCATTGGACAACTAGTCATATAGCCCAGAGGTCTCTTGTATTATCAGCGAGACATCACCCTCAGTCCAGACATAAAAAATTAGACAGCTTTGGTGACTCACAGGAGACGTAGAAAGGCTTCATTCACACTGATGTATAATCACGCAGATCATCAATAAGACTGCGATGATGTGTCGTCTGAGATAAAGCAGCTGAGTAGTAGGTTCTCTATGTGAGAGAGCAATGTCGTATTGTATTGTCAAAGACTTTGAAGTAATAAGAGAAAAACTGCTGGGTGGGCAGGGGGATCTGAGGTCTCCGACACAAGACATTGCACTTATTATCCCCCCGGTCATCTGTCTGGGGCCTGGATGGAGACTTGGGGCACATTCACACAATATAGGGAAAATCTAGTTTGGATTTTGACAATTTTAGCCATGTATAGGATTAATCTGCACATAGGCTCCTGACCCCACCCAGGAAGTGACATTACAGGCTATCAGTATATTGGGGGGGTCCAACACCCAGCACTACCAATTGGCCAGAGCTGCGGCGCCAAAGATCCAGTAGCAGACAGCGCCATACATTGTGTAGTGGCCAGGTTGGTTACTGCAGCTCTTCTCCCATTAAAGGGGTACTCCAGCTAAAACTTTTTTTTCTTTAAAATCAACTGGTGCCAGAGATTTGTAATTCACTTCTATTAAAAAATCTCCAGAAAAAATCAGCTGCTGTATGTCCTGCAGGAAGTGGTGTATTCTTTCCAGTCTGGAGAGCAGAAGTTTTCTATGGGGATTTGCTACTGCTCTGGACAGTTCCTGACATGGACAGAGGTGGCAGCAGAGAGCACTGTGTCAGACTGGAGAGAATACACCACTTCCTGCAGGACATACAGCAGCTGATAATTACTGGAAGGGTTGCAATGTTGATGGACTATGCTTAGAATAGGTCATCAATATCAATGGGTAACCTCCTTCTATTTTGTTTTTTTTACAGAAACACATATTTTGCCCATGGGGACCATAGTGCACAGATGACAAAATACCCAGGACCTCCTAAGGACCCACCTCCCCCGCGGGACCCCATGATTTCTGGTTTTACAAGAGACTTTACATGTTACAATGACAGTGATAACCTGCTGAGGATTGAGGACACCCACACAGGTCCCAGCACAGGAAGAAGCCCCTTTTATACCCCACCTGCGGATGAATTATCCTCTCAGGAACTACTGGATCTTTCAGACTTGGCTTCAGAATGAGCTTGAATCTGAATGGTGGAAATGAGTTAAAAAATATTCTAAACAAAAAGTATACGTCTAAAATGTATTCAGAAAAAAACAACTAAATAAATAAAATAAAAATTTATTTAATTCCACTAAAGGGGAAACATATTTTCAGATCAGCTGGTGGCAGAAAGATATACAGATTTGTAGTTTACTTCTATTTAAAAATGTCAGGTTTTTCAGTACGTCTCAGCTGCTGTATGTCCTGCAGGAAGTGGTGTATTCCTTATAGTCTGACACAGTGATCTCTGCTGCCTCCTCTGTCTGTGTCAGGAACTGTCCAGAGCAGTAGTAAATCCCCATAGAAAACCTTTCCTGCTCTGGACAGTTCCTGACATGGACAGAGGTGGCAGCAGAGAGCACTGTGTCAGACTGGAAAGAATACACTACTGTGTACTGTGGTTTACCATGTATGTTTGTTTTTTTTCTATACTTTTTACACGTTTTTGTGCCTTTACTCCATATTTCCCTAACCCAAAAGCAATAATCTCAGTGACTGAGCCCACTCCATACCCGGCAGATGTGTTATCCGCTGCTGGTCAGTGTCTGGCATTGGAGTACACTGTGATTCTGGTCATTTGACATTTTTGGAGCAAATATGGTACCTAAGAGGTTACATGGCAGATGCTGTCATATCTCCAGTTTGGTATCCTGTGATGGAATTGTGGGATTGCCCATTGGCTCTCATGGCGGACAGTGGTCTTCTGAAGGCCTATACCGTACAATAGTATTGCAGTTTTCAATACAAGTCATTGGAAGATTTCTTGACTCAGAGGAGTGGTCAGCCCCTGACTGATCACATCATGTTAAAGGGGTTATCCCGTGCTACAAAAACATGGCCACTTTCTTCCAGAGACAGCCCCACTCTTGCCTCAAGTTTGGGTGCAAATTTTGGTGCTCAGTTCCATTGAAGTGAATGGAGCTTAAAGGGGTGCTCCAGGAGGGGGGGGGCACTTTTTTGGCGGTTCCAGCGGCGGGTCCCGCATCACGGCGCTCCGTGCCCGGTTCCCGGCCGCTTTCGGGTGTCTGACGCCGCCCGAGACACTACGTCTCAGGTCCGCTCAGCCACTCAGTGAAGAAGGCGGGATCCGAGCGGACTTCAAACGGATCCCGCCTCCTTCACTGAGTGGCTGAGCGGACCTAAGACGTGAATTCTCGGGCCCGCGTCAGACACCCGGAAGCGGCCGGGAATCGGGCACCGGAGCGCCGTGATAGGGGACCCGCCGCTAGAACCGGGGAGGTAAGTGGACGTCTTTTATTTCAGCCACCTCCCCCCCAAAAAGTGCCCCCCCACCGGAGCACCCCTTTAATTGCAAACCGCACCTGTACTGGAGACAAGTGTGGTGCTGTCTCTGGAAGAAAGTGGCCATGTTTTTTGTAACGCTGGATAACCCCTTTAAGTCTGAACGATCTGATCCCAACCGATAAAAACTTTAGTATGTCTCAAAACTAAAAACTCTATGGATCATAGAAGGATCTTCCGAAATGTCCGTGTAAAAATGCCTTATGGTATGTTCACCTGTAGTGGTCCCAATTTATATAAAAAAATGCAGCTCCGACATAATTTAGCAAAATTGCACCAAACACTATAGAATGATTGCAGCAGGTGACTAAAGCCTTAAAGGGGTTATCCAAGATTCGAAAAATATGTCTGCACCTTTCCTGTTCTCAGGCTGTATGTGGCGTTAGCTCCATTCACTTCAATGGAACTGAGCTGCAATACCACACAGAGGGTATATTCACACGAACGGGCTCGCAGCGAGATTCTCGCTGCGAGCCCGGCAGGTCCTGGCAGTTCCCATACACTACATACTTGCTGCGGTCTAAACGACCGCAGCGAGTATGTGATTATACCGCCCTTAACCCCTTCTGCTCCCGCCCGGCTCCCCCGCTGTAAGCATACAGTACCTGTCCTTGCTGCACGGGTCCGGCGTCCTGCTCTCCGGCCCAGCCAATCAGTGGCTGCGGCTGGGCAACACACTAATTGGCCGGACGGGAGAGCAGGACGCCGGGACCCCGTGCAGCAAGGACAGGTAAAGTATGCTTACAGCGGGGGAGCCGGGCGGGAGCAGAAGGGGTTAAAGGCGGTATAATTACATACTCGCTGCGGTCGTTTAGACCGCAGCAAGTATGTAGTGTATGGGAACTGCCAGGACCTGCCGGGCTCGCAGCGAGAATCTCGCTGCGAGCCCGTTTGTGTGAATATACCCAGAAACTGAGACTAAAGGGTGCTGTTTCTAGAAGAAGGCAGACATGCTTTTGTAATCCTGGAAAACCCTTTTTAACAGGGAAGTCACGTGACAGGAAGGCAGGGGTGTGCAGGAACATAAATGAATATATATGTTGGTTTTCTTGCTTTGTTATAAGTCAGCAATCTGACCTGCCAGCATTATGATAGGACTTGCTGGGCAGATTAGTATATAAAGGGACTATGTAGATTTTGGCGTCATTTGTTCCCTGCCTGTGAAGTCGCCCATCTTGTGTTATTGTTTATTGGCAATGACACTTGACCTCCCTATACTTAGCGCTGGGCAGCTGGGTGCGTTTCCTTCAGGCAGCAGCTGTCAGTGGTTGGCCAGGACTAGAAATAGCGCCGGACAGAAATGCTTTTGATGATAAGAATTCTACACCGTCCATCATAAATCATTGAAAATCTCATCACTCCATTTATTTTAGGTGTCAGTTTGATATACATCTTATTACAGCGAATGAAGATCCATACTATATAGGGCACATGGAGCACCTATAGGCAGTGTGACGCCATATGGTACCTTTATGCTGCAATGTAATGCTGCATTTACATGAAGCGATAATTCGATCGTTTAACGATTTTGAAGCAACGATTTGTTTTTTATAACAATCAGCGTTTAGACGAATAAATCGGTAGAAAAATCGTAAGGAGATTCATAAGAAAAATCGTTATTGCGGTCGTTTTTAAGATCGCTTAAGCCCATCTTTTACATAGGGTGAATCTTTGAAAGACTGTTTACACGAAGCGATCTTCAAATTTTAAGCGAACGATGAACGACGATTTGAGAACGTGTTAAAAGATCAAAATGAACGATTTTTCGCTCGTCGCTTGATCGTTTGCTGTGTTTACACAGAACGATTATCGCTCAAATGCGATCGTTATTGCGAAAAAATTCGAATAATAATTGTTCCGTGTAAACGCAGCATAATGCTTATAAGTCTGATGTGTATTGGGAGTCCTTACTGGATCATCAGCCTAGTATGAAACCAAACTCCATACCGGGTTCCACTTCATGTCAAAAGGAGGATTTCAGAATTTGTATAGACAATGGGGGAGATTTATCAAACATGGTGTAAAGTGAAACTGGCTCAGTTGCCCCTAGCAACCAATCAGATTCCACCTTTCATTTTCCAAAAAGTCTGAGGAATGAAAGGTGGAATCTGATTGGTTGCTAGGAGCAACTGGGCAAGTTTCACTTTACACCATGATTGATAAATCTCCCCTAATAACTCCAATGATCCAGCGATGGTGCTTGAGCAGTGTAAAGACTGTAAATGAGTCCTGACCTATGAGATTGGCACTCATCTACACTGCCGGGTCAGGCTGTGTAATAGGGTCCTAAAAAGGCCCCAATCGTTACTTGTAAGAAGTTCTCAAACCCTACTTGTAAGCTGACTGCTCCATTGCACTTGCCCACGACCTGGTTGGCATCGGCGAGTAGATTCTGGTGGTGCTGTCCATTCCTGTGATTCCTGTGATCTGTGCAGGTTTCTCTATATGCAAATGGGGAGGTTTGGTGCCCTGGAGGCGGGCCTGGCGCCCCCAGTGCACAGATGTCTCCTCCCCTTGGTGACTCGAGGCCTTCAGAATCAAGTCTGGCCTGGCTCTGCCTTAGCATATCACCCAGAGGAGGAGATATTGGTAGGCCCGCCTCCAGTGCGCCAAAGGGACCTCACTTGCATATAGAGAAAGCATCGCAGATCACGGTCTAAAAAATAGACGGTGCCAACAGGGTCTATGCACTGGTGCTAACCAGATAGTAGAAATATATATATATATATTTACTAATGGAAGTGGTACATTCTCCTTAAAAGAGTGTCTATTGGTGCATTCACACAAAGATTTATCTGACAGATCTTTGAAGCCAAAGCCAGGAACAGACAATAAATAGAGAACAGGTCATAAAGGAAAGACTGGGATCTATCCTCTTTTCCTAGCTTTTGCTTTAAAAATCTGTCAGATAAATCTGTCTGTGTAATGCTGCGTTTACACGGAACGATTATCTTGCGAATTCGCGCGATCTCGAATTCGAATGATAATCGTACGTGTAAAAGCTGCAAACGATCATACGACGAACGAGAAATCGTTCATTTTGATCTTACATGTTCTAAAATCGTTGTTCGCAAAAAATTTGCATATCGTTCCGTGTAAACAGTCGTTCACTGATTTTTCCTATGTGCGAGATAGGCTTAAGCGATCGCAAAACGAATTTTCCGTACAATATATCGTACCGTCTAAATGCTGATCGTTATGAAAAAAAAAATCGTTACTCCGACATCGTTAATCGGGCGAATTATCCACACTCTACAATTGAAAAGTAATTTTGTAAAAGTTTCTCCCACCACCTTTTCCTCATAAAGAACAATTGAAGTTGTGCCAGGGCTGTGATTTTACTACTAGTGACTTTAGGTCACTGTTAGCCCTATCCTTTGGTGGTCAGACCTTTGCTAGGGGTTATCCAGGATTAGCAAATGGAAACATACTTTCTTGTAAAACAAAAACGGTGCCACCCCTGTCCTCAGGTTGTCTGTGGTATTACAATTTGCCTATATTAACTTCAATGGAACTGAGCTGCAATACCACACCCAAACTGAGAACAAGATTGGCGCTGTGGCCATGTTATTCTAAGCCTGGAGAACCCCTTTAATTCTTTTCCACAGATCTTGTGGCTTGGCTAATCCTTAGATGTTCTTAAAACTTGATAAAGCAGTGTTCCCCAACTTGTGGCTTTACAGCTGTTGCATGACTACACTCTGCTGGGAGTTGTAGTTTTGCAACAGCTATATAGCCATCAGTTATAAAGTATAGACTAGTACCATAATAATATTAAGAAATCACTCAGCAGCCGGGTGCGGATGTTCCCATTAGGCCCCTATTAGCCATCCTGTCCCTGCATACTTGCAGCTGGTGTACGTACACACCTCCCTCTAAACCCCACCACCCCTACTATGTTAATTCTGGCCCTGCAGCTGCCCCTCGCTTAGACTTGTTTTGACTTGTCGGTATTATAATGCGATTTAGAGGAATAGACGCAGATAAATCCTTACATTCCTATAATACATATGTACACTGTGCGCGGGGGTGGTCGCAGCCGGCAGATTGTGAGCAGCATATGCTGCAGACAGGTGGGTGCACCTTCCATCAGGCAGCTGACTCATTGATGGGCATAAGGAGGCAGCCATATATGAAGGAAACTACTAAAACATGGAGGAAATATAAACTAGCTGCCATATTCTTAAAGGGAACCAATAGGCACGATTGTGCTGATATTGTTCCCAGCTGCACAGTATAGATCTATTGTGCAGCTCCTCAAAGCTACAAGTCGCGTCTGCAGAAGTAGCTTTACATCAGGGAAAAAGTAGTTTTAATTGGCCAGGAGAAAGGCGGCGACCAGTCATCTGGGTGGGGAGCCACCCGTGACTAGTTACTCTGCAGGGGATGATTAAAAGGGAAGAGAGACCTGTTAGTGGCCTCTCTTCCTTTCAATTATCCCAATTGGCAGGCAGAGAGCCATGACTAGTGATGGGTGGCTCCCCGCCCAGATGACTGGTCGCTGCCTTTCTCCTGGCCAATTAAACTACTTTTTCCCTGATGTAAAGCTACGTGACTGGTAGCTTTGAAGAGCTGCACAGTGGATCTATACTGTGCAGCTAGGAACCATATTAGCACAATCGTCCTGACTGGTTTCCTTCAAAGCCAGGGCACTGTGTGTGTGTGTGTGTGTGTGTGTGTGTGTGTGGGGGGGGGGGGGTGTTAACTATAGATAAGGGTACAAAGAAGGGGCCTAACTACAGAAGGGGCAGAGTGTGGAGGCATAATTACAGAAGGTGGCATGGTGTGGCGGCCTAACTAGAAATTAATAAAGAGTGTAGGAGCCTTACCACAGAAGAGGGCACAGTGTGTGTGTATGTGTGTGTGTGGGGTAGCTATAAATAAGGGTACAATGTAGGGGCCTAACTATAGAAGGGGCACAGTGGGGAGGCATAGTTAAAGAAGGTGGCATGGTGCAGCGGCCTAACTAGAAATGGACTAAAAGTGTGGGAGCCTTATCACAGAAGGGGCAAAGTGTGTGTGGGGGGTAGAGATGAGCAACATCGGCGTCTGATTCCCGCTGTCTGCCCGCTTCGTGCAGCGGGGGGATACAGCGTCAGAGACGCCTAGAAAACTGGGATACAGCCAATTCCAATTGCTGTATCCCAGTTTTCCTGGCGTTCCTTACGCTGTATCCACCCGCTGCACAGAGCGAGCAGACAGCGGGAATCAGACGCCGAGATTTCTGATTCATACGAACCAGAAATCCGGCAAGTTCGCTCATCTCTAGTGGGGGGTGGGGGTGTAACTATAGATAAGGGTACAATGTAGGGGCGTAACTACAGAAGGGGCACAGTGTGGAGGCATAGTTAGAGAAGGGGGCATGGTGTGGGGGCCTAACTAGGAATGGATGAAAAGTGTAAGAGCTTTACCACAGAAGGGGGCAAAGTGTCGCACCTAACTACAGATAGGGGCTCAGAATTGAGGCCCAACTACTGATGGGGGCACAGTGTGGGCCCTATCTATACATGGTGATGCTGTGTGGAGGGGTAATTACAGAATGGGACACAGTGAGCCTAAGGGCCCTATTACACATAAAATCGTTATATCGTTCGAATTTAAACGATAATCATTCTGTGTAACTGCAGGCAACAATCGAAAAATCTTTCGTATGTCGTTGATTTAGATCTGAACCTAAAATAACCATTAATCGTTCGATAATCGTTTGCTGTAATTCCACACTCATTCGCTCAAGTTTCACATTTATTCACTAATCGTTCAGTGTAATTGCACATTGTTCATTGTTTTGCTCGGATCAGAAGGAATAAACGTTCATAGTAACGATCACAATAACGATCGTATCTAACGACCATTGTTCTGTGTAATATGGTGAACAAATTCAGGTTAACGATAAACAATCTCGTTTCCGATCGTTTATCGTTAGTCGTTAATTGTTAAAAATCGCTCTGTGTAATAGGACCCTAACTGCAGAAGGAGATAAAGTGTGGGGAGCTTACCTACAGATGGGTGCACAGTGTAGAGGCCTAACTATATTAAGGGGCACAGTGCTGGCATCTAGAGATGGGGGAGCACATTAGATGCCAAACTACATAAGAGGGCACATTGTGAGACCTATTGACAAGCTGGGCACAGTGTGGGGGCTTAACTGCAGAAGATGGCACTAAGTGCGGAACTAACAGAAGGGGGCACATTATGGGGACTGCACTAGGCACTGTATTATGTCATAACTTGATAAAAAAAAAGGCAAAGTCTGGGGATCCAAAATGGGAGTGCAGTATGGGGTCTTAACTACTAATGGTGGCATAGGGTCTAACTACAGGTGGTGCCACAGTCTGGGGGTCACCAAGTAATTACCTGATTGAGGCTGCTTTTACACTGCCTCCAAATTTAGAAGAAACACAAAAAAAGCGCTAGCGGACAGATGATAGCTGGAAGTCAATGGAAGTTCATTCAGTGTTTTACCAAGCCTGTGTAAAGTAAAGAAAAAAAAGACAATATACAAGTAAGAAATATTTTTTATTCAAATAAAAAAAAAAAAAAAAATACTGTTAATCATTTTATTAAATCTAAAAACGAGCTGGTCATCGATGTAGTCCACTGAATCCATCGTAATTGGCAGGATATCAATATCTGAAAAAAACAAAAAGAGGAACACAAAAAAGAAGGCAGGAGCAGAACACCCATCATTTTAACAGGCGTCCTGCTCCTTACAGTAAGCAGCATCTTTACAAATAGCTGCCTACAGTCTGGTCCCCAGGGAGTTGAGTGAATATGCACTTTACCCCTTGGGTGGTGCCACACAGAATAATTTGAGCTGCAGGGGAGGTTAAGCGAAGATGCATGGCATCCCCACTTAACCCCCTGGGTCCACGTTGACCTCGCACTGCACCCATGCCAGCAAGGAAGAGGGTTAAGTCACCCCTTTCCTTGCTGGGATGGGTGCAGTCTAACTCCATAACTGAACTAAACAGTTAAAGGGGGTCCTTCTAGTATTTCCATAATTCACAAAGCTGGAGGGTCTGGCATCCCCCACCTGTCCTGTAAGGATATAGAGAGGAGCTGTGAGATTTGTGGACTACAATCCCCAGCATCCCGGGAGTTGTAGTGCGGCCGCTGGTACACGATAGGGGGCAGTGCAGGATGCAGCAGGTGATAGTACCCTGATCGGGGGACATATAGAGAAGCCTATAGAGGGGGAGGGGGCTGCGCGGTGCTCCGGTCCTCTCTCCTCCTCCCCCGTATATATAGCGGCGGCTCCCCGCACACGCCGCTCACTCCCGGTCACTGATCGCCGCTCTCCTCGGTGGGAGGCTCCAGCAGGGCGGCACCGGGCACCGCGGCTGGGGGACATGCTCCGGGACTGCTGCATGTGGAGTCGGGAAGAAGCCGGGGGTCCCGCGGATGGAGGACGGAGCTGCCCGGCCCGGGGGGACCCGAGTCTGGATGGGGATCTGGGTGGTGATGATGCTGGGAGCACCTGTGCCCGGGACCGCAGCAGGCGAGTGCTCCTGTATACTGGTATACTGCCGGCTGTGTGTGTATATAGGGCTGTGTATACTGCTGGCTCTGTGTGTGTGTGTGTGTGTGTATATATATATATTAGTGCTGTGTATACTGCCGGCTGTGTGTGTATATAGGGCTGTGTATACTGCTGGCTCTGTGTGTGTGTGTGTGTGTGTATATATATATATAGTGCTGTGTATACTGCCGGCTGTGTGTGTATATAGGGCTGTGTATACTGCTGGCTCTGTGTGTGTGTGTATATATATATATATATATATATATATATATATATAGATAGATAGTGCTGTGTATACTGCTGGCTGTGTGTGTATATAGGGCTGTGTATACTGCCGGCTGTGTATGTATATAGTGCTGTGTATGTATATAGTGCTGTGTATACTGCTGGCTGTGTGTGTATATAGGGCTGTGTATACTGCTGGCTCTGTGTGTGTGTATATATATATATATATATATATATATATATATAGATAGATAGTGCTGTGTATACTGCTGGCTCTGTGTGTGTGGGTGTGTGTGTGTGTGTGTGTGTGTATATATATATATATATATATATATATATATAGTGCTGTGTATACTGCTGGCTGTGTGTGTATATAGTGCTGTGTATACTGCCGGCTGTGTATGTATATAGTGCTGTGTATGTATATAGTGCTGTGTATACTGCTGGCTGTGTGTGTATATAGTGCTGTGTATGTATATAGTGCTGTGTATACTGCTGGCTGTGTGTGTGTGTATATAGTGCTGTGTATGTATATAGTGCTGTGTATGTATATAGTGCTGTGTATACTGCTGGCTGTGTGTGTGTATATAGTGCTGTGTATGTATATAGTGCAGTGTATGTATATAATGCTGTGTATACTGCTGGCTGTGTGTGTGTGTATACAGTGCTGTGTATACATATATATATATATAGTGTTGTGTATGTATATAGTGCTGGGTATACATGTATATAGTGCTGGGTATACTGCCGGCTGTGTGTGTATATAGGGCTGTGTATGTATATAGTGTTGTGTATGTATATAGTGCTGTGTATACTGCTGACTGTGTATACTGTATGTGTGTATATTGTATGTATATACTGCAGGCTGTGTATACTGTATGTGTGTATACTGCTGGCTGTATGTGTGCATATAGTGCTGTGTATACTGCCAGCTGTGTGTGTATATTGTATGTATATAGTGCTGTGCATACTGTATGAGTGTATAAGTGTGTATACTGCTGTGTATACCATATGTGAGTATACTGCTGACTGTGTGTACTGTATGTGTCTATACTGCAGGATGTATGTGTGTATGTGTACTGCTTGGTGTATACTGATGGCTGTATGTGTACAGTGCTGTGTATACTGTTGGCTGTATATGTGTATATTGTATGTATATAGTGCTGTGTATACTGTATGTTTGTATACTTCTGGCTGTGTGTACTGTACAGTATATGTATATAATGCTTTGTGTATACTTATGGCTGTGTGTATATTATATGTATAAAGTGCTGTGTATACTGTATGAGTATATGTTATAAGTGTGTATACTGCTGTGTGTACTGTATGTGTGTATACTGCTGCCTGTGTGTACTGTATGTGTGTATACCGATGGCTGTATGTGTATATTGTATGCATATAGTGCTGTGTATACTATACATGTGTATATTGCTGACTCGAAGTATGTATATAGTGTTCTGTATACTGTATGTGTGTATATAGTGTTCTGTATACTGTATGGGTGTATATTGTATGTATATAGTGTACTGTATGTGTGTATATTAGAGGTATATAGTGTTCTGTATACTGTATGTGTGTATATTGTATGTATATAATGTTCTGTATGTGTGTATATTGTATGTATATAGTGTTCTGTATACTGTATGTGTGTATATTGTATGTATATAGTGTTCTGTATACTGTATGTGTGTATATTTTAGGTATATAGTGCTGCTGACAGTATGTGTTTACTGCATGTAGTGCTGTGTATACTGTGTATGTACATATTGCTGGCTATATACTACCTGTATGGACCTGGACATAGCAGTATATGTGTTGGGGGGGGGGGGGGGGTCCTCATGTATACCCCCAGCCTTGTCAACCATAACTAGAATCGGATGAAAAACACAGAACATTTATAGTTTTCTCTGCTGGTTCCATTCCAGGTTTTGGCTGAAAGCAATGACCAAAAGACAATGTGTGAACATAGCCCTGAGGTGTAGAGCGGCAGACGTCCCCTATAGGCTCTGTATATCTGTATATAAGACTAGGTATCTCCGCTGATGGATGCCAGGTGGACAGCATCACTGTGACATCTGCTGGGTGAATGGAGCCCTGTGGATATATTTGGTGTATATGGTGTGAATAGGACCCTAAGTACAGGATGATACCAGGCTATCATACTGTACAGATGGCTGACAATCAATAGTATGGATTTATATGAAGGCCTCACTTTATGGCTGCTACTGAAAATGACAGATTGCTCAGCAGCACTTTTGTTTCTGGCATGTCTTCATGATCATAGACATAGCACGATAGGTCAACCAGCTTTCCCAGACTCCTGAATGGCAGATCTAGCCAGTTTCCCCCCTGTTTATTCGCTCTGCTTCATAGTGGCTATGTATGTCTTTCAGGAGTCCAAGAAAGCTGGTTGAAAACTAAGAGGGGCTATAATGGTAGCCATGTGGACTGTCACCCAGCTTTCCCAGATTCCTGAATACAGATATGCCTCATTCCCTGTTTATTTGCAGCTCTGCTATTGGCCATGTATACCTCTCAGGAGTCTAGAAAAGCTGGGTGACCACTCCGGAGGTCTGTAATGGCAGCCATTTTGGTTGTCACCCACATATCGGTGTATACTGGTGCTGCACAGTGTACGGCAGATGTGTCACGTTGTGTGTATATATAGCCACCTATATATAGACGAGTGGAGGGGAATTCATAGAGGCTGGCAGTGAGGCGGCTGGATTCCTGGCACAGGCCACACTTGCCGCTCACAGATCGTCTCTATCGTGAGGTGATTTTTACAGATATTTTCCGAGGGTTCGGCCCTGTGTCACATTCTGGGAAGGCGGCCGTACGTGGATTAAAGGTGCCAGCTGTTTTATGGAGAAGATGTCCCTGAGGAATAGGCGGCATCTAATGAAAGGTGTACATTTCTGTCAAATATAGAAAAATTGGTTAAAATTGTTTAGCGGTCGGTTGTTTTCTGTCAATCAGAATATGCAGAATAGAAGGAATATTCCCCCTATAGGGACATGTTCTGTATGGCTGAGGCCTAGCTCATAAATACTATATATATATATATATATATATATATATATATATATATATATATATATATATATATATACAGTGGTACCTTGGTTTAAGAGCGTTTTGGTTTAAGAGCTCACAGTTTTTCAAAATTGTGACTTGGTTTAAGAGCATTGTTTTGGTTTAAGAGCTCCCTGTACTGGGCGGGAGGGAGAGTGGGGGAGGGGCTTGGCATGCACAGTGGGGTCTACAACACTGTACTCTGACCCAGGAAGTCTTCCTCACCTTCCAAATCATAGTAGATCTACTTCAGGCTGGGGCTTGCATCAGGGGACAGGACTGTGGAGGTAATCTCTCCATAGCTGTAACCCCTCTCTCTCCGGACAGCGAGCGCTGCATGTATGTGCCCACATCTGTCCTGCTCATTCCTTCATGCTCCCTGCAGTCTCTGTCAGCTCTGATTGGTCCATGCTGAAAATACCCCCTTTCCCATTGCTGTCATGTAACCACACAGACCTCTGACAGCAGCCCTCCTTCTCTATTCGCGCCTGTTGTACTACGCTCCTGCATTATGGGCATCAGCAATTCCATTCTGTATCTACAAATTGCTGCTGTTTTTCAGGTTTCTGCACTTACTCTATAATATATTATACACCACATGCTGATTTCCATACTGTACAGTAACTTATAATGGGACATATTCAGCTGTTTTTAAATGTTTGTTTTGTTTTACATGTTGTTCAGAATATAAATTCACTATTTTTGGGGTGTGGAACCAATTGTCTGCATTTCAGTGATTTCTTATGGGAAAACTTGCTTTGGTTTAAGAGTGGATTTGGATTACAAGCACAGTCCCGGAACGAATTATGCTCGTAATGCAAGGCACCACTATATAATATATAGATATAAAATCAATATATAGTTGGATATGATATCCCTGAATAGATATGACATAAATGAATGGATAGATTGGGCCCCATGCTAAAACTCTCCGGAGCAGGCATAGTCTCAGGCTGGCTGGATTCACCAAACGCTTAGTAATGCTACGTTTACACGGAACGATTATCGGGCGAATTTTCGCGATAACGAATTCGAACGATAATCATACGTGTAAACGTGGCGAACGATCGATAAATCGTTCATTTTGATCTTTTAACATGTTCTTAAATCGTCGTTCTTCGTTCGCAAAGAATTCGCCGATCGTTCAGTCATTCACTGATTTTACCTATGTGTGAGATAGGCTTAAGCGATCGCAAAACGAATTTTCTGTACGATATATCGTTCCATCTAAACGCTGATCGTTATAAAAAAAAATCGTTACTGCGAAATCTTTAATCGTACGATCGGGCCAATAATCGCCTCGTGTAAACGTAGCATAAGGGTCCATTTACACAGAAAGATTATCTGACAGATTATCTGCCAAAGATTTGAAGCCAAAACCAGGAACGGACTATAAACAGAACAGGTCATAAAGGAAAGCCTGAGATTTCTCCTCCATTCCTGGCTTTGGCTTCAAATCTTTGGCAGATAATCTGTCAGATAATCTTTCTGTGTAAATGGACCCTTTATCAGATACAGCGCACAGGGGAGCGAAATTTATTAAACCAGCATACTCTGCCGCGCACTCTCCCATTCGCTTAAAGCGGCACACTGAGCACGGCGGGATTCCGTGGCGAAGAACTCCCCGCTTCAGGGGCTCCCGGCGTCTGAATGTCCCACTGCGGCAGGGCAGCGCACTGATTGGCTGAGCGTAACGTCCAGCCGGGGGGTTAAAGGGGCTGTCACTTACATACTCGCAGCGGGATGAGTGCATAGTGGATGGATGAGGGGCTCGATAAGGCTCTGTCACAAGAGGGTCCTGGAGTCCGCCCTGGCTGCAGTACGCCAAATCAGACCTAAGACCTAGTACGCCAAATCCAAGACCTACTTATTGCTCCCGAGATAGATAGATAGATAGATAGATAGAACCAGAGTGGGCAGGAAGCGTATGGGAAGCCCCCTTGGTTCCTAAATAGTGGAGGTCATATACTAGATAACATCCTTTGATTGAGTTGCAAAATTTCTGAACCCATTTTTCACAGAAATGTCTACTTTCTGCAATTTACTAGCGGAAATCTCTAAGGAGCGTCACAAGGTGTTAAGTGTTTCACGGAAGGCGCAACCACATCCTGTCAGGATCCGGCAGACGATCAGACGTCTCAGTGTGATCTTCAGTCCTGTCTGACCATATGAAGGAAAGAACTTTTCCATCTAAAGTCAATAAAATATATTGGCGGCCATGACAGGTTCTGTGGGGGGTTTTCTCCTCAATGTATCAGGTTCCTCCTTAGAATGGCCAGACTTGGGTATAAGCTGGAGGCGGCCATTATTTCAGCCCATATAGATTTAAAAAAAGCGTAAGGTAAATTCTAGTCTAATATTGGCTTCTTATTTAATAATCAAAATGGCTGCCATCCCTAAGTTTATCCTTCCCAACATAGTAACCTCTATTCGGCCAAGTTTTTGACTACGACAAGCACTTCTTCTGTGAAATATTTTTCCTGTATCATATTAAACCTCTGGGTGTTCATTTACCTCAGAGGTTAGAGAAGACTTGTATTTCCCTCTTATTCATCCTTCTGCATCCTGTTAGAGAGATAAGGAGGGACAGGTGACGTATGGAGCGGTGACCAATAGTCATGTATAAATCAATGGACCCGAAATCGCGTCGTCTTGACCCAAGGAAGTGTTATTATTCCCTGTTATTAGCCTTAACAAACTGAGAGGCCAACATTGGTGTTTCTCCATAGTACACAATTCTTAAAGGGGTTGTCCAGGACCAGAAAAAAAAGCACGGCTACCTTCTTGAAAAAAAGCGCCACTCCTGTCATCAGGTTGTGTGTGGCATTACAATTCAGCTCCATTCACCTAAATGGAACTGAATTGCAAATCCACATCCAAACTGGAGACAAGATTGGTGCAGTTTTTGGAAGACATGTTTTTAAGTCTGGATAACCCCTTTTAAGAATTCTTTCCTATTTTACCATGTCTATGTAATGACCTTACCAAACAGCATCCTAGTTCTCATCTTCCTGGACCCTCCTTGGCAGCTTACCAGGATTAGAAAGGACTAGTCGGCCATTCTTGCATGTCTGGAAATACATATATACCGCTATGACTGTGTTGTTTCTCTGTTACTCCTCCTGTAAATCTCTAAATATAATGACAAATTGTGGAGAACAATGTGGACCCATTCTAGTCTATGGGCCAGTGCACACGATCATGGATTCCTATATAGCTGACCATATGCATTAGATGGCTTATATATATATATGCACATTTACATAAAACATGTCTCTTTGACTAAATGGATGATTTAGCTGTACATTTCCAGGAGAAATAATGGAGGAACAACACATCTTTTAAAAAATGAAAAGAAAAAAAGTCTAGAATTGTTGTTTTATGAGAAATACAACTATATACTAAAGCAGATGTGCCAGGGGAGGGCTCGGCCACCTTTACCTGTATATCACCACAAATCTCGGTTTACTGAGGTGTGGACAGGAAATCAAGCATCTGTTGATGAGTAATTTACATAGAATTTTTCATTTCCTTTTTTTGTAATTTTCATGCTTTTCATTCCAGGAATAAGCTATGAGTCTCATCTCGAGAAGATCTGGTCTCATTCTGAGGTGATCACCCCGCTATGGTTGACGCCCAGCGGTCTACAGGATAAAATCAATGACAGAGTAAGTAGATTTTCACTGCTGTCATGACCGTATACTGTTCATCCTGATCTTCCTGGTTCATGAGCACAATGCCAGAACTACAGTAAATACAAATATGGTTATTTGTTATTTGGCTGCTTAAAAACAAAAAAAAAAAAACATTCCTGCCAATAGATTGCAGCTCAGCCATATTCACTTCAGTGGAGCTAAGCTGCAATTCCAGACACTACACATGTACAGCGGTGGTGCTGTTTCTAGAGGAATATGTTTTTCCAATCCTGTACAACCCCTTTAAATGTGTTTTTGGGGATAAAAATTTGCATTTTTTGTAATTTTTTTTTAGTATCCAGCAGATGCAGAAGTGATGGTTATGGCTGAAGGGAGGAAGATGATTCTAAGTCTTCAGAGAAACGAGTGAGTATGGTTGTAGAGTTCACGATTTTAGCTTACGGATCATCATATATGGCTGTACACTATACTGATCGTGTAGGAGAAAATTTAAAGGGGTTGGAAAACATGGCTTTTTTTTTTTTTTTTTTTTTTTAACCAGTCCACCATGTTATTTCAGATCAATTCCTTTGAAGTCAATGGGGCTGAACTGCAGTACCACACACAACCAGTAGACACAGGAGGTGTGTTTTTTTTTTTTTTTTTTGAAGAAATCAGCCATGTTTTTTTTAATCCTTTACAGGGTGCATTCACACATTCAGGATCTGCAGCAGATTTGATGGCGCATATTTGATGCTGCAGATATCAATGTAACTAAATGACTAGTTGTGCTGTGGATACTGTATGTGGGAACACACTCCTAAGGGTATGTTCACACTGAGTAATATAGGCGGAATTCCGCAGCGAAGCTCTCCGCCGGGGAATCTCTCCTTGTCTCTGAGATGGCTCCAGCCTCTCTCCGCTCAACGAATTGACATGTCTATTCTTTGAGCTGAAAGCGATGGTACGCGAGCCATCCCATAGAGACACCGTGGGACACCAGGATTCCACCTACATTACTGAGTGTAAATATACCCTAAGGCTACGTGCATACAGAGCAAAAGTGGCAGAATTCCGCCAGCCTCCCTGTCATAACATGTTCATTACCTGGCGATGACTGACCACATCAATGACTGACTCTAAATTGAATGAAAAGTGGTTTCCTAAAAGGAACCTCTATTACCGACATAGGGGGTTTGACTGGAGTTGTCCAAAGGGAATGCACAGAACATGTAGGCTGGGAGGTATATATACTATGGGTCAATTGCCTATAGGCAGGCCTGTATTTAGAGTTCATGCTGCCCTAGGCACTTTGCATGCTTAGGCGCCCCCCCCCCCCCCAAGATCACTTGCAGGTTACATGCATGGTGCATACCCTGGCACAGCTGGCACCCCAGCACCGAGTACTACTAAGTAGTACCCCCCAGCTGTCAGCGCAGGGGGGGCTCCGCTCAGTAGTACTGGGGGCTGGGTACTGGGGTTCCGATCTGCTTGATACCCGCTCTTCTCATCAAACAGACATAATGGAGGAAGGAAGGAGGCCGGGGACGTCTTAGTTTGGGGACCGGTTCTGTCCAGTGTCGGACTGGGGCACCTGGGTCCACCAGAGGAAATGATCCTTGGGGCCCACCAATATAAAACCAGTGAGACACGACAGGCTGACCCGCTCCTTCCCTGGGTTCATCTGTATCTGTGACAAATTCCTTGTGAATAATATTTTCAGTCAAACTAAAACTCTCAGAACACCCTTCATTTACACAGCTCAGAGTCTCCTGGTGGCTGCAATCTGTGGGTGACAACCATCAGCCCTGAAGGTCCAGCAACACATCTGTCTACACTGTACTACAACTCCCAGCATATGCTGAGGGCTGCAGACTTTCAGTACATGCTGGGAGTTGTAGTTGGGTCCTAGGTGCATTATACACTGGATGCTTTCTGGCATATAAGAATACATAGATCTGTGGGGGCTGAGTGAAGGGAAGTGACCCCAGAACATCACTAATAGGGGATAGGGGGAGATGTTTTTGTTCTATCCCTTATCAGTGATGTTCTGGGGTCACTTTCCTGCACTGAGCCCCCACAGATCTATGTATTCTTATATGCCACAAAGCATCCAGTGTATAATGCACCTAGGACCCAACTACAACAGCTACAGGCACTACAACTCCCAGCATGTACTGACAGTCTGCAGCCCTCAGGATATGCTGGGAGTTGTAGTGCCTGCAGCTGTTGTAGCTGGGTTCTAGTTTAAAAGTTTGCGCTAGTGTACTGTAGTGACCGCGGGGCTGTGTCAGTACACTACCGCAAACAATACACTGACCCATTTAGACCCCAATGGTACACAGGCTCTGCACACTATAGGAGCGATTGCAGTGCATATACTAATGGCTCACAGGTGACGTCTTCTTCGTTTGCCATCGCTCACTTTTTGCTTTCTTCTCTATCTGGCGCAGCCATCATGAAGACTTCTCTGACCACAACTCGTCTGCAGGCGGGCAGCTGGGGGTGACTGGGGAAGCGAGGCAGTTAGGGGTGACAGGGGCAGAAGTTGGGGTGACAGGGGCAGAAGCTGGGGGACAGGGGCAGAAGCTGTGGGGAGGGGGAGAAGCTGGGGCAACAGGGGGAGCAGCTGGGGCGTCAGGGGAAGGAGGAGCAGCTAGGGGTGGCTGGGGCCGAGGGAGAAGCTGGGGAGGCAGGGAAGCAGGTGGCGGTGGCAGGGGGAGCAACTTAGGGGCAGGGGGAGACGATGGGGGTGGCAGCAGGGGGAGACGATGGGGGTGGCAGCAAGGGGAGAGGATGGGGGTGGCAGCAGGGGGAGAAGATGGGGGTGGCAGCAGGGAGAGAGGATGGGAGTGGCAGCAGGGGGAGACAATGGGGATGGCAGCAGGGGAAGAAGATGGGGGTGGCAGCAGGGGCAGACGATGGGGGTGGAAGCAGGGGAAGAAGATGGGGGTGGCAGCAGGGGAAGAAGATGGGGGTGGCAGCAGGGGGAGACAATGGGGATGGCAGCAGGGGAAGAAGATGGGGGTGGCAGCAGGGGCAGACGATGGGGGTGGAAGCAGGGGAAGAAGATGGGGGTGGAAGCAAGGGCAGACGATGGGGGTGGCAGCAGGGGGAGACGATGGGGGTGGCAGCAGAGGAAGAAGATGGGGGGGTGGCAGCAGGGGGAGACGATGGGGGTGGCAGCAGAGGAAGAAGATGGGGGGGTGGCAGCAGGGGGAGACGATGGGGGTGGCAGCAGGGGGAGACGATGGGGGTGGCAGCAGGGGAAGAAGATGGGGGTGGCAGCAGGGGGAGCAGCTAAGGGTCTGGCAGCAGGGGGAGAAGATGGGGGTGGCAGCAGGGGGAGAAGATGGGGGTGGCAGCAGGGGGAGCAGCTAAGGGGCTGGCAGCAGGGGGAGAAGATGGGGCGGCAGGGGAAGCAGCTAAGGGGCTGGGGGAATAGCCGGGCGTCAGGGGGAACAGGGGGTACGGACGGGCGTCAGGGAGAACAGGGGGTACAGACAGGCGGCCGGGCAGAGGCAGTCTGGGCAGGTCTACCCCCCATTGCAGAGCCAGGGTGAGCTTCCGGCACAGGCAGCCTCTCACACAGGCCGGACGCTCACAGTGCAGCCCCGCGATGCCCGAACTTCTCTGCTTGGCGGCGCACATGATGTGACGTCATCACGCCGCCAGGAGAGAAGTACGGGGCTGCACTGTGAGCTTCTGGCCTGTGTGAGAGGCTGTCTGCGTCGGAAGCTCACCCCGGCCTCAAAGCGGCACCCTGGCTAGCCGACCCACCCATCTCCCCATCCACACCAACCCCCCCCCCCCCCCCCCGTCGCGGACGTCAGCAGCGGGGCGGTGGAGGGGGGTTAGCAACTAGGACCAAGAGTGCCTAGTGGCAAATACGGCCCTGCCTATAGGCCTTCACTATTGAGGGGGTCAACGCCACTTTATTTCACCTAAAATCTTGCATGGTATAGTGTCTCGCATTTACATAATGTAGTTGGATATGGTAAAATTTGATTATGCAAGCACTTTTTGTACTGTATGGCGGTATTATTTGTGCATACTATGGTGGTATTATATGTGTAGTGGCAGTATTAAAGTTGTTCTAGTTTTCTATTAATATTGATGCCCTTTTTTTATTGGTTTTCTTTATCCGATTGGTGGGGGATCTGCACCCCAGTTATGTGCGGAATTTTAGGATAGAGCATTCGCCAAGCACAGCTCCATAAGGTTTGTAGTGGCCACTCCTGGTACTGCACCTTCCTGCAGCGCTGTCCCATTCCTGTCAATGGGACTAAACTTCAATACTGACACTACAAAGTCTACGACTCTCCTCAAGGCCCTTAGTGCTGTGATAAACACCATGGGGGAGATTTATCAAACATGGTGTAAAGTGACACTGGCTCAGTTGCCCCCAGCAACCAATCAGATTCCACCTTTAATTTTCCAAAGAGTCTGTGAGGAATGAAAAGTGGAATCTTATTGGTTGCTAGGGGCAACTGAGACAGTTTCACTTTACACCATGTTTGATAAATCTCCCCCTATGCATGTGAATGTAGGTAGAGAAGTGACGTGCTCCGTAGGGACCCCATTGTCCATCCCCTGTGTGCAGTAAATAGATGCAGCACTTTATGGCAGGACGTTGCAGCACACATTACTCAATAGTGATGTCACAAGTCATCCTTCAATATCTTGTTCCTATAAGTGTCAGCGGCCGTCACTCACTGATATAGATGTCTTCAGACCTTAAGAGCTTCCTGTCTCCTGTCATAGAAGTGAAATATCAGACTCCGTGTTTTATGGCGGAGGACGTCGGGGGATAAAAGAAAATCTCCGATCAATTTATGGAGAGCGACTAAAGGATAATAGGAAGGAAGTGCGGAAAAAGCAAAAAAGCTCCAATCTAGGAGTCGGTGAATCATATGTATCTGTGTCCATCTTACTGGGAGGGACAGTGAATCCGTCCAAGTGTTCCCTTGTGCGTCTCCAATCTGCTGCCGTCTCGCTGCCAAGTAATCCTCATTTATGGCCTGATAGACTTGGGCAGGTTTCAAGAAGCTTAGCGCTTTTATAAAAATACAAATGCGACCAGAAGTCCATCTTGGATCAGCGTCATAAGCACCTTTTGCCAATAGCAGGAACCAAATGAACCTTGTTGCGGGTGGTCCATAAAGGGATTTTTCAGGCTAACGTCCGGTGATGACTTGTTTGCTAGAGTCGTGGCGTTTGCATACACAGCGAACAGGGCTGGAGCGGACAGCTTTATACATTGTGTAGTGGCAGTGCTTGGTTACTGCAGCTGAGCTCCCATTTACTTCTATGGGAACTGATCTACAGTTACCCAACCTGGCCACTACACAATATATGGAGCTGTCTGCTTGTGGTTCCATTCTCTCCATGCTCTGGCAAACAGCTGGCGCCCTGCCGATCTCATATTAATGATATACATATTAATGAATCAATATACTTAGCGCAGCTTTACACTAGAGCACATTAGCATTTACTAAGTTTCTGGATCTCTAGCTAATACCTTGGTTTAAGGATAACTTGGATTGAGAGCGTTTTGCAAGAAGCTCACAGTTTTTCAAAATTGTAACTTGGATTTAAAGCATTGCTTTGGTTTAAGAGCTCCCTGTACTTGGTGGGAGGGCGAGTGGGGGAGGGGCATGGTCTGCATGGCGGGGTCTACAGCACTGTACTCTGACCCTGGAAGTCTCCCGCGCCTTTTAAATCATGTGTTTCCCATCTCCATTCCTGCTATAATGTGCCTGCACTCACACTCAGCTATACAGATTGCTGCTCTAATGTGCCTGCACTTACACTCAGCTATTCACACTGCTGTATAGAAAAGTTTCTGTCACTGTCTCACTGGCACAGCTCTGTAATTCTCAATTCCTGATTGGTCCATGCTGAACTCACCCCTTCCCCATAGCTGTCATGTGACCACACAGACCTCTGACAGCAGCCCTGCTTTTCTATCCTAGCCTGTTGTACTACACTACTGCATTATGGTGATCTGCAGTTCCATCCTGTTTGTACGTGATTGTATTGGCAAAAATATTTAACTTTATAAGCCCTGCAGGTATAACTATGCTAGTTAGGATGGTAATTCCCTTTAAAGCTGACCAGTTTTGTCAGATTAACCCTTCAGAGTTGCAGCAAGATGATTTTAGTGTTACTGTTATTTAGCCCCTCAGTGCCCCTTTATGATGCACAGCTATTCTTCTTTCCTGCTTCCATTATCTCCCCTCCTTGTTTGAACTTAATGGACATATTTTTTTTGTAAATTTTGTATGTAACACTGACTACTCCTGCAGAAATGAGAAGGAAACCTTCATTTACCTTTCAGGGACAAGCCTCAGCTTGCATCCACACTCAGCCCAGCGTCCTTGTCTTTCTCTCCCCCTCTTCTGGGCATGGCACATGCTAAGGCACACCTCCATTTAGAAACCTAGAAACATAAAAGATTGTTGGCAGAAGAAGACCACTGGGTCCATCTAGTCTGCCCTTTTAGTATTTCCTTTCTTGTTATCTTTGGATATATATATATATATATATATATATATATATATATATATATATATGTTTATCCCAGGCATGTTTAAATTTTGTTATTGTAGATTTACCAACCACATATGCAGGAAGTTTGTTCCAAGTATCTACTACTCTACTACACTTCCTGGGTTCTGTCTTTGTTACTAGGGACAAAATTCCCTTAACAACGGGTGAACAGCAGATTACAGGGAATTGAGACACCTAGTGGCCTATACTTTAGAGCTGTTTTTTTGGGGGGGTTAAGGAGTCCATTCTGATTTACAAATATTGCAGGTGTTTTGCACTACAGTGACAATGCACATATTCGCTTGAGCGCTGTTTTTTTCTAACGTCGCCATAAACCAGGATTGTTACTTGTTTATTACAAAGAGGGGAGAGGGACGTCCCATGGGGACAGAGGAGCTGCATGCCCGATCCATCCTTTTTTTTTTTTTTTTTTTCATGGGCCACTGGGGGACAGATACTGGGGCCCTGACATCTATCTCATGTGTAGGGACAGGGATTAAATACGATCACTGCTGGGATGTAAATCCATTAAGAAATAATCTCCACTTCATTCATGAACATCGACCGCTCCTCTGCCCTCGTTCTCCATCACCATTAAATATAAGCCAAGAATGTAATACCGGCTGTGACCTTAGCAGACATGTGTGTGCCCTTGTCTGGTGTGAATGATGAGATCATCGCAGTGACATCACACACGGGTATCTGCGCTGACCCTTCTTCTCACACTGATCTCATTGTGTGGTAGATTTTGCAGTCTGAGCATTAAGGGCTTTTAGCCAGAATATTCCCCTCTGACATCCATCATGCTTTTAGCTTAATGAAACCTGTACGCCTCCCACCTCTCCCCCCCCTCTCCAGCCGAGGAGGCGAGGAAGAGGACGGCAGGCCTGCTCCACGACAATCTCTAATGACATTATCTTTCTCAGGCTTCCGAGACGTGAGTCTGGAAGGAAGAAAAGCGGAACAAAAATGAACGAGTAAGCGAAACCCGCCGGGAAGAAAACTGATTATTCAACAAGCGCCAGAACTTATGCGGAGTCTAATTACATTTCAATGAAACAATGTATCAGCTCGATGACATCTTATATTAATACTGACTCTACAATATTCATTCATTGATCGAGGCCGTTCATTAGAAATTTCCCCTGTAGACACTATGGGGGAGATTTATCAAACATGGTGTAAAGTGAAACTGGGCTCAGTTGCCCCTAGCAACCAATCAGATTCCACCTTTCATTTTCCAAAGAGTCTGAGGAATGAAAGGTGGAATCTGATTGGTTGCTAGGGGCAACTGAGTCAGTTTCACTTTACACCATGTTTGATAAATCTCCCCGTGTCTCTAATTCCACCCTCCTAAGAGCCGTATTACATGACCCTTGGTTTAAGTGAGCGCCGATCTCCCATATACGGCCCAATAATCGTGCAGCAAGGGCTATGTATATAAGTTTTTTTTTTTTACATGTTCATCAGCCGTGGCCGTGCATCTCTGTAGCAATGCACATCCTGTTGCCAATGATTTTAGGTCAGGACCTAAAGACGCGATCAGTCAATGATCGTTGTCGTTATTACATGGATCGACCAAGTGACACATGACAGCAAAACCCCCATTGACCATTGATGATGCCATTGCTGTTGTGGTGAAACATGTTGGGGGCGATGTTGAGTCTTTTATTACCAGCTTTGGGACTAGTCAAGTTTTTCCAGTATATGGAATATATTGTGATACTACTGATCCAAAGCTGGGTTCTAAATTAATTACACATAATGGGTGAATGGGAAAATAGGGTAATTTTTCTTACTGTGATTGAAGTGATAGCCGCAAACTAGAGGTGCCATCAGGGATATTATCCCTTATGGGTACGTTCACACTGAGGAAAAGAGGCGGAAATTCCGAGCTGAATCCCCACTGCGAAGTCTACTCAGAATTACACCGTCCTCAGTGTCTCAATGATAAGTATAGGGCGCCTCTGCTCGTGGCAGGCGGAATTCCGAGCGGAGTCTGTGGCAGGAATTCCGCTGGGAATTTTTGTTTCTTTTACTCAGTGTGAACGTACCCTAAGGGCCCTATTCCACCAGACGATTATCGTTCAGATTATCGTTAAATCGTTCGAATCTAAACTATAATCGTTCAGTTGAAATGCAGTTAACGATTAACGGCCGACCGAGAAATCGTTGATCGCTTTATGAGACCTGGACCTATTTTTATCGTTGCTCGTTCGCAAATCGTTCGCATTGAATAAGACATCGTTCGGTCGTTCGCAATAGATACGAACGCAATAGCGAATAAATAGCGAAGAAAAAACGATCGCAATTACGATCATAAGTAACGATTATCGTTCAATGGAAATGAGTAAACGTTTTCAGGTCTTTCGCAATAGCGGTCGTTTGAAATCGTTAACGATTATGCAAACGATAATCGTCCGGTGGAATAGGGCCCTAACTGTATAAAACAGGGTATTGGCTGCCTAGATGAAAGTAACGCATCTGTAATAGGGATACTGGTTCTCATTGAGGAGATCCAGCTAGTATATGGAGACTTATTGGCAATGCTCCAAGGTAAATATATGCAAACTAGTTCTTTCAAAAGATTTTTTTTTCTCTAGCGCCACCTATAGGTAGCTATAGGCTGAACAAGACTAGAAATATTGGCCAAACCAGTGTCACCTCCCAATAAAAGCGTCCCCACCTATAGACTATGGAGTCTTTTTATTATAGAGTAGCTTTTTATTATATTTGAAAAAATCTTTTTGGGATTAGATTAGACCAAACCGTTAAACGATTTTTCCCAGAATCTCTGTGTGGACTAATAATCTAATACGGTGAATGAGAAGGCAGTGTGAGCCATTGTGTACGGCCCCATGGGAGTCTTCTGCTTTCTGTATACCTCTGGAGACGAGGCTGCCATGGCAGCGGGGAAAGCTTCTTGCTTTCGTCAATGTGACAGATGCCGAGTGCAAAAGCTTTTAAGGGCTTTTCCATCAAGGTGTAACTTGGGTGGGCACTTGGGTGTTAAGTTGGTGGGGGCATTGCCAACAAAGAAACTAAATCTGAAGGAAAGTCGTTCTCAGCTTAATGGGGTAGTTCACAATTTTTTTTGTCTTTTAAATCAACTGGTGCCAGAAATTTGTAATTTAATTCTATTGAAAAATCTCCAGTCTTCCAGTACTTATCAGCTGCTGTATGTCTTGCAGGAAGTGTTGCATTCTTTCCAGTCTGACACAGTGCTCTCTGCTGCCACCTCTGTCCATGTCAGGAACTGTCCAGAACAGTAGCAAATCCCTATAGAAAACCACTCCTGCTCTCCAGACTGTAAAGAATACACCACTTCCTACAGGACATACAGCAGCTGATAAGTACAGGAAGACTTACGATTTTTTTAATAAATTACAAATCTCTGGCACTTTCTGGCACCAGTTGGTTTGAAAGAAAATTTTTTGGGGGGAACTTCCCCGTTCGTGCACGCTCAGGTGGGCTGATCATACATATGTATTGGTGGATATAAAGGAATAGGTGTTGCCCGATCAATAAAATGCCTATATATGCAGGTAGTGTTGCTGCCATACTAACACGTCATTGTCTATTCCAGTCAGACCCATTGACCTCTATTAATTCATTGTGTATCGGTCACATAATAACATGACATTCAGGTTTAGAGCTGCCGCGGTCCTAGTGGTCACCCATCCCCCCCCTCCAACAAGATTTATTACAGTAAGCGATACTTCCTCGGAGCCACCTTTAACGCATTCATCCCCAAGGGCATACAAGGTCACGGCTTTCCATGTGTGTAAGCGATCAGGTGGCTTCATTCATCATAGCTGATATTTTTTTTTACATGTTTTCGCTGTATAGTCAGCACAGTCCAGCGTCTTTGTGATATACAGTATCACATATTGCTTTTTTTGTGTAAGATGATATGTGGAAACCATCAGCAAGCTGGTCAGATTATTATGCTTTGAGTAGCCACCACTTTGAGGTGCAATGCCCTGTAAGGTTTTGTTCACACATGGTCAAAAATGGATAAGAAATTGCTGTATGTGCTGAGCTGCAATACCAGATGCATCCTGCAGATATGGGGGGCGCTGTTTTTTTGGGGAAAAAAAGCAGCCATGTTTTTCTGTAACATACGCCAGACCATCTTCGTCATCAAAGCCCAGGATCAGGGAGACCGTGTGCGTACAGGGGAAAAGCTGGAGTCTATGCTCTGCATATCCTGCCCTACACTGTATATGAGATTAGGATTAGCGTGGGTCTATGATTAATTCTTTATTGTTATTTGCAGGCAACTTATCCACATGAATTACAGACAGGTCCACTACAGCTCCGGTGACATTCCTATTATGCATAAACCCAACATGACGGTAGGTGCTTTTTCCTTAAAGGGGTAATCCTATCTCTTAAAGGGATAACAAACAATGTGACCCCAGCCACGTGGTGCCCAACTATTTGCTTTTCATCACTACTGCATAAAAGTGAATAGGACTGGGTACAGTTCATTGTACAGTTGGTATCCAGAAGAACTGCTGAGCAGGAATAAACAGTGAAGAGTCACAGTGCTGTGGTCCCTTATGTCATAGATTTAGTAGGGGTCCCAGAGGTGGAACCCCCACTTATTATAAAGCATATCCTAGTGTAAGATGGGAATAACTTAATTTCAGACCTCTCTATATTGTCCAGCTTTGTTATTGCAATCTGCTGTCCACTGCCTGTTGTCAGGGCAAATCTGTCTCTAGTAACAGACACAGCAAGACAAAACATAGAAAGTGGAGGCAGAGCTTAAAATATGCATATGTCCAAGAGAGAGAACACTTAGGTAATGTACCTAAAGCTGAGCCAGTCTGTCTGCTGTTAGCTTATCAGTGATGGCAGCAACAATAGCAGCTCTGGGCTTAGGGCCCTATTCCACAGTAACGATAATCGGCCCCATTTGGCCCGATTCGGCCGATTATCATTTGGTGAAATAGAGAGAACGATCAGCCGATGGTGTCATCGGCTGATCGTTCATTTACTGCCAGACCTAAAATCATCGTTCCCCCACTGCGCATCGCTACGGTTGAATAGCGGTGCGCAGCGGGCGACCGACGATTTGACAGGCTGCAGCAGCAGCATCATACATTACCTGTCAGGTCTTCTCCAGGGCGTCTTCATCCCCGGGTCCCGCGCTCTCTATCTTCAGAATGGCCGGTCAGCTGACGTAGCGCTCAGCCAATCACAGGCCGGGACCGCCGTGGCCTGTGATTGACTGAGTTTGGCCGGTCAGCTGACCAGCCATTCTGAAGATAGAGAGCGCGGGACCCGGGGATGAAGATGCGCTGGAGAAGACCTGACAGGTAATGTATGATGCTGCAAGGACATCGGTAACGATGTCCTTGCAGCCCTCGCTCAACGATCATCGGGCTGTGAAATAGGCCCAGTAAACGAGCGGCGATCTAGCAGATCGCCGCTCGTTTACATCGTTAATCGGGCCCTCCTCGGCCCGTGGAATAGGTCCCTTAGGGTGGGTTTATTGAGCAATCTGGCTGTTTCCATGCGGCGGAGTTGCAAAGTGTCAGAGGAAAACAGATCTTTGAACTGATCCCATTCATTTGAATGGGACAGTTCAAACTATTGGCTGATTCAGTTGTCCCACCGGATCTCCGGACGGCTCGTGCGGCGGAACATATCTTGCAGCGTCCTGACATACAACCTGAGGCCATGTTCACACTACGTATATATCCATAAAACTACGGCCATTGTTGCCGATTGCAACAATTTATACGAAAAAATACGTTACCTTGTCTATGGAATCCCGGAATGTCGTCTATGCGGTACCAGCCCGGATGATCTTTTCTGAGACCGGCCGTGTTCACATGTGAACATAGCCTGATAGTGAATAGAAAAAAAAAGGATAGGAGAACCAATGCATTTATGTGGCATCAGTTGTCATCAGTTTCTGTAAAAAAAAAAAAAAAATGCCAGACTGCCTTATGAATGTAACCCTGGCCTTAGTGTAACCCTTTCCTTTCTGTGATGCTGCTGTTTCTTTCCTTTCTGCCCACATAGCACCTAGCAAGCCCCGTGCATCAGGAACCCCTTCTCCCCCATGTTGCATCTAGTACTTTACCATGTAAATCATCAGCCCTGTACAGTGCCAGTGTTCAGCCTGTGAACTTTTACCAGCACTATGTTATGACATAGCAGAGAGGAGTAAGTGCTGTGCTCTGATTAGACAGAAAAGTAAGGGAGGAAGTAACTATGTGTGTACTACTGACAAACAGCCCAGCCCCCTAAATGGAGGGAATGTGGAATAGCTGAGCACCATAGAGGAGGTTCTCATGGACTCTTTAGGGTAAATATTGATGATATTCCTATTTCCCATAAATCACTAATCCCCATTCATCTACGTCATGGCACTTTTCTAAAATCTGAACGTCCTTTTATCATCCGTTTCTCCCAGATAACCCACATTTCCTCGTCCTGTTTGTGAGTCTGGAAGATTTGTTTTCCTGTTTCCTATAGAATAGAGAATGAACCAAAATCGGGCTGTTATCTGTTATTATCTGGGTTTCCAATGCTCCATTCCAAAAATAATGAACAGTGGAGCTTCCCCTTGTAATCGCTCATAGGGGTTTCTACAGACTAAGCACTAGTGATGTAGGACAGGGCACGGTGGTGGTGGTGGGGGGGTATACATGGGTGGTACTTGGCATTTGCTCGCTAGTATCTTAGAGGGTGCAAGATAACAGGATGTGTTGAATAAACATTACATTACCTGCCATATAAAGATTACAGCCTGTATGGTAGCCCAGAGCTGCAATCACAATTCAGCAACTTCATGCAGAACATCAGATCAAAGTGTGCAGACACTAAGCTAGCAAATATTGTAGAGAGATTTCAGCTCTGAGGTTAGTACAAATTAATGCAGCTGTGGAGTATATTATCCTGTACTGATCCTGAGTTACATCCTGTATTATACTCCAGAGCTGCACTCACTATTCTGCTGGTGAGGTCACTGTGTACATACATTACATTACTTATTGTGTACTAATCCCAAACAGCAGAATAGTGAGTGCAGCTCTGGAGTATAATATAGGATGTAACTCAGTACAGGATAAGTAATGTAATGTATGTAAACAGTGACCCCACCAGCAGAATAGTGAGTGCAGCTCTGGGGTATAATACAGGATGTAACTCTGTACATACATTACATTACTGATCCTGAGTGACCTCACCAGCAGAATAGTGAGTGCATCTCTGGAGTATATTACGTGATGTTATTCAGGATCACTACATGAAAAGTAAATTATCTATTCAATGATTCCACCAGAAGAATAGTGAGTGCAGCTCTGGAGTATAATAAAGGTTGTAACTCAGGATCAGTACAGGATAAGTAACATATGTACACAGTACCCCACCAGCAGAATAGTGAGTGCAGCTCTGGAGTATAATACAGGATGTAACTCAGGATCAGTAATGTATGTACACAGTGACCCCACCAGCAGAATAGTGAGTGCAGCTCTGGAGTATAATACAGGATGTAACTCAGGATCGGTACAGGATCAGTAATGTAATGTATGTACACAGTCACCCCACCAGCAGAATAGTGACTGCAGCTCTGGAGTATAATACAGGATGTAATTTAGGATCAGTACAGGATAAAATAATCCATTGTTTTTGCAGAGTATCTCACATTTTTATGGGGCTTAATTCTATATATAAACGTTGCGGAGCATATGTTGTATAACAAAGCGTCGTCTGTCAGCATAGCCGTGTATTGCCTCATGTCCACGTGTCCTGGTGCTGGCTGTGTTTATTTCCCTGGGTCTGTTCACCCCACACGACCCGCATCCTCATCCTGTACGAGCCATTATTTGGTTTTTGGATAATTCATCACCAGCCGCAGCTCCCCTTCTGGTCTACATCAAATCATGGCCGCCCGTAATCTGGGGTCACAGGACGTCCTGTATCCCGTGCGGCTTCTTCAGTCCATACTGCAAGCGTTGTGTATTTTTCTGCTGTTGTTTGGCCATTTCCTACCTCAGATAAACTCCGGCCGCGTTTGGGGTTTGACCAGTGATCCCTTTCTCTGTTTCCTGACACACTTCTTGCGGTGCCCGCCGCGGCTAAGTAGGTCAGGAGTGAGGAGTCCCGGCTCTGGGCACTTACATCACATTTATTTATAGAGCCAACAGATAGTCGCCTTCACATGATAGACGAGGCCGAGGTTAGAGAAGGACAGATGTAGCCATAGCCAGACATGCCGTCTGGATACAGATGTGCTCAGCAGATGCTTAGAGAGTCATTACCGCTGATGGTGTTTAGTGTAGCATCAGCAGGATTTGCTTCATTGCATTAGTATCTGTATTATATTCTAATTCCATCCAAATACAGCACACATGGGTCCTGGAAACTCAGATTGAAGGAGCTGTTTGACGCCCTGTCTGTGACTTAGAAGGGGCACTGTGGATCTCTATCTATCTATCTATCTATCTATCTATCTATCTATCTATCTATCTATCTATCTATCTAATCCCAGTGTATCACATTGATATTACTAAACAAATAATACCCCCACACTGTAATTAGCCCCCCCGTTTGTACCCCCACACTGTGATAACCATCGCCCCTTTTGTACCCTCACGGTGTATTTAACCCCCCTCTGTACACCAACACTGCAGTTATCCCCCATTTGAATCAGCACACTGTGATAGTCATCCCCCTTGTACTTTGTGATTTCCACTTTTCTTGCCCCCATACTGTAGTTAGACCCTTGTGTGCTTGTACACCAAAATTGACCTCAGTGTTTATATTAGCCCATCTATATACCCCTCGCCCCTTTGTACACCAACACTACAGTTATCCCCCATTTGTACCCGCACACTGTTATTCCCCCTTGTACCCCTACATTGTGATTGACACTTTTCGTGCCTCAAACTGTAGTTAGTCCCTTAAGTGCTGCTACCACACCATAATTGGCCCCGGCCTTTATATATCCCCACACTTGCCTTCTCTTCTCCATCCAGCCCAGATTACCAGCTACGACCCATCTCTGCCGAATTTGTAGGGCAAAACTTTTAGGGTCTTCACTTTTCCAGTACCTCCTTGCCTTTATGCAAACCTCCCTGCCCAAATGGTAATTATGTCCTACACAGTAATAGGGTCAACTTAGTGCCCACAAACTGTGTGCTCCTACACCATAATTAGCCCCGGCTTTTTTTTAATACTTACTCACTGTAAATAGCCCACCTATATACCCCTACATTGTGATTGACACTTTTTTTTTGCCCCCAAACTGTAGTTAGTCCTTTATGTGTGACTACACCATAACTGACCCAAGCCTTTATATGCCCCCACATTATAATTAGTCCACCTATATACCCCCCACACTGTGATTAGCCCCTTTGTACACCTTACTACGATTATAACCTCTTTGCTCCCCCACTCTGTGATTAGCCACATAGATCAACCTGTGGTTTTCGAGTGGAAATGACAGAGCAGGGAGCCAATGGCTCACTGCTCTTTCATAATTTTCAGCTATGTCTTTATCTCAAAGATACAGTCGAAAGTGGTGCCTGCCATGTGCCTTATTATACAAAGAGGAAACTTCATTGGCTGACACGTTAAAATAGCAGAAACTGTGCAATGCCTAATTTCCCCTGCGGGGGCACTGTGGGTAATTGTCCATTTTTTGAGAGTGCATCTTATATAAAACCCCTGTAACCTGCATTATTCATAACTGTTTTACAAGAAGATTTTTATGTGGATTTCCTGCAAACACACAATATCCGGAGGTCAATATCCTCCTTGCACTTAACCGTGTTAATCTTGACGGATCAAATAGAGGAAGCTCTTTTGCATTGAACGGGTTAATTCTTACTGGTAACACATGGTTAAAGTGATCCCTGCCGCGATTTACCGAATCCATGAGAGTCGTGTATCGATCAGTAATAGATATCCCTGGAATGAATATCCTTCCTGGGAAGACGATCATAGATGGGAGTCAGCAATACTGTAAATCCCACCATAGTATAAAGACACTCGCATAGTCAGGGGTGTAGGAGGCGACACTATAATCTTCAGCGTGAGTGTACAAAGCTTTTCTTACTGATAGAGAACCCAATATGGAGACTTGGAGGCGGCGATAAAGTCTCTGGGAAGATTTCGGATATAGACACAATTACGTCTTTGTCTTACGATCTTCCCACATGTAGAAGTCAGTTTGGGCGGGAAAGGGTTAAATCTCGTATGGTGAGATCATCAATCTCAGTTACCCAGGAAGCTGAGATTGAGGGGGGGAATACGTAAAAAAAAAAGCGGATATGAGGAGCGATGTGTAAGAATGTATGAGAGAGACGCCACTGTCCATTGTATCGCTTATAATGTCCGATTGTTTCCATTACTAAAGGGGTTCTCCGGGAGGATACCAATATAGATCTGCAGACGTGCGCTAATTTCTTAATATAGCTACTAATGGTTTTGGGGTGTGTGTGTGTGTGTGTGTGTATATATATATATATATATATATATATATATATATATATATATATATATATATATACAGTGGTGCCTTGGATTACGAGCAAATTTTCCCATAAGAAATCACTGATAGGCAGACAATTGGTTCCACTCCCCAAGAATAATGATTTTATATTTTGAATAACATGTAAGACAAATGAAACAAACATTTATAAACCGCTGAATATGTGATATTATAAGTTACTGTACAGTATAGCAATCAGCATGTGGAGTATAATGTATAGTAAGGGCATAAACCTGAAACACAGCCGCAGTTTGTAGATAGAGGATGGAACTGCAGATCCCCATAATGCAGTAGCGTAGTACAACAGGCTAGAATAGAGAAGCAGGGCTGCTGTCAGAGGTCTGTGTGGTCACATGACAGTAATGGGGAAGGGGTGTGTGTTCAGCATGGACTCATCAGGACTGACAGACACTGCAGGGAGCATGAAGGACTGAGCAGTACAGATGTGGGCACATACATGCAGCGCTCTCTGTCCGGGGAGAGAGGGGTTACAGCTATGAAAAGATTACCTCCACAGTCCTGTCCTCTGATGTAAGCCCCAGCCTGAAGTGGATCTGCTATGATTTGGAAGGTGAGGGAGACTTCCTGGGTCAGAGTACAGTTCTGTATACCCCGCTATATAGACCATGTCCCTCCCCAACTCGCACTCCCATCTAGTACAGGGAGCTCTTAAACCAAAACAATGCTCTTAAACCAAGTCACAATTTTGAAAAACTGTGAGCTCTTAAACCAAAACGCTCTTAAACAAAGTTACTCTTAAACCAGGGTACCACTGTATATATATATATAGATCAACCAGAACATAAAAACCACCGATGGGTGACGTGAATAAGACTGATATTGGGTGACAGTGGGGCCTGTCATTAGGCGGAAGCAGGCAAAATTGGCAAGCCTAATGCTCCGTTTACACGGTACGATTATCGTTCGAATTTTCGCTATAACGATCGCATTTAAGTTAGAATCGGTTCGTATAAACACAGTGAACAATCAAGTGACGAGTGAGAAATCGTTCATTTTGATTTTTAAACATATTCTCAAATCGTCGTTGGTCGTTCGCAAAAAATTTGCAGATCGCTTTGTGTAAACAGTCTCACAGATTCACCCTATGTGAAAGATGGGCTTAAGTGATCTTAAAAACTTTTAACGATATTTCTAACGATTTATTCGTGTAAACCCTGAACCAAATTGTTGCTTCAAAATCGTTAAACGATCGATTGGGCGAATTATCGCTCCGTGTAAACGCAGCATAATGCCCAATCGATCGTTTAACGATTTGGAAGCAACGATTTTTAAAACGATCAGTGTTTAGACGAAGGGATTAATCGTTAGAAAAATTCGTTATTATTGTTATGCCTGTTTTTAAATATTTTGAAAAATATCGTTATTGCGATCGTTTTAAGATCGCTGAAGCCCATCTCACACTTCGGGGGAATCTGTGAAAGACTGTTTAGACAAAGTGATCTGCAAATTTTCAGCCAACAACGATTTGAGAACATGTTGAAAGACCATGATGAACGATTTCTCACTCGTTGTTTGATCGTTCGCTGTGTTTAAATGAGCCGATTATCGCTCAAATGCCATCGTTATCGCGAAAATTCAAACGATAATCGCTGCGTGTAAACGCACCAAAACACTTACCTGTACAGACCAAGTGCCCCCTTCATGGCGATGGCCTCTATGAGCAGGATAATGCCCCGGGGGCCACACTGCATATATTGTTTTGGAATAAGGGACAGGGAAAAGAGATCCCCCCAGATCTCGAGCCGATCCATCTGTGGAATGTTCTCTGTGTGTGTGTAGGGATACACCCTGTTGTCAAGTAGAATGGTAACACCCATTTGTCAGTTTATTCATATATTTCCAGGAGGAATAACAGAGGAATGGCACAACAAAGACTAATAAAAAAAATTTATATACTAGGGGGGAGATTTATCAAACAGGGTGTAAATTGAAACTGGCTCAGTTGCCCCTAGCAACCAATCAGATTCCACCTTACATTCCTCACAGACTCTTTGAAAAATGAAAGGTGGAATCTCATTGGTTGCTAGGGGCAACTGAGCCAGTTTCACTTTACACCATGTTTGATAAATCGCCCCCTAGGTATATATATTAAAACCCAGATCAGGGGATTGGAGAAGACTTCTTTAAAGGGGTTCTGGGTCCTGATACCCTCCACTACTGAGTAGTGTCATAGATATAGTCACATGGATGTAATGTCAGCGTGCGTGGAGGAGTGGGGTGACAGGGACCAGAACAATATGGTAACTTTATTGCACAGTTAGGCCCCGTTCCCACTGAGCAAAGCTAGCGGAATTCCGCAACGGAATTGTCCGCCGCGGAATGCCGTTAGCCTCCCGCTCATAATGGGAGTCTATGGGAGGCGCGCGCTCCTGCTCTGTACGCGCTGAAGAATGAACATGTTCATTCTTCAGCGCGGACAGGGCAGGAGCGCGCGCCTCCCATAGACTCCCATTATGAGCGGGAGGCTAACGGCATTCTGCAGCGGACAATTCCGTCGCGGAATTCCGCTAGCTTTGCTCAGTGGGAACGGGGCCTTAATTGTTATAGCCCATATTATCTGATATTAAGATCCTGGAGAATCCCTATAAAGAGTTTATCCAGTAATAGAAAAAACACAGCTACTGTCTTGCAAAAACAGCGCCACCTCTGTCTTCAGGTTGTATGTGGTACTACAATTCAGCTCCATTCACTTCAATGGAACTGACCTGCAAAACCCCCACCCAACCTGAGTACAGGAGTGGTGTTTCTGGAAGAAAGCAGCCATGTATTTCTAAGCTTGAATAATCCCTTTAAGATTCATGTGTAGCTACAATTGGGACAGCAAACAATGCTATCTTATCGGTGGCTTTAGTATATATCTGACCCAAGCGACAGGAGTATGACATGACTAGCTACAGCTTGTGCCCATACTCTGTAGAAAGCCGGGTTTACACGTCCCAGATTCCGTCCGTGTTCTGCATTTCCGTCTTCCACTTAAATGTTTCATGTACTTTCCGTAAAGTAAATTATAAATGTGAAGATGATGTCTCTGGTTTCCTAGGACCACTGCTATTACCACGGAGCTGTGCACGGACAGAACGACTCCAGCGTGGCCGTCAGCACCTGCTCAGGAATAAGGTGACAAAAGAAAGTAATGCAAGACTATGTTATAAATGTACTGAATCTCACTTGCAGTACCACTTTTCACCACTTTGCCAGTAACAGGCTTTTTCCATAGAGACAAAAGCAACAGCGCCACCACCTATAAGATTTGGGACACTTGAATTGAAACGATTTTGGAATGAAGAATTGCCTGAAATTGTCAGGTCACAGAATTAAATTCAGAAAATGAGCTCTTCGTTATGTTTTTGGTCAGGAAATAGCTGCTACCTTTCCTTTTTTTGTTGCGATCCATTGCATCTTCTCAGTGGAGTGTCATTTTAAGGGATTGCATTCAATGAATTAGGGATGTTGTCTATATAATGTATAATTTACATAATGTGATATTTATGTATTTAAAGGGTCTGTCAGCAGGTTTAGGCTGTCCTATCTAAGTGTAGCATAAACTAGTGACAGAGAAGCTGAACAGAATGATGTATCACTTACGTTGTTCTGTGCAGCTGATCCAGAGATATCCTCCTGAATAACATGGACAATAAGTAGTCCTCTCCATTATGTGCATGTGCTCAGTAGTCCTGGATATTCATGAGAAGCAGAAAACTCCGCCCACAGCTGCTGATTGGCAGTTATCTATCCATGCTGTGTATAGGCAGTCAACTGTCAATCAGCAGATGAAGGGTGTGGCAAGAATCCTATTCTCCTGCATATTAGGAGAACGGCAGAACAGAATGATGTAAGTAATACACTGATCTGTTCAGCATTTCTGTCACTAGTTTATACTGCCCTCATTTAAGGTGGCATAAACCTAGTGAGAAATTCCCTTTAATCACTTCACCTATCTATGAGTAAATGTCCGGCCTTGTGTCCGCAGGGGTCTTATTACACTCAGCGACGGAACAAGCTATGTTCTGGAACCATTGCTGGGAGATGGGGACAGACATCTTATCTACAGAGCCGAGTATCTGCAAATAGAGAAAGGCAAATGTGGACACACAGACTCTTCTAAGAGACCCGTCTCCAACTTCACGGACCATCATCTTCCTCCTCACCATCGGGTAAGTGTGGTGCAATCTGCATTATATGCTATAGGTGCTTTAAAGGGGTTGTTGGGGCATAAACACCAGCCTGATCTGACATCGGTCTTGAATAGATGCAATTGTCTAAGTATTGAACATGGTATTACTGTAATGGGATCCATGCACGATACCCACTAGGCATTGCACTGTGACATTTACCATGTAGCTGCGTCTCTATACATCTGTGTCAGATCAGGTGGAAGGGTGCACCAGGACGTCCCCTATATATGCATACTACTACCTCTACTGTAATACAGAGCATGCACCAATAAAACCAGAGGTGTGTAGTGTTACAGTAGTGAACCCTAGATTTGTATAGACCAGGGGTAGGGAACCTTGGCTCTCCAGCTGTTGCAAAACTACAACTCCTATCATGCCTGGACAGCCAAAGCTAAAGCTTTGGCTGTCCAAGCATGATGGGAGTTGTAGTTTTGCAACAGCTGGAGAGCCAAGGTTCCCTACCCCTGCTATAGACACTGCACATATCTGTATTTTATTGGTAGCCATAACCTCATTTGCCGCCTTCAACACTATATAGGGATTAAGGGATTATCCAGGTTTAGCAAAACATGGCCGCTTTCCTCCAAAAACCGCACCACTCCTGTCCTTAGTTTGGGTGCGGTTTGCAGAATTGCGAATGGAGCTGAATTGTAATACGACACACAACCTGATGACAGGGGTGGCGCTGTTGTTGCAAGAAAGTAGCTGTGCTTTTTCTAATCCTGGATAATCCCTTTAATGATTTGGGATGAACGTTGTTATCCCAACATTTCCCCAAATGCGGTATCTCTACTTGTCTCCCTTGATGTAGCCAGTTTTGGCGAAACATCAGGGTAGCAGAATACTTGTCCTCCTTAAAGGGGTTATCCAGCGCAAATATTTTCTTTCGAATCAACTGGTTTCAGAAAGTTATATAGTTTTGTAATTTACTTCTATTTAAAAATTTCAAGTCTTCTCATACTTATCAGTTACTGTATGTTCTGCAGGAAGTGGTGTATTCTTTCCAGTCTGACACAGTGCTCTCTGCTGCCACCTTTGTCCATGTCAGGAACTGTCCAGAGCAGGAGAGGTTTTCTATGGGGATTTGCTCTGGACAGTTCCTGACATGCAAAACAAGAGTCCGTGGAGTCTCGGTTGCGAGTCTCAAAACATGGGATAGCCAGATATCTCTAGCCTGTTGCCACGGGGTGCCTCCATGATGGGGAGAGCACCCCACCACCCTGATAAATAGCCCCTTAAAGTGTCACTGTCGTGAATTTTTTTTTTGCAGAAATCAATAGTACAGGCGATTTTAAGAAACTTTGTAATTGGGTTTATTATCCGAAAAATGCATTTTTATCATGAAAAAGCAGTTTGAAGCTCTCCCCCCTGTCTTCATTGTTCTCCTATGGAGAGAGCTAAAGAAAAGACCAAAACAGGACAACAAAGAGTTAATCTACAAATCCCTCACGGGAAATCTCCTGTGACAGTCACCAGTGACCTGTCTGAGCTCGGATTACAGCTGTCACCCAGCTCCGTGCCTGTAATCCTCTGTTATCTGCTTTCTGCTGCCGGCTAACTCCCTCCTTCCTCCTCCCCCCTCCCTAGAACAGACAGGGGACATCTGATGCAACAAGTCACAATTTTCAGATTTTTCAGAGTGGATGAAAAAGAGGAAGGAGGGGGGGACCTGGGAAAAGGCTTTTTACATGCAGATAATGGCAGATTTGGCTAATAAACCCAATTACAAAGTTTCTTAAAATCGCCTGGACTATTGATTTCTGCAAAAAAAAAAAATACGACAGTGACTCTTTAAGTCCCACTCGGTTGTGAGTATTGGAACATAAATAGGGAAATACCAGGGTGGCCCCTTTTCCTCAATGTCTAACGCAAGGTATGAGTATTGTGTCATGACAAGGGCTTGCCAAGGCAGGCTTCTAACCACAGACAGCTGTTTCGGGGTATTTGCCCCTCGTCAGTGTGGAGCAGGATTCTGGCTAGTTGGGGCAATGACAAATCAACCAACAAAACACAGTTATCACTGAACTCAAGGAGAACAGTGAAAAAAACTCCAATGAAGTACTCAATCAAGAGTCTCCACTGATGCCCCCAAAAATTTAAATATGCAAAACAGTCCGTGGAGTCTCGGTTGCGAGATTTATGTTCCAATACTCGCAACGAGTGGGACTTAAGGGGCTATTTATCAGGGTGGTGTGGTGCTCTCCCCATCATGAAGGCACCCCGTGGCAACAGGCTAGAGATATCTGGCTATCCCGTGTTTTGAGACTCGCAACCGAGACTCCATGTACTATTGTTTTGCATATTTAAATTTTTGGGGGCATCAGTGGAGACTCTTGAGTACTTCATTGGAGTTTTTTTCACTGTTCTCCTTGAGTTCAGTGATTACTGTGTTTTGTTGGTAGTTCCTGAGATGGACAGAGGTGGCAGCAGAGAGCACTGTGTCTAACTGAATATAAAACTACATTTCCTGCAGGACATACAGCAGCTAATAAGTACTGGAAGACTTGAAATCTTTAAATAGAAGTAAGTTACAAATCTATATAACTTTCTGAAACCATTTAATTTGAAAGAAAAAGATTTTCGCTGGATAATCCCTTTAATTACTAGTTAAACACGCCAAAACCCAGGCCTATACCATAGTAGCAGCCAATGTTATTGTAAGACTTAACACGCATAAACCCCTGGATGTCATGATTTCCGTCAAAATAGTTTCTTCCTCACATTACGCTCCCGAGAGATGGATGCGTGAAGCAGATGTCTGTTATATGGATGTCACACATTGCAGATGTGTCCATACACATCACATCCCCCTGGTGAGGCCGCCATCTGGTGCAGATGTTTGGAGTCATCCGTACTGGGCGGATCCAGGAGATCTCTGATCTTGTATACTTCAGAGATGGAACATCTGTCCGTCCTGTGTTATTCCATGTCCTCGGCTAAGTCTTCTCTCTGCGGGCTGGAAGTGATGTACGCCCTGTACACTATAGTGGACTATTATTTATACTGTAACAGTGAAAGCGGACAGATTCTTGTATTCCCTGGATGACTTTACGTGGATTATTTATAAGGGATCATCTCCCCCTTACAGTAAATTATAGGAATATAAAGGTCACTGAGCAGTTCTCTAAACATATGGCTATATAATAACTCAAGGCTGCAGGGCCCCATACATACCCACACACACACTAGGACACTATACAAATGTTATATAGGACAGTTCAGGGACTGGTGTTGCCATCCATCACACACATGACATCAGCGATCCGTCACCCGTGCTGTGATATTCATGGCCTGTTCCTGTACATCTTTAAATTCCTATAATTACCACAGTATGGAAGCAGAGCTCTTGTGTATCCTGCAGGTGAGGAGAGAAGATGCGGAGGGGGACAGGTGTGTGGAGCTTTACCTGGTCGCTGACTACGCTGAGGTAAAGTAGTTTGGTGTTACTTACTGAGTGATTTTATATAATCCTTATATAATAATTTTCTGATATATAATCTTATATCATATGGTTACATGTTACTACTACTACTCTAGTACTACACTACTCTATTCTGCTGTACTCTGCTCTACTACTACTACTGCTACTACGCTACTACGCTACTGTATTGCTATTGTATTCTACTGCTCTAATACTATACTACCCCCACCACTCTACTCCTACTGTTTTACTACTCCTGCTCCTGTGCTACTCTGCTATTATTCTAATATTCTACTACTTTACTCTACTGTACTACTACTACTTTACTACCACACCACTCTACTACTCCACTCAGTTACTACTTTACTGTACTACTCCCATACTACTACTATTCTTCTCTACTTCTACTCTACTGTACCCTAGTGTACCACTTCTCTACTCTACCGTACCCTACAGTACTACTCCCCTACTGTACCACTCCCCTACTCTACCATACCCTACAGTACTACTCCCCTACTCTACCGTGCCCTACAGTACTACTCCCCTACTCTACCGTACCCTACAGTACTACTCCCCTACTGTACCACTCCCCTACTCTACCATACCCTACAGTACTACTCCCCTACTCTACCGTACCCTACTGTACTAATATCTACACTACTGTACCCTACTGTACTACTTCTGTACTGTACTACTCTACCGTACCCTACTGTACTACTCCTGTACTACTGTATTCTACCGTACCCTACTGTACTACCCCTGTACTGTACTACTCTATTCTACCGTACCCTACTGTACTACTCCTCTACTCTACCGTACCCTACTGTACTACCCCTGTACTGTACTACTCTATTCTACTGTACCCTACTGTACTACTCCTCTACTCTACCGTACCCTACTGTACTACTCCTCTACTGTACTACTCCTGTACTGTACTACTCCTCTACTCTACCGTACCCTACTGTACTACTCCTGTACTGTACCGTACCCAACTGTACTACTCCTGTACTGTAGTACTCCTCTAACGTACCCTACTGTACTACTCCTCTACTGTACTAATCCTGTACTGTACTACTCCTGTACTGTACCGTACCCTACTGTACTACTCCTATACTTTACTACTCCTCTATCCTCTACTCTACCGTACCCTACTGTACTAATCCTGTACTGTACCCTACTGTACTACTCCTATACTATACTACTCCTCTACTCTACCGTACCCTACTGTACTGCTCCTGTACTGTACTACTGTATTCTACCATACCCTACTGTACTATTCCTGTACTGTACTACTCTATTCTACCGTACCCTACTGTACTAATCCTGTACTGTACTGTACCCTACTGTACTACTCCTATACTATACTACTCCTCTACTCTACCGTACCCTACTGTTCTACTCTACCGTACCCTACTGTACTACTCCTGTACTGTACTACTCCTCTACCGTATCCTACTGTACTACTCCTCTACTAATCATGTACTCTATTAATACTTTACATTACTCTCCTCTACTGTTCCTCTTCAACTATTCTTCTCTTCTATTGTACTGTTCCTGTACTACTACACCCTACTACTATTTTACTACTTCTATACATCTATTCTACTAGTACTCCTCTAATCTACTGCTCCTCTTCTACTTCTGTTCTACTGTACTACGCTATTACTACTCTGCTAATCCTGTACTCTATTACATCTCTACATCTACTCTACTGCTCCTCTTCTGTACTGCTCTACTACTACTATTGAACCGATACTCTACTACTCCTTTACTCTACTACTCCTTTACTCTACTACTTTTCTACATCTATACTCATCCTCCTCTTCGTCCTCCTCCAATGTACTGGGCCTCTACTATTAAACTGAAACTCTACTACTCCTTTACTCTACTACTTCTCTACATCTATACACCTCCTCGTCTTCGTTCTCCTCCAATGTACTGGTCCTCTACTACTGAAATGCTATTCTACTACTCCTTTACACTACTACTTCTCCACTACTGATTTACTTGTACACTTCTGCTCTTCTACTACTACAATTTACTCTTGTACTATTCTACTGTAGTACTACTACTACTACTACTACTACTCCTGTACTCTACTACTCCTCTTCTACTATTGTTTTACTGTAATTCTCGTCTACTCATCCTCACCCCTTCTACTATTGCCACTCAGCTTTACTACTTCTATTACTACTCCTACTTCTCTATTCTTCTGCTTTACAGCACTGCTGCTATTCTGTTTTTACTTCCCTGCTATACTACTACTCCAATACTATATCTACTCCACTGCACTACTACTTTGCTGTACGACTACTACTCTAGTACTATTACTTTACTTGTACTCCATTACTACCCTAGCATATAGTGTCATGGCAGTCCCATGGCGGTATTCATACAGGAAAGCTAAGTGAATATTCATATGAATCTGAGGTTTTTCCATCTCTCAGTACATGCAGGAATCCAGACAGTCCAGCCTCTGTAATCCATACTCATACATACCTGCTAGACTCGACAGCCATGTCTATGATCTCTATATATTTCATTTACATTGATTGTTGTTTTCTCACATCCAGTACCAGAAACACGACCTCGACTTGGAGCGAACTCAGCGCAAGATGCTGGAAGTGACCAACTATATAGATAAGGTACAAGACGTAATAAATACACACAAAACATATGACTACTATTATCACCATCTAATAAGCTAGGATACAAACCACTCAATGTGTCTGCCTATACCGCCACATATCTGCCATATATAAGGCACAGGGATGGCCACTGCTTGTTCATTCAACCAGCTGGTTTCATACTCTCATATAATATTACAAGGCCTAGATAGTCCCTCTTATATAATATTATAAGAATATAGACAGTCCCATTCAGTTTCTATTGGGGAAGACTTGAGCTGTCCCGATGGCCCCTACAGCATATATGTCCTGGGTGTATATAACTAAGAACATGGCTGTCGTTCTAATCCTTATACTGATATCAGCCCTCCATCTAGTTTTACAGGGCTCTGAAGATCCGTATTGCTCTGGTTGGATTAGAGGTCTGGACAGCGGGAGATAAGTGCAATGTGTCCGAGAATCCATACGTCACCTTACGTGCCTTCCTGTCCTGGAGACGAAAGATCCTGTTGAAGACGCCACACGACAATGCACAGCTCATAACGTAAGGATAAGTATGAAGGTGACCTCAATTGTACAGTTCTCAGTGTCATTTAGGGTCCAAGTATGGACCATATGGCAAAACCGATCAAACACTGAAGATACCCAACCAAAAAAAAAAAAAGATTTTAAAGGGATTTTCCAGCGCTATAAAAACATGGCCACTTTCCTCTAGAGACAGCACCACTCTTGTCTCCAGGTTGGGTGCAGGTTCTGTAACTTTATTCCATTGAAGTGAATGGAGCTTAAAGTGTCACTGTCGTGAAATTTTTTTTTGCAGAAATCAATAGTCCAGGCGATTTTAAGAAACTTTGTAATTGGGTTTATGATCCGAAAAATGCATTTTTATCATGAAAAAGCAGTTTGAAGCTCTCCCCCCTGTCTTCATTGTTCTCCTATGGAGAGAGCTAAAGAGAAGACCAAAACAGGACAACAAAGAGTTAATCTACAAATCCCTCACCCGTTATCTGTTCTGACCATCACCAGTGACCTGTCTGAGCTCGGATTACAGCTGTCACCCAGCTCCATGCCTGTAATCCTCTGTTATCTGCTTTCTGCTGCCGGCTAACTCCCTCCTTCCTCCTCCCCTCTCCCTAGAGCAGACTGGGGACGTCTCCTGCAACAAGTCACAATTTTCTGATTTTTCAGAGTGGATGAAAAAGAGGAAGGAGGGGGGGACCTGGGAAAAGGCTTTTTACATGCAGATAATGGCAGATTTGGCTAATAAACCCAATTACAAAGTTTCTTAAAATCGCCTGGACTATTGATTTCTGCAAAAAAAAAAATACGACAGTGACTCTTTAATTGCAACCCACACCCGAACTGGAGACAAGAGTGGTGCTGTCTCTGGAAGAAAGTGGCCATGTTTTTCTAACGCTGGATAACTCCTTTAATTAAGCCGTATACAGATGTGTTCTGTGTACATCTCTATGGAATAGGTTGGGGTTATATGAATAATAGGTGATGAGTTATAGAATAGATGCACGTCATACTGCCGAATGTTTGTGTCATTGCTGGGCTCTTATATAGCTTTAGTCCAAAGTAAGGAAACTTCCCCGCTTACATAATAGCTTTGGCATCCCTGTCTAAGAGCCGTAACCCCCCCTAGCATGCTACATTGTAATGCAAAGAATTTTAGCACATGGGGGCGTCATGAAATGTTTTGAGGAAGGGGACATGACTTTATGCATAGGATTTTAACGCCAAGACAGTGGAGAAAGAACTTGTCATCAGTTTGTTAGTTACCCTCTTATCCAGACCAGATTTTCTGTTCTGCCATGTATTATGTATATTTGCCATCTTCTTTGAGACGATCACTACCCTAGGATTGCAATCTGGTGAATATAGAAGAAGGCAATTGTCTATTTCCTGCCTTGTTTGTAACATTTCCCTCCATCCTGCAGAGGGCGCACTTTCCATGGTACAACAATTGGACTGGCTCCGCTACAGGCGATGTGCTCTTCCTTCCAGTCTGGAGGGGTGAACATGGTAAGCGTATTCAATGACCACTTAATTCCTATGTATACTGGCATTACGTGTACCCATTACCGCTGCCCGGCTCATCTATATATACAATCTTCTTCCCTCTGCGTTATTTTGTGTATTCAGTACAACTTGTTTATGTCATTGCAGGATCATTCAGACAATGCAATCGGAGTCGCAGCCACTATGGCCCATGAAATGGGACATAATTTCGGAATGAGCCATGACTCTGCCGGTTGTTGCACAGCCAAACCAGAAGATGGCGGATGCATCATGGCTGCTGCTACTGGGTGAGTAACTATTTAAAGGGGTTATCCAGCGCTACAAAAAATTGACCACTTTCTTGCAGAGACAGCACTACTTTTGTCTCCAGCTTGGGCTGGGTTTTGTTGCTCAGTTTTATTAAAGTGAATGGAGCTTAAAGGGGTTATCCAGCGCTACAAAAACATGGGCACTTTTCCCCCTGCTGTTGTCTCCAGCTCAGGTGCAGTTTGCAATTAAGCTCCATTCACTTCAATGGAACTGAGTCTTAAAACCCCACCCAAACTGGAGACAACAGTAGGGGGAAAGTGGCCATGTTTTTGTAGCGCTGGAAAACCCCTTTAATTGCAAACCACACCTGAACTGGAGACAAGAGTCATGTTGTCTCTGAAAGAATGTGGCCATGTTTTTGTAGCACTGGATAAGCCCTTTAAAGCCTGCTTAGTAAAGCTGGTCATACATATTAGCTGGTCCCACCACCTTACACACACACGCTCATCCTGGTTGACCATACATGTATTCGGAATAGGGAAAGAGGGGAAAGCCACTGTCAGACATCTTTGGCAGCTTATCGACCCAGGAGACAAGAGAGGGACTGAGCGTTAAAATCCAACATGCCTCATCCTTCTCTCCCCTGACATTTTCTATAGGTGTAAAGTTGGGGGCCACAATACAAATTAGATGCTTGGTTGATCCTGTCGAGATAAACTGGGTATACACATTAAGGCCATGTTCACACAACGTATGTTTTGGATAAATCACGGCCGTTGTTGCAATTTGCAACAACGGCCATGATTTATACAAAACACACGTTCCATTGTAATGAATGGAATACCAGCCGAAGTGTATGCACATGGTATATGCTCCGGCCGGGATTCCATGAAAACTGACTTGTCACACAATGGAGCGTGCGTCCGAAGCCATTGTGTGCAGTGGTGAATTCCGAATTCAGCAGAAATGAAGATCATCCGTTGGTACTGCAGTCCATCCACTAAATTTCAACAGTGTGTGAACAGAGCCTTTCTGTTTTTTCAACTCACTCCTGGTTTTGGTTGCATTATGAGGACCAAAATACTGAGCAAAAATACTGGGTGTGAGCATAGCGTCAATTAAAGTCTGATATGTCCCTGTCACTTTAAAAAAAAAAAAAAAAAAATGTGATCAGTTGGTCTGAATGTCAATTTTTTTTTTTTTTTTAAGTGACTGGGACACTTTAAGTGTGCGACTACTAGAGCAGTGCAGGCCGTTTGAACCTGATTGTGCGGCATTTGATTACCGATGGTGGAAGAAGTTGGATGCAGCCTTAAGGCTGCCACAAAAACATGGATACTCCCATAGGCCATACTCATGTTTTCCAGGACTCCCTAGGGCTGCATCCAACTTTCAGCTAAAGCCACACGCTCTGGTTTGAATGGACCTAAGTGTGCTCAAATTCCCTCATCTCTAGTGACTACTGACCAATTAGTTTTTAAAGGGGTACTCTAGCAAAATACTTTTTCTTTCAGATCAGCTGGTGTCAGAAAGTTTTATAGAGTTGTAATTTACTTCTAGTTAAAAATCTTCAGTTTTCCAGTACTTATCAGCTGCTGTATGTCCTGCTGGGAATTATGTATTTTTTCAGCCTGACATAGTGCTGCCACCTCTGTCCATGTCAGGAACTGTCCAGAGCAGGAGAGGTTTTCTATGATGATTTGCTGCTGCTCTGGACAGTTCCTGACATGGACAGAGGTGGCAGCGGAGAGCACCGTGTCAGACTGGAGAGAATACACCACTTCCTGCAGGACATACAGCAGCTAATAAGTACTAGAAGACTTTTTAAATACAAGGAAATTACAAATCTATATAACTTTCTGACACCAGTTGATTTGAAAGAAAAAGATTTTTGACAGAGTACACCCCTTTAAACCCCCCTGAACATATTACTAAACAATTCTAGCTGCTTGCTGCCCCCTGCAGGTAGAGAAGGGCATCGAATTGTTTACTAATCCTCATGGGTGGTACATCCTGAGAAATAAGGCCTCTGTTTGTCCACTGCCAGTGATTATGGGTATGACATAGCATTGGGCCTTGATAGAAGAAGAGATTGACAGCAAAAATCATTGACAAGGTCGGATTATTTTCTATGCTGTTTTCAGGCATCCTTTTCCCAAAGTGTTCAACGCCTGTAATAGACGGGAGCTGGATCGCTTCTTACGCTCAGGAGGAGGGATGTGCCTCAGCAACACCCCCGACACCAAGACGCTTTATGGAGGAGCGCGCTGTGGGAATGGCTTCTTGGAGGAGGGAGAGCAGTGTGACTGCGGGGATCTTGAGGTATGTATTGGTGTATGTGTAAGTGGTTCCTGTGCACAGCTCCAATTCCAGGGATGGAAAACCTTCGACCCTCCAGCTGTTGCAAAACTACAACAGCCTTTGGCTGTCCAGGCATGATGGGAGTTGTAGTTTTGCAACAGCTGGAGGGCCGAAGATTTTCCATCCCTGTCCTATTCAGATCTATATGCTTTTATTACTGCAACTACTGCAAGCTGGGAGCTGTGTACACAAAATGGTAGAATATTTATCATCAAAGTGCATGACATCAAGCTGCGGATGAAGACCATGAATCCATAGACATTACATGGTTCTCTCTCCTTTTTGTAGCAATGCGATAACCCATGCTGCAATGCCACCACGTGCACGCTACTGCCAGGTGCCGAATGTGCCCACGGGACATGCTGCCATCAATGCAGAGTAAGACATCTCTTCCGTCTGACACTACGGTTATATTTATGGTGTGTAGATGCCAGGGGCCTTATAGGAAACACATGTAGCCTAATCCTAATGTGTAAAATTCCTCATTAGCTGAGGCCACCTGGATTCCCATGTCGGAAGACCTCCAGATCCTGCGACCTTCCAGAGTACTGCACCGGACGTTCTCCCGAGTGTCCTCCTAACTCCTTCCAGCTGGACGGGACATCTTGCCAAAACGGAGAAGCTTTTTGCTACAACGGGAGATGCCTTACACACCAGCAACAGTGCCGGCAGCTCTGGGGAAATGGTGAGTCACGTCATGGAGAGATGCGTACAGTATAGGATACTGTCCTCGTGTGCGGTACTGCAGCTCCTGTGTGCAACTATAGACTGAGCAGAGCTGAGCTGCACTACTGCACATAGCGATACGAGTACAATGATGCAGGGCCATGTATTATGTTGGTGCAATATATATATATATATATATATATATATATATATATATATATACATATTGCAGTGACATGATGAAATGACCACACCGTTCCATCATTTCCCTAGGGTATTGATCAAATCACTGACCCCTTTCAGGGAAATGATGGAATGAACTCCTGCGACATAGAATTCGCTTACCGTATCGCCTCTCTGCTCCCTTGGCCCCTCCGCTCTGCTGCCTCTCTATTCCCCTGCTACGCACCTCCTGCTCCCCTGGCCTGTCCGCTCTGCTCCCCTGGCCCGTCCGCTCTGCTCCCCTGGCCCGTCCGCTCTGCTCCCAGTCTGCCCCAACACCATATGCCTGCCGGGAGGTGTGTTGCTCTGCTCCCCGTCCGCCCCTGGTCCTGTCCGCCCTGCTGCCGTATGCCTGCTGGGGAGGCATGCAGCTCTGCTCCACTGTCCGGCCTGCCGCCATACGGTTGCTGGGGCGGTGTGCCGCTCTGCTCCCTTTCACTGCAACAATTATATATATATATATATATATATATATATACATATATATGTATAATACACACACACGGTGGTCAAAAAGTAGGTGGGCAGTATGTTTAACAGGGTTATGGAGGGGGAGATTTATCAAACATGGCGTAAAGTGAAACTGGCTCAGTTGCCCCTAGCAACCAATCAGATTTCACCTTTTATTTTCCCCAACTGAGCCAGTTTCACTTTACACCATATTTGATAAGTCTCCCCCATAATGTCTAATATATTTTATCAGAGAAAAAATGTCTCTTTTACCCCTTATCAAGCTCCCCCCTCCTTACTTTACACCATGTTTAATCTCCTCCAGCATAGCAATATTACATTTTATGTATTTATATACCTGACACATGCATTGTGTTTGTACAGGAGCGAGCATCGCGCCAGATATTTGCTTTGAAAGGATAAATTCGGCTGGCGATCAGTACGGAAACTGCGGGCGAGATATGAACGGTGAATACAGGAAATGTGAAGCCAAGTGAGTGGGTAATGTAGTAATGCAAGTGATACAGGACTACATGAAGAAGGATGTGTTAGTACAGGGGTAGGGAACCTTGGCTCTCCAGCTGTTGCAAAACTACAACTCCCATCATGCCTGGACAGCCAAAGCTTTAGCTTTGGCTGTCCAGGCATGATGGGAGTTGTAGTTTTGCAACAGCTGGAGAGCCAAGGTTCCCTACCCCTGAGTTAGTAGGTAAAGTACGATGATGAACTAGCAATGTTGCAAGAGGACATCATCACAGTGTATGTGTGAGTGCCTCTTATATGTGGACATATGTTATATTACCATTTTTCAACTCTGCTACATCCCGTCTACAGAGGATCGCTGGAGCAGATAAGCTCTGCTACATGCCTGCAAATAAGATGTAGCAAAGGTGAAAAATAGCATTGGCAGGTGACACTGTAGCAATCCCAACATGGCCTGAGGGGGCAGTAGAGAGACCATGTCACAGCTCTGTGCACTACAGCGCTTCGGCCAGATAATATACTGTAGGGCAGGGGTAAGGGACCTCTGCTCTCCAGCTGTTGCAAAACTACTTTGGCTGTCCAGGCATGATGGGAGTTGTAGTTTTGCAACAGCTGGAGAGCCGAGGTTACCCACCCTTAATACAGAGGGTACAAAACTACCAGAAAAGTTATAAAACTTTATGAAGGTGAATTGCAAAGTTATAACTTTGCAAAATATGACAAGATAAATGCATTGGCTTTAAAGAGTACACCTTTAAGCCTGAATGGTGGGTAAGAGGAATGGTTTCTTTACTACTAGTAAAGTACCCGCAGCGTTCCTGGATTTGAGCAGTTTCTATAGGTCGTATTGTCTCTTCTTTCTAGACATGCCAAGTGTGGGAAGATCCAGTGCCTAAGCCCTGCCTATAAGCCCATAGAACACAGCGCGGTTGCAATAGACACCACTATCAGCGTGCAGGGGAGACGCATCCTCTGCAGGGGGACACATGTTTACAGAATAACCGAAGAGGAGGATATGATGGATCCAGGTCTGGTCCTGTCTGGTACTAAGTGCGGCGAGAACCAGGTCAGATACTCTAATACTCACTGTACCCTATATCTTCTGTCTATTGCATTTCATAAAACGCACCCCCCCCCCCTCCCCATGTCAGGCATATGCCGTATATGCCATCACTGTGGTGATGCTGAGCTCGCTATCTGCATCAATACAGATCTTATAATTGTCTTTTCTTTTTTTCCCCAGATTTGCTTTGAAGGACAGTGCAAAAATATTTCATTCTTGCAAGTGGATGAGTGTGCTAAGAAATGCAATGGGCATGGGGTGAGTATCTCTGGTCTCTCTCTTAGGCCGGTTCCACATTGGTGTAAGACAGATGAAATTTTGCATCTGTTTTATAGCCGCGAGTCATGGCCTGACCCCGGGCCTACTGACCCATACTGGGAACTGTCAGGTCAGGTCATCAGGGCTGGGACTTGCGATGGAAATACAGACACAAATGCCCCTGTGTAACTGGCTCATAGGCTAAACTCTTCACTATCAAATAGACAATAGTATACACAGTTTGTTAAAGGGGTATTCTCCCCATAAGATAGGAAATAACAAGCAGATTGTTGGGGACCCGACCTTCCAAACCCCGATCGCTCAGCACCCGGGCATGGCCACTGCAGCCAAGGCTTTATTCATTGTCTATGGTGTCGCTGAACTCTGCCCAGCTAATAGGTCTGTCACTTTAAGATACTTTTAATATGTTCCAGAGCAAAGGTGCCCTTCATCTGTTGCAAAACTACAATTCCCATCATGCCTGGACAGTCAAAGCTTTAGCATGATGGGAATTGTAGTTGTGTAACAGCCGGAGGGCCTGAGTTTGATACCTGTGTTCTAGAGACATGTGAAAAGTTTTCATTAGCCTCGGTCTGGATGGTTAGACTTCACTGATCACTACAGTGAACCAGGAGAAGTGTTTAGCTAAGAGTTTTACTCCCTGAGATGATCTCTATTGTAAGGCTATGCAGCCCCTTTCCTGCATTGAGCTGAGAAGTGAAGCTCTTAGCCATGCGCTTCTCCCAGCTCTACCTAACAACCAGTGGGGGTGGAAAACCCAGACCCTGACCAAACAAAACGTTTGACATGTCTCTAGGACATGTCAAAAGTTTTCAACGTGAGAGGGACCCTCGTATTCCTACAGCACCACCGCAGACGTAACAAAAAATTGCACTTGTAGTTGCTCCATGTTTTAGTATATGTCTAAGAGTTTTCATCATTAGGCAGGTGACTGCTTTCTTCCTATAACAGCACCACATTTGTACATGGATTGTGTGTGGTAGTGTAGCGCAGCTATTTTTAAAGTAAGTTAGACTGCTGCAATACCACATACAGCCTGTAGACAGGTGTGGCGCTGTGTTTGGAGGAAAGACGCTCAGGGTTTTCTAGATCTGGACTACCCTTTAATATTGTCCTCTGTGGACAGATCTATCTGATTGTAATAAATGACTCTCCAGTCTTAGTCTCCAGTCCTCCGGTACTTATCAGCTGCTGTATGTCCTGAAGGAAGTGGTGCATTTTTTTCAGTCTGACACAGTGCTCTCTGCTGCCACCTCTGCCCATGACAGGAACTGTCCAGAGCAGTAGCAAATCCTCATAGAAAACCTCTCCTACTCTGGACAGTTCCTGACATGGACAGAGGTGGCAGCAGAGAGCACTGTGTCAGACAGGAAAGAATACACCACTTCCTGCAGCACATATAGCAGCTGATAAGTGATGGAAGACTGGAGATTTTAAAATAGAAGTAAACTGCAAATCCATATAACTTTTTTCACAGTTGACTTAAAAGAATTTTGTTTTTGCCAGAGTACCCCTTTAACTTTTTCTAACCCATACATACTATATGACCCACAGATTTGCAATAATAACCAGAACTGCCATTGTCTCCCTGGATGGAAGCCTCCCTATTGTAACCAGTCAGGTGATGGCGGCAGCATAGACAGTGGGCCGGTGCCTGCGGATGGTAAGTCCTATAAGGCGGCATATTTCCTATGATTAGATGGGTATACACTGTATTCCAGATTACTGACTCTTGATTTTGACTCTGTATTTGCCAGGTTCTCAGTCTGTGGCCTTCTGGATCTTTATTCCTCTATCATTACTAGCTGGGTTTATAGTCATGCTGGTCGCATACCGCCACAGACATGGCTGCTTAAAAAGATTCCTCCATCCGGACAACGTGGCTGTAGCAGGATCTCTGCACAAGAGGTAGGCACAGTATTACATGGCTGCTGGCCATGAAGCTGTACAGGGAGAACGCAGAATAAGATGCATTGCTATACCAACGTGGGGTCCCCTTAAAGGGGTTATCCAGTGTTAGAAAAACATGGCCACTTTCTTCCAGCAACAGCTTGGGTCTTGTCTCCAGTTCAGGTGTGGTTTGCAATTAAAGGGGTACTCCGGGGTACCCCATTCCAGTGACGGTGCCCGGATCACGCCGCTCGGTACTCTCGTCCCGCAGCCGCTTCCTGGTCAGAGCTGCCGCATGAGACATGATGTCTCAAGGCAGCTCTGCCAATCAGTGGCCATAGCGGGGTCCCGCCTCGGCCGCTGAATGGCAGAGCTGCCTTGAGACGGCGTGATCCGGGCGCTGGAACGGAGGAGGTAAGTGACCTCCGGCTTTAATTTCCACCCCCTCCCCGGCGATCCTTAAAAATGCCCCCCGGCCTGGAGTACCCCTTTAAGCTCTATTTACTTCAATGAAGAAGAGTTGCAAAACCTGCACCCAAACTGGAAACAAGAGTGCTGCTGTCTCTGGCAGAAAGTGGCCATGTTTTTCAGCAGAGATCCCAAAGGAAGGACCCCTTCCAATCATACATTGATGGCATATCCTTGCAGTATGACATCACTTGGGAATACCCCTTTGGCTGCTTTTACACTCAGGATGCATTTTTGCATTTGCTTTGGCTGTCAGCCTGATGACCTGAACTGAGATCCGTTGTCCCCATCAGTAATGGTGCTGGATAACCAGACAAATGTATACCCGGCCTTAGGCTAGCATGAACATGTTTCTTTTCATTTATTAAACCCTGTTCAATTGAAATCTATAGGTTGTACAAGAGAACCCACTCTTTAAAGGGAATATCCGAGCTTTCCTCCACAAACAGCACCACTCCTCTCCTCAGTTTGGGTGTGGTATTGCAGCTATGTTCCATTGAAGTGAATGGAGCTGAATTGTAATACCACACACAACCTGAGGACAGGGGTGGCGCTGTTGTTGCCGGAAAGTAGCTGTGTTTTTTTTTCTAATCCTGAATAAGTTTTAAGAAGAAAGGAAACACATCTGTTTTCTTTTTGCTTAAATGTAACGTGCTATTTTCTACATATAATAGGGAACCTTGGCTCTCCAGCTGTTGCAAAACTACAACTCCCATCATGCCTGGACAGCCAAAGCTAAAGCTTTGGCTGTCCAGGCATGATGGGAGTTGTAGTTTTGCAACAGCTGGAGAGCCAAGGTACTCTACCCCTGGTATAAGCTATAGATGGTTGGCATGTATTTGCTTGTCATTCATATTTCCCCCCCTTTTTTTTTTAAACTTTACAAGTGAGAGTGGAGAGAAAGCAAGACTTGATTCTACCTCAAGACCCAGACCCCATATTCAGGTGGTAAGTTGTCCGCCATCTTATTATGGTATAGAAACAATAGGTGGAGATTTTTCAAACATGGTGTAAAGTGAGACTGGCTCAGTTGCCCCTAGCAACCAATCAGATTCCACCTTTAATTTTCCAAAGAGTCTGTGAGGAATGAAAGGTGGAATCTGATTGGTTGCTAGGGGCAACTAAGCCAGTTTCACTTTACACCATGTTGGATAAATCTCCTTTAATGTCTACCATTTTACATTTTTACGCATGTATGATGGTGGTCCGATGTCACACTATATACACATTATGGCCATGTGTCTATGCAGCTTGGCAGTTTCTAATAACGGACGATATGCTGTTTTTCTGCAGTGTCCGAACAGCCCGATCAATTTACAGTCCAGTAATGGAACGAGTGAACAAAGGTCCTCATCCAAGGATCAGCATGGTGGTCACCACCCAGTCAGCAAGCCGCTAGAGGGTGGAACAATGAAAAATACTCAAACAAGAATTCCTCCGCCGAGCAGACCACCGCCACCTCCCCCAACTCATCCACCCCCTAAGGTACAGACGACATATAAAATGCAGGATTATAAAATCATGGCTACTCTGTCCCTGATACACCTCCGCACCTGTCCTTGGTTGTGTTAGGTGCGAAACCACGCCTGCATGTGATGTCCAATGTCGCCACAACATCAGGCAGCTAGTGGACATCACATGTGGGGGTGACTATGGTCACGTGCACCAGCCCCCCTTTAGTCTTGGACAATATATTTCGGCCAGTGGGAGGAAGCAGAACATCTAAAATCTTTTCTGCTTCCTGGATAATCACTTTAAAGTGACACTGCCCCCCCCTTTTTTTGCATTCTGACTTCTCTACACAGGTGTGAAGGGTAAATGTAGCAGTTTTCATACCTTATTTTATATTTTACGTGACGTATAATATAAAATAAGGTATGAAAACTGCTTTTTCCAGTAAAAAGTTATTTTTGGCCCGCCACACTTTTCCATTGCTGTGTTAAATCTGGCCCTCCTGACGTTGCAGCATATTATAATATGGGTGGTCCGGATGGCTGCTCAGACCGCCCATATTATAATCTCGTAGGCCGCAGGCTACTATCTAAGAGACTATTTTAGGGACTGGCTTCTACATAAGAGACTATTGGGAGGGCTGGCTACTATATAAGAGACTATGGGAGAGGGCTGGCTACTATATAAGAGACTATTGGGAGGGCTGGCTACTATATTGGGCACTATTGGGAGGGCTGGCTACTATATTGGGCACTATTGGGAGGGCTGGCTACTATATTGGGCACTATTGGAAGGGCTGGCTACTATATTGGGCACGATTAGGTGTGTTGGCTACTATATGGATCACTATTGGGAGGACTGACTACTATGTGGGGCTCTAATAGTAGGCCTGGCTAGTATGTGGGGCACTATTGGGAGCGGGGGGGCTACTACATGTGGCACAATATGGGATTACCTACTGTTTGAGGGATATAATGGGTAACTACCATGCGGGGACAATTACTTTAGGATAGGCACTGCCAGAAACTGCACATGCATTTTCATTAAATATCAAGGTTGGCCTGTGACTTTGTCCAATTTTTTAATTTTGGCCCACTGTGTATTTGAGTTTGACACCCCTGATGTATAATATAAAATAAGGTATGAAAACTGCAAAATTTACCCTTTACACCTGTGTAGAGAAGTCCATTGCCACCATGGAGAGTATGCCAGTGACCTAGTCTGGTGCAGTTGAAGTGGTCCCAGCACCCCCCAGTGCCCTCTTGTGATGCCACCTACCTATTAAATATGTATGCAAGAGGCTGAATCAGTGATGTCACTCCTGGCCTCCTGCATATTCATTAGGTGGCGTTACGAACGGGCAGGGAAAGTGGTGCATTATGGGTGCTGGGACCTCCCCCAGTGCACGACAAGGAATTCCGGTCATATCTTTTCAACCGGATCTCAGATTTTCAAAAGCGTGACAGGTCTAGATTCAGTGTGGCGACACCGATCTGCCCTTACCAAAAAGTCCATATGTGCAAGGTCTGTGCTAGATTTGCTTTAAATGTTTTATAACATTTGACTTGCCTATAGATGAATTGAAGTGGTAGTTCACCAATTTTTTTTCTTTTAAATCAGCTGGTGCCAGAGATTTGTAATAAACCTCTATTTAAAAAAATCTTGATTCTTCCAGAACTTATCAGCTGCTGTATGTCCTGCAGGAAGTGGTGTATTATTTTGCAGTCTGGAGAGCAAAGTTTTCTATGGGGATTTGCTACTGCTCTGGACCGTTCCTGTCACGGACAGAGGTGGCAGCAGACTGGAAAGAAAACCCCACTTCCTGCAGGACATACAGTGGCTGATAAGTACTGGAAGACTGGAGTTTTTTTTATTTGTGAACTACCCCTTGCATATTAATAAAAGTATTTCCTGTGACTAATCTGACTGTCCTCATTTTATAGGTGTTACAGCCCCCTAGAAAAACTCCCCCTCCCCCTATACCCCCAAGCAGGAAGAGACCGACGGCCAAGGAGTGAAGAAGAGGACATCTGTGGATGATCTGTGACATCATGTCCTAGAAAGATGACAGCGTGAACCTCTCCATGGGCAGCGATACCTGACACGCTGCCAGTACCATTTCCGCCTATAGAAATGTTACTAGGGGGTTCTCAGAACTGGAGATGAAGTATTGGTCATCGCAGCAGGGATATGTCTGTAGTCTCCCTGTCAGTCATCCCATTGAAGAACACTACAGTAGCCTCTCCGCTGCCTGAAATGGCTGATAACAGGGAACAATAGCTGATAGAAGGTTAGGTGTCTCTTCAGATATGGCTATGCTACTATCCCAAGCAGATTGTATTGAAAGAGAATAAGTAGAGAATTATCTCAGGCATGGAAATCTGCCGATATATACTGATATATATATTAGTGATGTGTATCCGGAGGCAATTATGTCAACGCACCCAGTTTTTATGACTGTAGCCCTTAAAGGGGTTGTCCAGGCTTAAAAAAAAAAAAACATGGCCGCTTCCCTTCACAAACAGCGCCACTCATCTTCAGTTTGGGTGCAGTATTGCATCTCCGTTCCATTGAAATAAATGGAGTTGAATTGTAATACCACACGCAACCTGAAGACAGGGGTGGTGCTGTCTTTGCAAGAAAGTAGCTGTGTTTTTTTTTCTCATCCTAAAGGCCCTATTACACCAACAGATCTGACGACAGATTATCTGCCAAAGATTTGAAGCCAAAGCCAGGAGTGGATTTGAAAAGAGGAGAAATCCAGTCTTTCCTTTATGACCTGATCTCTGATTATAGTTTGTTCCTGGGTTTGGCTTCAAATCTTTGGCAGGTAATCTGTCGTCAGATCTGTTGGTGTAATAGGGCCTTAAGATTTGTAATTTGTATAGATGTAACCTACATACAAAATACAGTATTTTTGTTGCGTTATACTAACCCTGTGTTATAAGCCGGAGCTGAACTCGCAATTCTGCTGGTTATTATTGCCAGTTTACCTACTATAATAAAATACAGAATTGTGAATGCAGCTCTGGACGTTACACAGGATCAGTAATGCAAGCGTGATACACTGGTATATGAGCAGACCTCAGCAGAATTGTATAAGGATGGAGGATGCGGCTGGTTAACCAAATTTTTATGTCTGTAAGGCTAGGTCCACACTACAATTTTGCAATCCGTTTTTTCATCCGTTTTTGCATAAAAAAAAAAACAGATGGAAAAAACGGATGTATTTGTGTGCATTCGTTTTGATCCATTTTTCCATTGACTAAAAAAAAAAAAAAAAAAAAAAAAAAAAAAACGGGTCAAAACGCATCCTTTTTTTTTAACTTAGACAAAAGTAAGGTCAGCCACGTTTTTGTGTACGTTTTAAAAAAGGATGCGTTTTGATCCGTTTTTTTTGGTTTTTTTTTATACTGGAAGTCAATGGAAAAACGGATCAAAACAGATGCACACAACTGCATCCGTTTATTTGCAAAAATGGATGAAAAAAAACGTAGTGTGGACCCAGCCTTAAAAAAAAAAAGGATCCGTTTTTTTTAAATAATAGAAGTCAATGTAAAAACAGATCAAAACGGATGTACACAATTTGCAAAAAAAACAAAAAAAACTAAACATATTGCAAAAACGTAGTGTGAACGCAGCCTAAGGCTAGGTTCACACTGTGTGTTTTTGCAATCCGTTTTTTTGCAAAAAAACGGATATATTTGTGTGCATCCGTTTTGATCCGTTTTTCCATTGACTTCTATTGTAAAAAAAAACTGATCAAAACGGATCCCTTTTTTTTTTGACACAAAAACGTAGCTGACACAAATTTTATGTCCGTTAAAAAAATTGGATCCGTTATGATACGTCTTTTTTTTTTTTTTACAATGGAAAAACGGATCAAAACGGATGCACACAAATGCATCAGTTTTTTTTTTTGCAAAAAACGGATTGCAAAAACACAGTGTGAACCTAGCCTTACACATTGAAAGAGATTGAGTTCAGAATCCTACAGTGGTAAAAGTCCATTTATCCAGGACTTTGTAGAAGTCACTATATCAGGGGGAGGGAACCTTGGCTGTCCAGCTAATGCAAAACTACAACTCCCATCATGCCTGGTCAGCCAAAGCTTTAGCTTTGGCTGTCCAGGCATGATGGGAGTTGTAGTTTTGCATTAGCTGGACAGCCAAGGTTCCCTCCCCCTGCAGTATATGATATCCCTGTGCTCATATTTCAGCTCTGAGAAACTACAACCCCCACCGTGTCAAGGTATGTGACCGCTGTAGGATCCCAAGCCATTGACTCCCATGACAAGCTAGTGGAAAACTACAACTCCCAGCATGGCATGGTTTCAATGCAACTTGATCTAGAGCGGTTATTCTTAGAAATGCTGGAAATATTTAGATACCCGCTATATGTGTAAGTTTTGCAGTAGTAACAAGTGGGCGATGGTAGCTCAGATCCATCACTGTAAATGGGAGCGGAGCTGTAATAGCACACACAACCTGAGGACAGGGGTGGTGCTGTTTTTGCAAGAAAGTAGCTGTGTTTTTAATCTCTTCAAACGGGTACTCCGTCGAAAAATCTTTTTCTTTCAAATCAACTGGTGTCAGAAAGTTATATAAATTTGTAATTTATAAAAAAAATATCTAGTCTTCCAGTGCTTATCAGCTGCTGTATGTCCTGCAGGAAGTGGTATTCTTTCCAGTCTGCTGCTACCTCTGTCCATGTCATGAACTGTCTAGAGCAAGAAAGGTTTTGCTGCTGCTCTAGACAGTTCCTGACATGGACAGAGGTGGCAGCAGAGAGCACTGTGTCAGACTGGAAAGATTACACCACTTTCTGCAGGACCTACAGCAGCTGATAAGTACTGGAAGACTTGAGATTTTTATTTTTTTATTTTATAGAAGTAATTTACAAATCTACTTTATATAACTTTCTATAAGTAAAAAGAAATAGCTGGATAACCCCTTTAATTCCTTGCGGTACCACAATACTGGAACATCATGAGAGTAATATGTTTATTTTTCCGTAGCTTTTGATGGAAGAAATATCTGTTTTTTGGGGGATTATTTTGCACAATTTTTAGACCCTGGAGGTCTGGTTTTATTATTATTATTATTTTTGGTTATTTTTTAGTCTTATGTTATTTGCTATGTGTAATATAAATGTGACAGAGCTGGGTCTCTCAGCAGCCGGATGTCAACCCGAAACGGTGCTACTCGTATCGCCTCCATTGTTAGGGACTGGTCATATGGATTGCAGGTGGTTTGCACTACTGTGGCAGTGTGTGGGCCTCATGTGGAAGCAGGCTAGTTGCTTTTATACATGAGGGTCAATAGGGAGATGTATTATAATGTGCACCTTGTTCTCGGGGGTATAAGCCGCCTCAGGCTAGGGCCTGAATTTTTAGTGATTGTCAGGTTTCAGCCATATGTGACCCCCCCCCCCATTCACTGTCCCCCTATAGGAGATATAAGTCACATGCACCTTAATTTGTTTATGATTCTCAATGGTTTTCCCTTTAAGGCCATATTACACGACTGGAGCTGTAAATCTAGGTAGTGTAGATCGGCGCTCGTTTACAAAGCATGTCAGGCGACCAAGGCATGTGTGGGCCGAAGAATTTTAAACATGAGAATTGAACGATCAGCTGCCGATTGAGTCGATCACATAGTAGTGTCCCATTAAAGGGGTTATCCAGGCTTAGAAAAACAGCGCCACTCACTTCCAGAAACGGCGCCACTAATGTCCTCAGTTTAGGTGCGGTATTGCAGCTCAGTTCAGTTAAGGTGAACGGAGCTGAATTGTAATACCACACGCATCCTGATTATGGGGTGGTGCTGTTTTTGCAAGAAAATCTTTTTCTTAACCTGGATAACTCCTTTTATACCCCCCCCCCTCACACACACACACGGTCACCCCCATCTGGGGGGGGGGGAAATAGTAATCATAGTGATCAGATATAATGATGGGGAAAGGGACAAGAACACATGAAATAGTAGCTAATTTATTTTTTAGTAAAATATTTTATCAGGTAAAGTTGTTGTTTTTTTTTAATTTTCCCCCTTATCTATAATAAAGTGCAATTGCACATTGCAAAAATAAAGTGTTCCCACAGGCCGCTGAGCCTTGCAGTAAGCTGACACTTCTCATCAGATATCTCACAGGTAGACATACAATGAAAGGTAAGGGCCCTCTTAGTGACAGCTCCACTTCCGTCTCCCTGCACAGCGACAGAGCATGCCCACAACACTCCCGCCGTCTGCCCACACTTCCTGTTCTGTAGAGATTACTTCTCACAGGCAGATTTACAATGAAAGGTAAGGGCCCTCTTAGTGACAGCTCCCCTTCCGTCTCCCTGCACAGCGACAGAGCATGCCCACAACACTCCCGCCGTCTGCCCACACTTCCTGTTCTGTAGAGATCACTTCTCCCAGGCAGATTTACAATGAAAGGTAAGGGCCCTCTTAGTGACAGCTCCCCTTCCGTCTCCCTGCACAGCGACAGAGCATGCCCACAACACTCTCCCTTACATGTCCGTGCATATATATCTCCCTTATCATTACTGCATATGTAGCCAGATTCAGCCATTCAGGATTATAGAAAGCCGAGTGACCACTATCTGTATTGGTTGTCACACAGCTTTACTATTAAGACATTTCATGAATTAATAAATTGTTTTTTTTAACTCTTTAAGGTCCTGTAGACAGGTTTCTCTTCTATGATACTTTGCAGGTTATGTATATAAATGGACAGGGGGCATATTAGGGCTTCTCCAGGAATAGGCCATTCATGTATTCCTGGAAAACCCCCTTTAAATGAAGTTGTATGAAAAAAATTAAAATGGTGCCGTAAATAAGACCGGACAGTCGGGTCGGTCTAGCGGGGAATTCGCTATACGGTTTGGGTTAAATCCTGAAAATTCAGGTGTAAATAAATGTATTGTCAGTGTCCCTCATAGGGGTCCAGGAAGCTGAGAGGGGGGTTAAATGGCAGCGACTTATTCCCCACTCCCTATATAGAGTCGGGGTCGATAACATCTTGGCTCTATGGACCTCCCCCGCTGATGATGGTGATATGGGGGGAGGGGATATCCTGGTAGTCTCCTCAGTGTTTCCTTCAGTACATTGCACTCTGGTATTTCTTTACCTCTCTTCTTGCAGGTAATTTATTTTGCACATATCCTCAAGACGCTTTACACACACGTTTAGTTACGGGACAGAACAGCAACGTTGTGGCAAATTTTCTTGGAAATTTAATAAAGATATTTAACAAATTTACACATTTGTCTTTCTATTTGATCTTTATAAACGGTGAAACCTTTGGGAAGAACACCCAAAGTGACATTGATATTCTTCTATAGGGGCCTCGCTGCTAAGCATAATACCTGTTCCCCGAAAACAAGACTTAGTAGAGGTTTTGCTGAATATAAGGCCTTCCCTGAAAGTAAGACCTAGCAAAGTTTTTACTTGGAAGAGGATGCCTGCTGAACGGAACATCAGGGCACGCAATTGTGATTCTTTTTGGCTCACCGCTGCCATGCAGGACATAAAGAGCGTCACCTGCCGCCAATCCTAAAGTTTTCCTCCCTGGCCGTCACTTGTAACTGTGCAGGCAAGGCATCAAGGGGCCCATCGCCTGCCGCCATCCCCTACTGCCTGATGTAGAGCTGCACACAGTCTGCTGTTATCCTGTCACCATACCTTACGCTGTCTCTGCTGTGCTGTATGAGTGTGCTGTGGGTGAGCTCCCCCTGGTGGCCGGAAGCTGCTATATTATCCATGCTGTACAAGTGGTCCTGGAACTGCTGTGGGAAATTGCCTCCAGACTGTACAGTAGATATGAACATTTCTTATCAACAATAAATGTGAATTCTTCTTCATAGAAAAAAATAAGACATCCCCTAATAAGACCTAGCGCATCTTTGGGGTCAAATTAATATAAGAAACTGTCTTATTTTTGAGGAAGCGGGGTATAGCGTGATCTGGTCTGGATAAGAGGGTCATGAATATAAAAGTAACACAAAGAGGTACTGTACATTGGATGTCACAGTCTGCATGGAACTCTACAGCCCAGATGAATCTGTCACCTTCTTATCCAATAATGTCCGACCTGCGGCTCTCAACTTCCACCAAAACTACAACTCCCAGCATGGCCTGACGGTCTGTAACTATTACTGCATGATGGGAGTGATAATTTCCCAACAGCTATAGACCACTCTAACCACCTATACCTATAAATACACTATTATGGGGTATCACAGGTGTGATTATACTGTTACATTATATTATTATGGGGTATCACAGGTAGGAATACACTTATGGGGGCATCAATGGTAGGAATGCATTGTTTTGTGGGCATCCCTAGTAGGAGTACACTGTTATAACTAGCATGGAACACATACACTGTTTAGAGGGCATCAATAAAGACAAACTATTTTGCCTTATCACATTTCAGCTTGTCTGTTGCCTTTAACCACCATTATTCTGTATCAGATCCACTTTAAAAGACATAATTTGTTTTCAAACTTTAGAGACATTTAAATGCGCCATTTCAATCCACTTGGATAAATACATAAATAGACGCATCTACTGTGGAGCGTTGGCGCCATCTCGTGTCCATTCTCAGGTACTACAGCTACATGGAAGGAGAGCGGCGGCGGGAAGCCGAGACAGGAAAGGCCCAGGCCGCCTCGTCACGTGACCCCATGGCCCAGGAAGAGGACGAGGTGCCGGCGTGCAGCCTGGATGTCACCTCGGAGGCGTTTGACCCCCTGCTGGCCCTGTACTGCCCCAGCACCCCGCTCCCCTTCCCGGACGTGCGCTGCTTTAACAACCTTGCCGAGTATGAGAGCTTCCTGCGGGGAGGAGGACGGGCGAGAGGCCGGGCACAGGGGGCGCCCAAGGCGGGGAAGAAGGGACGGAAGCCGGCGCCGGACCCGGAGCGTGTGGAGCGGCTGAAGAGGCTGATGGTGAAGACGGACGAGGAGACGGAACCGAAGGGACGGCCCCGGAGGAGCAAGAAGCCGCCCAAGAACGTGCTCACCCGCATGGCCTGTGAGTGGCCGGACTGACAGCAGGGGGCGCGCTAAGCCTGGGAAGTGCTGGAGTGTGGCCGGACTGACAGCAGGGGGCGCGCTAAGCCTGGGAAGTGCTGGAGTGTGGCCGGACTGACAGCAGGGGGCGCGCTAAGCCTGGGAAGTGCTGGAGTGTGGCCGGACTGACAGCAGGGGGCGCGCTAAGCCTGGGAAGTGCTGGAGTGTGGCCGGACTGACAGCAGGGGGCGCGCTAAGCCTGGGAAGTGCTGGAGTGTGGCCGGACTGACAGCAGGGGGCGCGCTAAGCCTGGGAAGTGCTGGAGTGTGGCCGGACTGACACCAGGGGGCGCGCTAAGCCTGGGAAGTGCTGGAGTGTGGCCGGACTGACAGCAGGGGGCGCGCTAAGCCTGGGAAGTGCTGGAGTGTGGCCGGACTGACACCAGGGGGCGCGCTAAGCCTGGGAAGTGCTGGAGTGTGGCCGGACTGACAACAGGGGGCGCGCTAAGCCTGGGAAGTGCTGGAGTGTGGCCGGACTGACAGCAGGGGGCGCGCTAAGCCTGGGAAGTGCTAGAGTGTGGCCGGACTGACAGCAGGGGGCGCGCTAAGCCTGGGAAGTGCTGGAGTGTGGCCGGACTGACAGCAGGGGGCGCGCTAAGCCTGGGAAGTGCTGGAGTGTGGCCGGACTGACAGCAGGGGGCGCGCTAAGCCTGGGAAGTGCAGCAGCGCCCCCTGCCTGTGCTCTGCAGGTGCTGCAAAACTACAAGCCGGCGGGGCATGATGGGAGTTGTAGTTGTGCAACAGCTGGAGAGTCACAGGATGGGGGACATTGAAATAGAGATGAATGGGGAAAGTCATGTAGACATTTAACCCATTCTCTCCCGTTGGATTGCAGCTAATGCATTAACAGTGACTCAGGGACACGTTCCTAAACTTAGGCCTCATTCACACGGCCAGTCATTTTTAAGGACCGGAGTCTTAGTCCTCTCGCTAAATCAGTGATCCGGGAAAAACCATCCCTTTTTCCATCCGTGTCCGTTTTCACTATAGTGCATCACATCACCCCAGTATTCCACATTCAGGCAGAGCTGGGGTGTCACCCGTAAACACCCTTCCCCCCCAGATATAGCAGAGCTGGGTGTGTCACCCCCAAACACCCCGCGCCCTCAGATGTAGCAGAGCTGAATGTATTATAGACTCATCCCTTAGCACCAAGGTGTAGCTGAGCCAAATGTGTCCCCACACTCCCTTCCCGCCCTGAGGGCTAGACTAATAGGATTTAATGGGCCCTAAAACTGTCCGTTACTGCGGATCCGTGACCACGGACAATTTCACACGACTTTTATGGTACCAGGAGAATCTAATGTTATATGTTTACAGCTCATGTGCGGAGCTATGGTTCTCCTTGGCTAAGGAGATATTGTTACCTTTCCCTACTTCCTGCTCGCATATGGTCAGGTCTTATAATGTGCTTTAGGATTGTACCCCAGCAACGCTGCCATTCCATCAGTCAGACCCCCACCAATCTTGTAGGCACTGCTATGGGCCCCTATAACACTCTATATTGTCTTGTAGGCACTGCTATGGGCACCAAAACACACTATATTGTCTTGTGGGCATTGCTATGGGCACCTGTAACACATTGTATTGTCTTGTGGGCACTCCTATGGGCACCTATAACACTATATTGTCTTGTGGGCACTGCTATGGGCACCTATAACACACTGTATTGTCTTGTGGGCACTGCTATGGGCACCTATAACACACTGTATTGTCTTGTGGGCACTGCTATGGGCACCTATAAAACTCTATATTATCTTGTGGGCATTGCTATGGGCACCTGTAACACACTATATTGTCTTGTGGGCACTGCTATGGGCACCTGTAACACACTATATTGTCTTGTCGGCACTGCTATGGGCACCTGTAACACACTATTGTTTTGTGGGCACTGCTATGGGCACCTATAAAACTCTGTTATCTTGTGGGCATTGCTATGGGCACCTATAATGCTATATATACTTTTTTTGTCTTCCAGTACATGAGGGCAGCCCAGTGGGACGTCTTTATCGCTGCATACAGGAACGGCTGAAGGTCAACGTCCACATCCGCACGTTCAAGGGTCTGCGCGGCGTCTGCTCAGGATTTATTGTCGCCTTCGACAAGTGCTGGAACATGGTAACCGCAGTGTGGATGGAAGATGTGGGGGATTTGTAGTTCTTCACATCTCTGCAAGGAACACTCCAGAGAAAACTCATCCTACATTATGTCTTGTGCAGGTCCTGAGGGGGCGGAGCATGACACAGGTGAGAAGAAGGGAAAGAGGAGAGAGAATCCTTGTGTCATGCTTCACCCCCGCAGGCCCTGCACTAGCCGTAACACGATATGAGTCTTGTCTGGAGTGCGTCTTTAAATTTGTAATTATAAGAAATAATTTTTTGATCAAAAAAAAAAAAAAAAAAAATTTTGATCAAACATTTTTAACAATTATTCCGACCCCCACTGATATCTAGATATAGCCGGGAGAAGTGCAGGGCTGAGCGCTTCTCTCATCTGCTCCTTGTAATCTCTATCCACCTTCATAAGCCGAGCTCCATAGTCTTATGATGATCGTCAGGGAGAGAAGCTCCCAGCACTGTGCTTCTCCCCGCTCTATCTTGCATTTGAAGTTAAAATTGCTAACTGAATTCTATTTCTTAATATTTTAAGGCAATGGTGGATGTGGATGAGACGTACAGGAAGCCGGTCCTGGGGAAAGCGTACTACAACGAGCCACAGCTGACTCTGACCCGGGTAACTATCATGATATGATCAAGCAGAATGGGATCCATATCGCAGATCTTCATATATATATATTTAAAAATCTACAGTCTTCCAGTACTTATCAGCTGCTGTATATCCTGCAGGAAGTGGTGTATTCTTTCCAGTCTGACACAGTGTTCTCTGCTGCCACCTCTGTCCATGTCAGGAACTGTCCAGAGCAGTAGCAAATCCTCATAGAAAACCTCTCCTGCTTTCTAGGCTGGAAAGAATACACCACTTCCTGCAGGACATACAGCAGCTGATAAGTACTGGAAGGTCTTGGTCACTTTCTGGCACCAGTTGATTTGAAAGATTTTTTTTTTCCTGCTTGAGTACCCCTTTTAAAGGACGTTTATGAAGATTACAACTTCTAGTGATAAGTATTTGGTGGAGGGGTCCAATCACTGGGGCCCCCTCCACCAAATATTTCCACTTTTTTTGGGGGAAAAAGTGGATATATTCTGTACCCTCTGGCTCTGGTGGAAGAAGCCGTTGCATATCTGCCACATATTCTCCATCCATTGTTCCTGTTGTCACCTATATCATCCGTATATTCCACTATACAGCTGTTTGACAGACTGAAGCTTCAGGAGTCAGGTGACCGGCCGTCAGGAGCGCGGAGTTCTTTTTCCCGGAGACTAGAGCCTCCACATACAGGGGCGCAGCATAAAAAAGACAAGGACCAGACCCCGACCACCAGCAGGGAGCGGAGGAAAGCGACTCAGCAGCCCGGACAGGACGTCGGCCATCAGGACCAAAGACTGATAGGTGTGAAGCCTAAAGAACGGACTAGACAGCGGAAGGAGAAGCCGGACTATCAGGAGGTGTTCACACGGCACATGAAGCAGGTGTTTATTAGAGGAGAGAACGTCCTACTGGTACATGTCCCGGAGTGATGGCGGCAGGAATGGTGGACGTTCTTCTGAACCCGGATAGGTGGCCGTTATATAACATAGATCTCATAAAGCTTTATGGTGGAAATAAAGCCTGGAGGAACGGCACAGTCACATGACTGTATGTCTGATGCAGGAATATGCAAGAAACGTCTGTATGAAATGAGGACCGAAAAGGTGGAGTTATACCAGGACGCAGCGTGACTGCAGGGGAGCTGTAACTCCCAGCATGCCCTGAGGGGGCGCCATAGGCTGGAGACCACTGCTGGAGGTGACAGCACCTGGCAGGCAGCTGTGACAATGTATATTATAGCAGCTTGGTATAGGAGCCTGCAGGAGGCTCTCTAGGGCCAGGAACACTGAAGCAGAGGATGTGGGGGCCTGACCATACTTATCCCCCACACTGTCCCCTCTGCTCCCCCAGTATTCACAGCAGCACCCCATCACCTCCCCAGTAGTCACAGCAGCACCCTATCACCTACCCAGTAGTCACAGCAGCACCCCATCACCTCCCCAATAGTCACAGGAGCGCCCCATCACCTCCCCAGTAGTCACAGGAGCACTTCATCACCTCCCCAGTAGTCACAGGAGCACCCCATCACCTCCCCAGTAGTCACAGGAGCACTTCATCACCTCCCCAGTAGTCACAGGAGCACCCCATCACCTCCCCAGTAGTCACAGGAGCACCCCATCACCTCCCCAGTAGTCACAGGAGCACCCCATCACCTCCCCAGTAGTCACAGCAGCACCCCATCACCTCCCCAGTAGTCACAGCAGCACCCCATCACCTCCCCAGTAGTCACAGCACCACCTAGCACCAATTCCCCGGTAATCATGGCAGGCGCTGTCAAAATTTCCCCAGTAGTCACAGCAGACTCTTCCCTCATTACCCCAGTAGTCATCACAGACGCTTCCCTCATTTCCCTCAGTAGTTACGGCAGACGCTTCCCTCATTTCCCTCAGTAGTTACGGCAGACGCTTCCCTCATTTCCCCAGTAGTTACGGCAGACGCTTCCCTCATTTCCCCAGTAGTCACAGTAGACTCTTCCCTCATTTCCCCAGTAGTCACAGTAGACTCTTCCCTCATTTCCCCAGTAGTCACAGTAGACTCTTCCCTCATTTCCCCAGTAGTCACAGTAGACGCTTCCCTCATTTCCCTCAGTAGTTACGGCAGACGCTTCCCTCATTTCCCCAGTAGTTACGGCAGACGCTTCCCTCATTTCCCTCAGTAGTTACGGCAGACGCTTCCCTCATTTCCCTCAGTAGTTACGGCAGACGCTTCCCTCATTTCCCCAGTAGTTACGGCAGACGCTTCCCTCATTTCCCCAGTAGTTACGGCAGACGCTTCCCTCATTTCCCCAGTAGTTACGGCAGACTCTTCCCCCTTTTTTTCCCTTTCCTTATACTTCCCCCTCCTACGAATTCCCAGTAGTCATGTAGGCCTCTCCAGATACTTACAGAGGGTCTCTGGGGGACACAGGAGGTCCGGCTATTACTGCACCTGGAAACCACATGAATTTTTGTTATTGCATCTACAGGGATCTGTTCCTATTTTTGACCTGTACCTCAGACCCAACACAGACAGGATATGTGACTTTATTGGAGAAGCCTTAAATGTTACTCTCCAGTGTTTCTTATATTGCTTTATTATAATCGTCCAGTCTCGGGACCTCCTCACGTGTAATAAGATTATATCAGAGGAGTCCGGATGCTGACTCCTTCTCTGGTCCTTGGATTTCCATCTTGTATAACGTCACACTGTAGCTTTCTGTATTAGTCCTTGGAGGTTCCTGTACTTTAGTAGGTGAATTTTTGCCATAAAGTGTAATTTATTATCATATCAAGTGTGAAAACCTCCCAGGTGACCGGACAGCCGGTGGTCGTCACCAGCCGTATAAAAAGATCTTGCTCTATGAACTGTGAATATCCTATAGACCCATCCTGTGGATGTCATGTCTATACTACTCAAAAAGACAGAATAAACTGAAAGTAATCTGTCCATCTATTTGTCTCTTTGACTCCAACCTTTAGCTGTATGTTGCTTTTAGGTCCTACATTATGCATTGATAAATCCTATAGCCCTAAGCGCATCAAATGCCCTGCGTAGGCATAGAGGAAATGACAAAGTTCAGGCTGCCTGCAGCCACCACTAGGGGGAGCACTTACTGCATACTATTATTTTTAATGAGTTCAACTTATAAATCCTATACAATCCATTCCCTTGATCGGTGGGGAGTCCCAGTTGTCTGCGGATAGTGGAAAACATTTCAAGTTCGGAATACGCTACGCTTTAGCGTACCTGTCGTGAAAATTATTATTCAAGTCAAGTCAATAGAGGTTGTGATCGCAAACAGTTTTGCAATATGCTCCCTTTAATTTTTTTTTAATGGTTTCTATGTTTAAATCAGTATGTGTATGTGTATATATCTCTATATCTATCTATCTATCTATCTATATATATATATATATATATATATATATATAGTAGAAGATAGTCCACGGCACACCAAGTAACGGTGAAAAAATTATAGTGTTTTATTCACAGCATTATCATGTTACAGCACTCCAGTGACGCGACGTTTCAGCAGCCTCGCGCTGCCTTTTTCAAGCGTGTCATGTGAAACTCATACAGGGATTAAATACATCTCAGTGATACAGTGATTGGTTTACAACAAATTACAAAATTAGCTCCACTTGTGTTACAAAGTGATGATGTTAAGGAAAGTACCGCCCTTCCATGGGCGTGTATATTTCAGTGCATGTGATACATCATGTGAGGACCTAGATCCACCCACTGTGCTTGGAGAATCTGTGCATCACAGTGTCAGTGCTTAATTGAAAAAGTCTTTATATACAAAGTCCACTTGAAAAGAATGGCGCTTCTGTACAGTTCTTTTATAGTAGTAGAGGATACAAACGTATTAGTAAAAAACAATTCGTGCTATGTCCGGACCTTGTAGGGAGGTTTTCACATGCAGCGGTAATGGTGCGTTTTTACAGATGGACCTGGAGAGGTTCGTGAACACTGGCCTGGTCTGAAGGATAGAGGCTATTCTCCTGGTTAGGATGACCTCCTGATCAAGTTAGACGCCCCAGTCCAGATGACACGGGATGATACATAACCTGAAGGTGTGAGTGACGTCCCGGGGCCGTGTTCATTCTATGTGTATAACTTGCTAACGTATTGCCAAGCAGTGATCCTCCGGATGCGTACAGAGCTCAGTCGCCATGACAACACAGGACGCGGGGCCACACTTTATACGCATGCGCTGACTGTTTACGTCTTAATCGGGTGGAATGTTGGAGCCGGGTCCGGACATAGCACGAATTGTTTTTTACTAATACGTTTGTATCCTCTACTACTATAAAAGAACTGTACAGAAGCGCCATTCTTTTCAAGTGGACTTTGTATATAAAGACTTTTTCAATTAAGCACTGACACTGTGATGCACAGATTCTCCAAGCACAGTGGGTGGATCTAGGTCCTCACATGATGTATCACATGCACTGAAATATACACGCCCATGGAAGGGCGGTACTTTCCTTAACATCATCACTTTGTAACACAAGTGGAGCTAATTTTGTAATTTGATGTAAACCAATCACTGTATCACTGAGATGTATTTAATCCCTGTATGAGTTTCACATGACACGCTTGAAAAAGGCAGCGCGAGGCTGCTGAAACGTCGCGTCACTGGAGTGCTGTAACATGATAATGCTGTGAATAAAACACTATAATTTTTTCACCGTTACTTGGTGTGCCGTGGACTATCTTCTACTATATGCATCGGTCCCGATCAGGACTTGGACCGCTGGCACCCACCGCATTCTAGGAGCTGTGCCGCTTGAATCTGTCTTGCTTCTATATATATATATATATATATATATATATATATAGCAAGACTGTGGTCCATGTTCCCTATTGTGCCAATGTTTGGTGTTTTACCTATTTAATAGAGAGACCAAACACAAGAAGCCGCGCTCACACAAGGAAAGACACCTGTTCATTAAAATATATATAATAAATAATGTTTGCTTACCAGAAGACAATGTTCTTTATGTAATAATTCAGTCAGTCTAATGTCAGTATTCTTTGCTACTGAAGGTGGATGGGCAGCAGCTGTACACATGTGCAGGGATTGGAGACACCTAGTGGCCATATGTATAATTTTGACATAGAAAACATAAAAAAAAAAAAATAGTGCAAAACTGCTTGGGATCACAACCCCCGTTGATTTCTTTCATTTTTTTTTTTTGTTTGTTTTTAGAGACAGTGGCTCTTTAAGAGTTGTTACTGTCTTTAGGGATGTACATAGAAATCTAAGGTGCCGTTGCAAGAAAATGATGTTTTTAACACCTTCTTTTGTCCAACCTCTGTAGGCAGGTTGTGTTGTAATGTAGTTGTCACCTCACTATGGCACAGTGCCCCCACCCAAATCTTGATTGCAGCTCTTTGGGTAAGCAGCAGGCTTTTGGCTTTACTGCCAGGGATCGACTTAGGAAACCCCTGCTTACTCCAGGAAAGAATAACAGATTTATTAGTGGAAAGTGTCTGTATAAAGTAATAAACAGGTAATGGACAGATTACAGCTCAGCATACGTGGTGAAACAGTAGCAATAGTACTCCCAACTACTAACAATTCCATACAGTCTCTGGTGAAAGACCAAATCCTCCTATCTACCTCTATGATTTTCTAATACAGTCTGATGGCCAGCAATTATCTGTCTGTTAGGGCCCAGTTGCCCCTGCATCTCCTATTGTAAATCCCTGTCTGTACCTAACTGTACCAGCTTCCTCTGCAGCAGGGGTTACATGTCCATGAGATTTTTGCTGCTTTCCTTTTTCGTTGTCATTGACTAAAATTATTAACTTCTTAAAGGGGTTGTCCAGAACGCTTTTTAGATCTAGAACGAGGGAAAACACTGCTGAGCATACCTGAGTGAGGATGGTAAGTGTCCATTGTTTATTTAATTTTATGACAACACAATGTCCAATAGCTGCATGATGTCACTATGTAGGGTTAAAGGAGAAGTCCGGCGAAAATTTTAATTAAAGTATTGTATTGCTCCCCATTGCGGGAAATGCTTATAAAGTGCCTTTTTCCCTGCACTTACTACTGCATCAAGGCTTCACTTCCTGGATAAGATGGTGATGTCACTTCCTGGATAAGATGGTGATGTCACTTCCTGGATAAGATGGTAATGTCACTTCCTGGATAAGATGGTGATGTCACTTCCTGGATAAGATGGTAATGTCACGTCCTGACTCCCAGAGCTGTGCGGGCTGTGGCTGCTGGAGAGAATGATGGCAGAGGGATGCTCAGTGCCCCGTGTCCCCCAGCCATCCACTTTTGGGGGGCAATACAATACTTTAATAAAAAAAAACAATTTGCCAGACTTCTCCTTTAACCCCTTAGCGGTGGGTGTTCGGGGGGTGTTCAGAGCGGGGTCCCTCCGGCTGCAGCTTGCCGGCGCGGCTCCCGTTGCCGCGCCAGCTAATTAAGCACTTCAATGCAGCTGTCAAACCTGACAGCTGCATTGAAGTGCTTTACATTTCACATCCCTGGTGTCTAGTGGGTCGGATCTTCCCCCCAGCGATGCGATCGCAGGGGGGAGATCTGTTCTTCTGCCCGTGCCGGGCCTCAGTGTCGCAATGACGCTGATCCCGGCTCGGCAATAGATTGCTGCGGCCTGCAGCAGGCAAAAGCAATCTATGACCGATGTAATCTATCTGTGCTGTGTATATACACAGCATTGATCTCTATGAGAGATCAGTGCTATGTATATACAAGTCCCCCAGGGGGGCTTCTAGTTTATGTAAAAAAAAAGTAAAAAAGTGTTTTTATTAATAAAAAATCCCCTCCCCTAATAAAAGTCCAAATCACCCCCCTTTTCCCATTTTATAAATATAAATTAATAAATAAATAAACATATTTAGTATCGCCGCGCGCGTAATCGCCCGAACTATTAATTAATCACATTCCTGATCTCGCGCGGTAAACGGCGTCAGCGTAAAAAAAATTCCAAAGTGCAAAATTGCGCATTTTTGGTCGCATCAACTCCAGAAAAAATTTAATAAAAAGTGATTAAAAAGTCGTATAAGCGCAATCAAGGTACCGATAGAAAGAACACATCATGGCGCAAAAAATGACACCTCACACGCTCTGGACAGTTCCTGTCTCTGACAGAGGTGGCAGTAGAGAGCAGAGAGGGTGTCAGACTGAAAACAACATTTCTTGCAGGACATACAGCAGCTGATAAATATGGGAAGACTTGACATTTTTAAATAGAAGTAAATTACAAATCTATATAACATGATGAAACCAGTTGATTTGAAAGAAAAAGATTTTCACAAAATAACCCGCTTTTAAATTTTGGCTCCTTGTTGCCTCCAGCTTCCACTAGGTGGAGCTTGCTACACACCAATTTTTAGTGCTTCCTTAAAACTCTTTGAGTACTATATAAACTTATGTGTAACTGTGGCTTCGTATGCTCCCCAACCCTAGTAAAGAAGACAAAAAATGTTGCCGTCAAAATTGGTTATGTTGAAGTATTTTACCTTTTAATTAAATGGTGCAACTACATTAAAGACAACCACCCTGTCTTTAAAGGGATTTCGTCACCAGAAAAAGACCTATTGTTTTTTTGTTTTGGTTTTTATTTTCCAGGTCCCAGCTTAAAAAAATTAAGAAAAATTCTTGCAGTTTTCATTCGAGTAACTAAAGCTTAGAATAAGCAGACACTTTGGGGGTCATTTATTAAGACTAGTGTACGCCAGTCTTAAATACAGCCCTGCCTCTTTTTACCTTGCGGCGCACGGCCGGCCCTGCATGCAGCACAGGTATTGCGCAAAAATCTTCACCTGCTCTGAAGCATTTGTAGATTTTTGTCTGGTTTAGAGCTTTTTCCAGGCATAAACCCTCATAAATCAAGTGCGGGATGAGGCAACGCCTCCTATCTGCCTTGTGCCTGATGGGCAGGGAATACGACTGGTGTTTGCCATGAGAAAGGAGTAAATTGCCCCTTTCTCATAGCGGACACCAGGGGGCACATAATGATAAATCCACCCCCGGTGTTCTGTATAGATCACTTTGTAGCGGTCTCCTCTATATCAGGGGTACTCAACAACTTTTAGTGAAGGTCCACTTACCGGGGTCTATTATCATCATTAGCAAACGTGTTGCACTCCCCCAGTAGTATATAGCCCCCCTGTGCGCTCCCCCAGTAATATTTAGCCCCCCTGTGCACTCCCCCAGTAGCATATAGTCCCCCTGTGCGCTCCCCGAGTGGTACATAGCCCCCCAGTGCGCTCCCCCTGTAGTATATAGCCCCCCGCTTTGTGCTCCCCAGTAGTATATAGACCCCCTGTGCGCTCCCCCAGTAGTATATAGCCCCCAGTGGTCCCCCAGTAGTATATAGCACCCCTGCTGTGTGCTCCACCAGTTATACAGCCCCCTTATGCTCCCTCTCCCATATAGCATATAACATAAAAAAGCTAACACTTAGGCCGCTCTGCTCTTGTCCTGGCGTCAGCGCTCCAGTGACATCACTCGAGAGCCGAAACCAGAGAGAGGACAGAGGGGCCTCTTGTGCTGCTGCGGCCACAAGAGTGACTGATAGGGAGGGAGCCAATGGCTCCTGCACGGTAACTATGAGTGCACGTTACAAGCACTCATAGTTAGTGTGCAGAGGGGAGCAGTGCAGCTCAGTAAACAAGTATACTGAGCTGCAGCAGGAGTCTGGACAGCTGGCCTCTGCGGTCTGTGTTCGGACCGCAGTCCGCCAGTTTTGGACCCCTGCTCTACATCATTACAGGTAGGATTCTTGTAACAAAGATAACATCTGTATATAGATAACATAAGGTCACACATTTACCCCGCCCTGCATACTGACTTCTGCACAGGTCACAGAGCATGCCCACAACACTTTCCTATCAAAGTCAGGTGAGTGCTCCAGCCTATGATTTTTGTGGCTGCTGTACAGTGCTGTTAAATGCAGCCTAGACTTAATGGCCGCTTCATAACTATGTAAGAACAATCAGGAACTCTAAATAGATAAAAAAAAAATAATAACATGCATCAGTATCTGGATTTAATAGAATGAGGTGATACAACCTTTTTTAGATAATTTTATATCCTTCAAGCGTATGGTACTCTCATTGTGTCTACAACCATCAAGCATTTGTATCACTGTTAGACTTTTATTGGGGTCCCCTCACCACCTACATGCCTATATGATAGATATGGCTCCTTTAACCATCTTAACCATGGAGCCAGATTTAAGAAGACAGGCATTGTTGGCGTTACGAACAGGACAGGGTACATTACTGCTATTGTTAGTATATGACGCCGACCCAGTTGGTATAAACTACAGCATCTTATTCCCGGGCACTCTTCCCTATGACAGGTTAATGCAGAGCACTCTCATGTCTCTTGTCGTATAAAAACCCTACAAATCGTCCTCATTTTGGCGGCTTTTAATGAAGATAAGTGTTTCCCGCGTCTGAGATGTTTTACCTGTGCGGCAGCTCAGACTTTATTTTTTTTTCCCTTTTAATCTCCTTTTTCTAAGATTATCAAACCTTCTCGGCACATTGTGCTCACAGACTAATTGGAGAGGAGCGGGCACATTACATGGCAGCCGGAATATGTAAATGAACAGACTGATACATGATTTATGGCTTTAATAATGTTCTGAGTGCCCCTTACATTTTAATCACTTGCAACATCCTTTTTAATATTCAATTACTTTATTAACTAATTAGGTCACTTGCGGACAAAGGGTGATCTGTATTCCGGCTGCGGAGCAACGAAAAAAAAAAAGGCCGTTCATCTTGTCTTGTCTCCTCATTAAAGAACGTGAAGAACTGAAGAAAAGGCCACTGTGAGACTCCGGCTATTGATTGGTGTGTGGTCAGCAGCGTCCACGATGGAATAGAGGAGCGACGGGACTACTGATGTTTATTACTAGATAGGTGAATACATTCCACACAAACTAACTTTTAATTTTTTTAAAAAAATTCAACAATGCTGTGAGCCCTATATCTTGAGATTTGGTTCAGATTAGAGATGAGTAGAATCTCAAGTCTGATCATTCGGCATTTGATTACCGGTGGCTGAAGAAGTTGGATGCAGCCATAGGGAATCTTGGAAAACACGGATACAGTCTATGGCAGGGATAGGGAACCTTCAGCCCTCCAGCTGTTGCAAAACTACAATTCCCATCATGCCTGGACAGCCAAAGCTTTAGCTTTTAACGGACACAAAAGTAGTGTCAGCTACGTGTTTGTGTCCGTAAAAAAAAACTGATCCGTTTTGATTCTTTTTTTTTTTTTTTACAATGGAAGTCAATGGAAAAACGGATCAAAACAAATGCACACAAATGCATCCGTTTTTTTCACCGTTTTTTTGCAAAAAACGGATGAAAAAAAGTACGGATTGCAAAAACGCAGTGTGAACCCAGCCTAAAGGGGTTATCCAGCACTACAAAAACATGTCCACTTTCTTCCAGAGACAGCCCCACTCTTGTCTCCAGTTTGCGTGCAGGTTTTGCAACTTAATTCCATTGAAGTTAATTTCAAAAGTTTAAGTGCAAACCACACCTAAACTGCAGACACGAGTGGCGCTGTCTCTGGAAGAAAGTGGCCATGTTTTTGTAACGCTAAATACCTCGTTTAAAGGATTGTTTATGAGGTTCAGAAAGTTTTACACTGCACTGTATATGGCAGGGGTAGGGAACCTTGGCTCTCCAGCTGTTGCAAAACTACAACTCCCATCATGCCTGGACAGTTTTGCAACAGCTGGAGGGCCAAAGGTTCCCCATCCCTAGTATATAGAACAAAATAGCATGTGTGGTCAGCGCTCTATGCGGAAAACCTATAGAGAATGAATAGAGATGACCAAACATGCTGGCTCACTTAGAGCAGGGGTAGGGAACCTTGGCTTTCCAGCTTTTGCAAAACTACAACTCCCATCATGCCTGGGCAGCCAAAGCTAAAGCTTTGGCTGACCAGGCATGATGAGAATTGTAGTTATGCAACAGTCGGAGGGCCAAAGGTTCCCCATCCCTGACTTAGAGGGACAACTGACCTTCATTCTCAGGATAAGTCGGGCCGCCACTGATCATCTATCCAACTTTAGACTATTGCAAGTACATCCTAGTGAGTGAGCGGAGATAGGAGCCTGTCCCCTCTCATCGCTTCAGTCATCCTGCAGAAGTTACTGGTATAACAGGATTGCGTGTGACAGTAACACTTCACAGCTCGCCGCCTCTCATCTCCTCCGCAGCTGATGAGCACAATTCTTCCCTTCCATCTACTGGTTTATTAATGAACTGCAGGCTCTTAAGCAGATGCATATTCATTAGCTTGCCAGCTGTTCTGTAGATCCCAGATGCCAAAGAGAGATATGCTAACGCAAACTATTTCTTTTCTCCTGACACAGAAGTAATTGTGGTCAAATTAGAAAAAAAAAAAAAATGTTAATTGCACACCTGGCACCTTCCCCGGTAATCGGGTCTTTACCGAACAATGGGGGGGAAATACTGGAAGGAACTTTTAAGATGTTCTGGAACTTTTTGTAAAGTTTAGGACTTTATAAGTGATTTAAAGGATTTCTTTATTTTAGATCCATTGCAAAACTACAATTCCCATCATGCCCTGACAGCCGAAGGCTGTCAGGGCATGATGGGAGTTGTAGTTTAGCAACAGCTGGAAAGCACAAAATAGAATTTATGCTCTAATGTATATCGGGCAGGCGTTCAACTGGTTTCAAAAAGTTATATAGATTTGTCATTTAGTGTTATGTAAAAATCTCAAGTCTTCAAGTACTTATCAGCTACTGCATGTCATGCAGGAAGTGGTGTATTCTTTCCAGTCTGACAGTGCTCTCTGCTGCCACCTCTGTCCATGTCAGGAACTGTCCGGAGCAGATTTCTATGGGGATTTGCTACTGCTCAGGACAGTTCCTGACATGGACAGAGGTGGCAGCAGAGAGCACTGTGTCAGACTGGAAAGAATACACCATTTCCTGCAGGATATGCAGCAGCTGATAAGTACTGGAAGGCTGGAGATTTTTTTTTTTAATTGAAGTAAATTACAAGTCTATAGAATTTTCTGAAACCAGTTGATTTGAAAGAAAAAGATTTTTGCTGGAGTACCCCTTTAATAAGATTTCAAGAGGTACCTAGTACATGCACACTTTGGCTGCCCAGGCATGATGGGAATTGTAGTTTTGCAACAGCTGGAGAGTCGAAGGTTCCCCATCCCTGTTTTAGAGAGTGGTGCATGTCCTCCATCATCTATAACAACATCATTTTTGATAATTACAGATTACAAAGTTAAAGATTTCTCTGTGATAATTTCTACCCATCAAATTCTATAGGTGCCTTATTGCAGATCCATAATACAACCATGTGTGAGTGCCAGTTTGCTGCCATAAGCAATGCTTCTAGATATATATATATATATATATATATATATATTTTTTTTTTTCTCCCCCAGTAGAGGCCAGTCTGATCTGTATGAACATAACTAATCTACCTATCAGGTAGTTTAACTCTAGTTGCATACAAGTGAATTTCCGAATAATTGCAGGTACAATGTATATTATATGGCAGCATTATTGACACTATCATGGTTAAGACTATTCGATACACTTACTTAAGGAACAACGAGAAACAAATCTGCATTCACTTTTAATCTAACATTGATGTGCTCCTGTAATGCAGAAGCTTGCCATAAGGTGGTGCTATTGTTCCTATTGGTAGTTCAACCTTACCTATGTATTGGATCTGGCTGCATTAGAATGAGAACCAGCACCACTGTAGCTGCTTAGCCTTCAGATCATGCGCTTATAAAAGCTGCATAATACTGCAGTTCTGTGCTGAATAAGGCCGTATTAGATGGCCCGACATCCGCTATAGGCGAGCGCTGATCTGCTAGATTACATGGCTCGATAATTGTATGAGCTGGGCTGACGATGTCCGGGCAGTCCTTGCTTTAAGGTTGTGTTCACACTATGTAAAAACAACTTTAGCTCGGAATGCATTAAAAAGAACTGTACAGTTTACTAAACTCATTCTCAACAATTATCGGCAGATTAGAATAAACCTCTAAAATCCATCCATCCCTTTTTGTGAAAATTATCTGACCCTGATCTGCTCTAATCTGTAGGGCAGGGATGGGGAACCTCGGCTCTCCAGCTGTTGCTAAACTACAACTCCCATCATACCTGGCCAGCCAAAGCCTTAGCTATGGCCATCCAGGCATGATGGGAATTGTAGTTTTGCAACAGCTGGAGACACGAAGGTTCCCCATGCCTGCTGTAGGGAAACCTGGTGTCTCGATACAGTCCCACAACACCACCACCAGTTTGTGTAATGCATAGATACCTCGGGTCCTCCAGAGCAAGAGTCTACTAGCCAAGGATACTGAATATGGGGGGGGGAGCCTACATAGAATGATATATTAAAAAAAAAAAATTTAAATCAGGGTTCATTCACATGTACCATGTTTTCTGCAGATTTTATACTGTGTATATCAGTGTAGCTACTGATTCTACAGCAAACACTGTATGTGTGAACGAACCCTTAAAGGGAACCTGTCCTCACTTTCATGCATCTTAAAATGTGGGTTCTAGTAGCTTCCGTCTGCCCTGTCAGTCTTGATTGCTGGATCTATCCAGCACAGTAGTCCTGGATATTCATGAGAAGCAGGAAACTCCACCCACCAGCTGCTGATTGGCAGTTATCTATCCATTGTGTGTATAGGTAGTCAACTGTCAATCAGCAGCTGGAGGGCGGGGAGAGGGGTGTGGCAAGAATCCTATTTTCCTGCATATTAGGTGAACGGCTAAACAATATAAAGTATCAAATCTGTTCAGCATTTCTGTCACTAGTTTATGCTGCCCTCATTTAAGGCGGCATAAACCTAGTGGCATAAGGTGCTCATAAGAATATATACACACAGATTAACCAGAAAAGGTAATATATGCAGAACATATAAGTACACGTCCTCTTTCACTGGAATAGCTGGTAGTACAGGTCTCAGCGTCTATCGGGCCTGTTACCGTTATCATTATGACACCGACCTCCGTAGATGAAAACTTCAGATGCCGTGTAAAAAGGTGAGTGCGGGAGCGGTTGATGTAACAATACTTGAAAGCTTCTATTCTTTGAAACCAATTTAACCGGGGTGAATTGTTGAAAGATTAAAACCGTCGGTAGTCTGCTAATTACCCCCGCGCCTCATCTCTTATTCAGGCCGTGAATCATGTTCCATCACCATTAGCTGCAGCCCATGAATTTTGGTCTAATTAGAAGGGCTGGAGATGAAGAGGCGGCAGCGGCCCTGGCACCCCCACGCCCGTCAGCACGAGGAGATGTCATTAAACAATCCTAAATTATTGATGAAAATTACTTTGCCCAAATTGTAATTATTTCCTCTCTGTGTGAATGCTGGTGCGAAACGGCGGAAGGAATGAAGCAGGCAGGTAAAAAGCCCGGGGTCAGAAGGTTTAATGGTGGAAAACATCTGGACTGCTATCGAGACAGGTAAGTGATCAATGCCTTTATAAAACACAAGGGGCCGTCCCCGCCAATAAAAATCAGGAACCGATTCCACAAGGAAAAGAAAACCGTAAAAAAAAAAAAAAAAATCAGATTTTATTAGTTTTTTTTATACATATTTATTTCAAGCCAATAAATCTGAAAAGGCGGCTACAGCTCACCTTAGGTAATAATATAGATCTGTATTTATTCCATAACTGATTCCCAACACCGTCCGCTGCCTTATGTACAGGGGAAGAGAAGCAGGAAAATTATATAAAATCTAAAATCAAGGGTTTTCGTAGAGGAGGAGTCTGTACGGGATCGGGGAACGCTGCCCTATGATTCCCACATAGTAGACAAGGCGGCGTGTAGTGAACTGTGAGATCTGATGTACAGAGGAGAAAAACATGGTGGCTGGTTTCCGGAAACAGCGCCACACCTGCCCACATGGCTGGAAAGAGCAGCCATGTTTAGTTTATTTCTAATCTTTAAAAAATGTCTGCTTATTTCCTTTTGACAGAAGGGCTATAAGCAAGTGTTGTTTCCCTGCAGCGCCACCACTGGAGAACTGCGGTATTACACCAATGACTGATGTCTGTGTAACGCATTGATATGCTATTTGGTTGCCTCTCTTGTCACTAACAGATGAGGGGAGGGCAACCCAGATCTACAGTATTTACTAAGAATGTTGTGTTGTTGTTTTTTTTATACCAGATAAATCTGCACCGTTCCAATATACTTTACATTCCTCCAAGGTTTAAGATCCAAGCTTGCTGTCAGTGAATGGAAAACTCCCTCTGATCGTGCACCACTCAAAAAACTGCATAGCTTAAATGTATCAGAGCAGCGCTGGTTGTTTCCATTCTTCAACAGCAAGCAGGGATCTTAAAACGTATAGTTACGGCTATATAGCTAAGGGCGGACTGGTTTGTAACGCTGCGGTTTGGTTCGGCTGCCAGGGGTATCAATGACGGAGTGGTGCAAGCGATGTGACTGATGCCAAAGAAAAAGCAGGGGGTCATTTTTAGTTTGAACTAGTGTTTCAGAACCTGTGACTTTCCAACTGCTGCAAAACTACAACTCCCAGCAAGCTCTGCAGCAGCTGGAGGACCACAGGTTGAGCAACCATGCGCCTAAGGTAGGGTGCAATGCAAATGCGTGCAGGGTCTCTGAGCATCTCTACATGCATAGGGTGTGGCGGGGCTGTCTACCCTATGGTGCCATCCCCCAGCTTAGGAGTCTACACTGCAGGACGTGCATGCTGAGAAGCAGCGATAACTGAACCTAAGTCACTTTGGAGAAAAATAGATCATTTCTTATATATATTACATTACAAAGAAAAAAAAAATCCGTCCCAAATGAGCGGAGGAGCCGATACTGTTCATGAGGTTAGGAATGTGAAAGTTACGTGTTGTGTCTATCAGATCACATCCGGGTCATTCAGAAACCTAAAACGAGAAAGAGCGGGGGGGAGGCAGGGAGGGAAAAACAAAACAAAAAAAAACAAAAACGAGACTTAAAGGCGCCCTGTCACGTACCCTGATAGCAGACACTGTGTACCCGCTTAAACCTGTCGCCTGGTACAGAAAGGCAATAGAGCTCTTACAGAGCGGGGTCTCTCCCAGTCTCCCCTCTACAAACAGCTCGGCTGGAAGTTCATTTTTATTCATTTATAAAAGATATCGATTTCGTGGAGGATCAGGATCTGTCCGGTCCTCCAGGTCGCTCCCTCCCCTCTCGTTCGTTCACATGTGTGCAGTTGAAAATCCTTCAATATGCCAGCTCTGCGGGGATCGGCCGGATAAAGCTTTTTATTTGCTGAAGTTGGCAAAGTTTGCAAAGGCATCTTGTTTGGGTGGCATTACTCCCATAGGCATTCCCATGGTGGGGGGCATGCCCATCATCCCCTGGTTCATCATTGGAGGGATTCCTGACATGCCCATAGTGCCAGTCATCATGTTAGGGATACCCATGGCTCCTGGCATGGGACCAGGCATTATGGGGCTGGTCTGAGGTCGGATGGGCATCATGCCTGGGGTTCCACTGATGTTCATATTTGCAAAGCTCTGTGGCATCATCCCCATGGGCTGCTGTATGTCTGTGGAAGAAGAAGTGATAGTCATCAAAATGCTTGTTCTTAAAGGGGTAGTGCGGTGGTAAATAATTATTCACAGAATAACACACATTACATAATTATACAACTTTGTAATGTATGTTATGTCTGTGAATGGCCCCCTTCCCCGTGTCCCACCACCCCCACCCGTGTACCCGGAAGTGTAGTGCGCTATACATACCTGTCACGTGCCGACCCCCGTCTCCGATCTTCAGTCAGTGACGTCTTCTTCGGACGGACGGCGAACAGCTCCCACTGTCCCAAATGCCGGCCGCCCTCTGCAGCGTCATCCGATGCTCAGCCGCGATTGGCTGAGCATAACTGTGCTCAGCCAATCGCGGCTGAGCACAGTTATGACGCGGCAGAGGGGGGCGGCGGCAGGGATTTGGCCGTCCGGCCGAAGATGACGTTTGGCACAAGATGGAGGACATGCGCGACACGAATCAGGTAATGTATAATGCACCAACACTTCCGGGTATACGGGTGGGGGTGGTGGGACACGGGGAAGGGGCCATTCACAGACATAACATACATTACAAAGTTGTATAACTGTGTAATGTGTGTTATTCTGTGAATAATTCTTTACCGCCGCACTACCCCTTTAAGTCGGACATACACTATAGTATGGTCAGCTGACCATTATTATTCCCATACACATGGGAGAAAGGGGAGTAAGAGCTCTATTACATGGGCCAATGTACTGTGTAAAAAAATCGCAGATCCCATAGATTAAAACAAGGCTTAACCCTTAGGGGACACTGCCAGTTTTCATTTTTGCGCTTTCATTTTTTTCCACCTAGAGACCCAGATGAGCCCTTATTTTTTGCGCCAATAATTGTACTTTGCACTGGCAGACGCAATTTTTTATTTGGGGGGGTTTTGTTTTTACCCTACGGTAAAACTGACTTGTTATACATGCTCCTTAATGTTATTCCCCCTGGGGGACTTCTAGTATGACTGCTCTGATCTCTCATTGAGATCTATGCAGTGTAGATATACCGCATAGATCAATGAGATAGGCACTCTATTGCTTTTGGCTGCTGCAGCCAAAAGCAAGAGTGTGCAGAGCCAGGATTAGCGCCATTACGGCGCAGACCCTGGCCGGGTGAGGATGCGGGAATTGCCCCTCCGTGATCCCGTCGCATGGGGGGAGTCGATTGCACCACTTGACCAACAGGGAAGGCAGACAGCAAGCATTTGGATGCAGCTGCATCTAAATACTTAATTAGTGGGCACGGCGATCGGACCGTGTCCGCTAATAGCCGCGGTCCCAGGCTGCATATAGCACCGGGGACCATGGTAATTTAGAGCGGGGTCGCCGTGCGACCCCCCTCTGAACTCCCCTAGTGGCACCAAGACTTTCAGTAACGTCTGGTGCATCTAGGGGTTAACCACATTTGCTATTACACAGGGAGATAACCGATCGGGAGATAGAGGCGGGTGAAGACCGCGCTAAGCACAGTCCTTTTGCGGCTCTGTGTCACATGATCGGTAAGGATTATAATGGAGCCCGACTGATTATGCTGACACAGAGCGGAGAGAGGAAAAAAAAAAAACCTGCACCCCTTGTTTTTTGTATTAGTGTAAGCTCCCTCATTCCCTTATAAGTAACAGAGCAGGGAGAGGACGTGCTGCAGCACCGTCCTCTCCCCGCTCTATCTCCCGATTGATATGGGTTTGAACACTCAGACCCGGACCGATCAAAACTTTTGACATGTCTCTATGACATGTTAAAAGTTTTGCAAAACGACAGCGACACTTTAAAGGGTTTGTATGTGAAAAACACTTGTCACGTTTATGTGGAGACCCCTTTAAATAGAGGTCTCCCGGGATTCCACTATAGTTCCTGAAAAGGAGGCACTTACTCTGTTGCTGAATCATGGCGTTTAAGGAGGGCTGGGATGGTTTACACTGCTGCATGCCTGGCATGAGACTGTCCAGGGAGATGTTGACGCTGGGGTCAGACCAGGTGGATGGAAGGGTTTTGCCTTGAACCTTCATGTCCGTTCCATGTGCGGGCAATGTGTTTTGCTTCTGAAGGGGCTGAGAAACAATACATTACATTCTCACATAGCGCCAGTAACATCTATAATTTATTGCCTGGTACACACCATTTTTTCCCCCTACCTGAGATCTTGACATAGGAAGCGTCACTCCCACAGTACTAGAGCTCATCATGGACAGGTTCATGCTGTGGGACGTGCTCATGGTGGCGTGTGTGGGCCCCATGAGGTCAAAGAGGTCTGTTGTGTTGGAGGCAGCAGGGGTGGGTTGCGGATGAGAAGCAGCAAATAGGTCAGTGCTCTGTTGTGCGACTGCAAACATATTGGTTGACGGTACTGATGGGGCTGGGGCTGGTGGCGGCTGGCTGAAGGCGCCCCAGTCTCCAAAATCTCCATTTCCAGTTGGTGTTGAGCCTGAAAAATCAACATAATAAACATTTACCCAGTGCGGAGCGATTGTCCATCTCTGAACCTCACTGACTATTGCTAACAAAGAGGAAGAAGCTACATAAAACATGGAGTCACGTCACACAGAGTTATAGTCCAGAGCTGCATTCGCAATTCAGCTGAAACTGCCAAATGTTCCTCGCATCACAACTTTATCTGGCGATTTGTCTTTCTAGTCATCTGATGAAGGAAATTTATTTATATCTTACGTTAGTTTTGATTAGAGATGAGCAAATCTCGAGCACGTTGTGGTCTGTCTAAACCAGAGCGTGCGGCATTTGATAACCGTAGTTGAGCAAGTTGGATGCAGCCCTAGAGCTGCCTGGAAAACATAGATACAGCCTATTGCTGTTTTAAGTTTTTCTGGACTCTCTAGAGCGGCATTCAACTTGTGCAGCCATCGGTAATCAAATTCCGCACGTTCAGGTTCAGACGGACCCCAACGTGCTCGAGATTCGCTCATCCTATAGTAGCAGAGTTGTGATTGCAGCTCTGGATTATAATGCAGGCTTTAACGCAGGATCAATACAATTATAGGAAAAGAACTGTATACAATTCAAATCTGCCCGATCCTTTTGTTTTGTTAGGAAATAAGCCGTGGCTACAAGTGTGCAGAAGAATACCTTGTGGTGCGGGGAAGCTGGAAGACTGAGCGGCGGATGAATTGAAATCTGCAAAACCACCAAATGGATCTGCTTTGGAGCCTGCACGGAAAACATAAAAGTAGTAACCATATGTGCAACTAATTATAGGGATTTAGGTAAAACTGTATCGCTAAATCTGGCCAAACACATAGGATAGCATTCAGCTGACTGCTTCATAGCCATCTGTTCAGATTCTTCCAAGATCAAAACTAGCAGATCCAGAGAATGGAGGTGCACTGCCCTTGGAATAAAGCGCTAAATGAAAGGGGTTATCCAGGTATGCAAAACAAGTATGTAAAAAAACAAAGAAGCAATACTTACCTCTCTGTGTTCCGTGGCATCGTCCTACGGGTCTCCAGTATCGCTCCCCCAAAACTACCCGTTTTGGGGATGACAGCCCACTCAGCCAATTACTGGCCACGACGGGACAGACCCGTAGGATGACACTGGAGGAGCGTGGAGAGGTAAGTATAGCTTCTTTATTGTTATTTTACATACTTGCAACCATATAGCTATAGTTTTGCATTACTGGATAACCTCTTTAAAGACCTATGTGGCTTGGGCAGACTGCCAAAACGTAAGGGTCATTCAGAGGGACAACAGAATCTGTGGAGGTCCCAGAGGCCAGACCCCCACTGAGCAACTATTTATGCCACAAATTTTTAAAATGCAAATAACAGAATATTTTTTTTTTTAGGGTTTGTCCACATCATAGTCTTTGCTCTTTTACTAAACATCGTTTTTCTATTGTATTCGGAGTATGGATAACATAAGCCGGCAGAATCCACCCACCTTCTTCTCACGTAACATACAGCACTGCCTGGGTCCGTTCTTGACAGTCATGTCTACTCTGTGACCGTCCTCTCAGCACAGCTGCCAAGGCAGGTGGTGCCATAACATCTGCCCGGCACTCAAAGATCCCTAAAGACCATTTTTGATGCCTGGCACGATGCCCGTGCTGCCACAACTCTACAACAAATTCTAACCATCTGGCACGACCAACAGGACAGAACATAAAAAGTGTTCTGCTTGGGAAATTGCTGGGAGGCCGAATATCGGGGGCACAAAAAGAAATAGGATGTACGCAAATAAGCTTCATCATCTTTGGAAACAGAAGAACAATGAGCGAGGCGGAGAGGACCACAAAGGAAGAGTGAACCAAGCCTGCTCATTGTTCTTAAAGTCACATGGTCCTGGTGAGATCTTAAGGCTCCATACACATTACAGAGAAGTCATCCAAAGACAAACTTACTAGTGTGTATGGGGCCTATGGACTCAACCCTGATGTTGGGGGAAGAGAAGAGACTGACATGTTAGGTTTTATCTAGCCTTAATGTAGAGCTGGCTTAGGGCCATATTACATGGCTAAACTATCTGTATTATGCCCAGCTGACAGAATTCCAAGCACTCATTTGTCAGCCAAACTCATGGTTCTGACCTGTTCAACACTCGTTTATTAGACACACACAGCTACTTTCTTGAAAATCACAGCGCCCCCCTGCCCTCAGGTTGTGTGTACTATTACAACTCCATTCACTGAGGTACAGGAGCAGGACAGGAGCTGTGCTGTTTCTGAAAGAAAGCGAACATGTTTTTGTAAGCCTGGACAACCCGTTTAAACATGTACAAGTCATAGACATTGGCCAACCGCTATAGGACCAGACTCCACCATAAACACACATGCTTGGGGAGAGGAGAATATTCTACGGCAGGAATGCCGAATCCAATCTGTCCTGCATCTGCAGTCAAGCAGAGATCTGTTCATACACATAAGATCTCAGGTCAAGCCCATGTGTATGGCAGGCTGCACATGAACCAATCTTCTCCTTTCTGTAAGGGTGTTACCTGCTTTGCCTTCTGAATCAAATAGATCCACTAGATCATTCGATGCCTTCTTACCGCTCTCACCAGAAACGGTCTGAAAAAGAAAGAGAACATGACGATTAAACCACTTGGCCGTTTATTTACGGGACAGTTGAAAAGGAGACCTGTAAAGGGTTAATTCCACCATCAAAGGCTATGCCCTGTGTACAGGGGATAACCAGCTAAACGGTGGGGACCTGACAGGAACCTATGAGATGATGGATACACAAGTGATATGTACACAGTGCACGTGCATCCCGGACACCACTCATTCTCTATGATTGTTAGATCCCCCACACCTAGTTATCCCCTATCCTGGGCACTGGGCTACAAAGACAATGGTAACAAACATGGCCCAATATATGGCAGTCACATGACCTATTTTTTGAGAGAGTCACTGGGCTGCCTTTTACGGCTTACCCATATTTCTAGGATATGCCATCACTTTATGACCCCCTTGGCTTATGACTTAGCCGTCAGTCGTTGACTACTGCTGGTGTACAGTAAGGGGCTGACAGATCTCCAGTAATAGACAGAGGGGTGAGCACCTTATTTACAGCAGGATGACTGGCGGAGGAGGTGAGCTCGGGACTTGCGTTATCTCCGGTGTAGTGTGCGGCTGCGCCCAGGTCTATTTTGGATGGGTTCCCTGTGCGCTTGGAGCGGGTGGTGGTGGTCTCGGTGGCCTGCGTGATGTGGATATGTTTGGTGGTGACCGTCTCCTCCTCGTCTTTGAACTCTCCAGTCTGTTTTACCCGGGTGTTTTTCCGCTCTTCTTCATCATCACTAGAGAGAAGGTGTTCATGCAATCAGTCTTTAGTGAGACTTAATGTCTATACCCACCCTGTAAGTTTAGGATAAGTCTATTCACCTCCCATCTTCTCATTTTACTTAAAGGGGTATTCCACTCAAACATAACTTTTCATGTTGCTGCCCATGGTGAGAGTAACAAGACAGGAAAAAATTTGTGTGAGCTTTTCCCTGTCTCCTCCTTCCCCCCATCCTTTCCAAGAAGGCTGATGTAAATAAGTCCCTGGCAGGCTGTATCGGCAACACTGTAGCTTCTTTGTAATGCCAGGAGGGATAATCAGTGAGTTCATCAGCACCTTGACTTCAGATTAAACCTCTCAGCATTACAAAGAAGCTACAATGTTGCAGATAAAGCCAGTCAGGGACTTGTTTACATCAGCTGTCTCAGAAGGGAGGGGGACAGGAAAGCTCTCACACAGTTTTTTGTGTCTTCAGCAGAAAGCAGCAGCTCAGAACTGGGAGAAGGAGACCGAATAGATAATAAGTATGGAAGGAATTGCTAGTCTCACCATGGGCAGTAACATATGAAAAGTTATGTGTCCCTCGCTCTGGTTTCCTGTCCCCCAGTCGCTTCCTGGTCTGATCGGAGACCCAGGTTGTGACGTGTCAGCCCTGCTCAGCCAGTCGGTGGTCGAGGCTGGACCCCACTACGGCTGCTGACTGGCTGAGCAGGGCTGACATGTCACGAACCAGGTCCCTGATCAGACCAGGAAGAGGCCCATAGACCAGAAACTGGAGCGGGGGACAACTGGCTCAGTTGCCCCTAGCAACCAATCAGATTCCACCTTTCATTCCTGACAGACTCTTTAGAAAATGAAAGGTGGAATCTGATTGGTTGCTAGGGGCAACTGAGCCAGTTTTACACCATGTTTGATAAATCTCCCCCCACAGTGTCTAGAAGGCGTACGGTAATAAACTTACCTTATAATTTACTATAGGAGACACGACGCACCACAAAAGCATTGTATACAGCGAGCGGCGGATCACTCACCTGCCCCTCTCGGGAGAATCTTCTCGATCTTTCCTCCTGAACTTGTTGATGGTGTCGTCTATGGTGCTGCCGATCTTATCGCTTATCTCCCCTAACTTATCGCTGAATGGGAAGCCTGTCTTACTTTTATCCCATTCTTCGTCCCATTTAGACCTAGGTTCTGAGTCGTATCGGTCACCTGTAGGACACCCAGCACAGACAAGTTAAAGCCCCCCTACAGCCCCCAATAGTGAATGTTACCGTAAACGCTGGTGGGAGAAAGGACTCTTATAATGGACATCAGGGACGACTCTAAACAGATCTAAGGAGCGGGGGTGGCACACAGACCAGGCACGTCAGTGACATCTATCAATGCTGGTGCACAAGGACAGGCAAATATACAGACAATGGCGGACAACAACAAATTGCGATGGGACAACAGCGAGAATAGTTACAATAGGCGACACCTTTGTTGCCGACACTGGTTGGTGTGTGGTACAAGAAAACCCTACCAGACTGAAGTTTTATGATTGATTCCTATGGAATATTTCAAGATTCCGCTACCAGCAACGCCCCATAAATGTCACCCCAAGAGGTTTTAGCCCCTTCATTATGTAGTTACAGGGGTGTAGCGCTATTTCTCTGATACAGAGCTTAAAGTGTCACTACCATATTGTTTTTTTGCAGAAATCAATAGTCCAGGAGATTTTAAGAAACTTTGTAATTGGGTTTATTAGCCAAATCTGCCATTATCTGCATTCAAAAAGACTTTCCCCAGGTCCCCTCCTCTCTCTCATCCACTGCTTATTATCAGGAAATCACGTCTTGTTGCATCAGACGTGCCCCTGTCTAATCTATGGAGAGGGGAGGGGGGAGGAGGGAGATTAGTCGGCAGCAGAGAACAAAGGATTACACAGTGGGACCTGTGTGAAAGCCAGTATTCAGAGGTCAGAAAAGTCAGTGCTGAGGAGATAGCCCGGTGATTTAGCTGTAACTCTTTGTTGTCCTGTTTTGGTGCCTCATCTGCCTCCACCCCTCCTCTCTCCATAGAGAACCATGAAAACAGGGGGGAGAGCTTCAAACTGCTTTTCATGATAAAAATGCATTTTTGAGCTAATAAACCCAATTACAAAAGTTTCTTAAAATCGCCTGTACTATTGATTTCTGCTAAATAAATTTAAACTACAGTGACACTTTAAATATTAAATCTCTGACTACCTGTAGCCACCACTAGGGGGAGCTTAGAAGCTTACTGTAGACTATTCTATATTCTAACACAATAATAAAACAGTATGCAGTGTGCTCGTAGGCCATCCCTAGAGGTAGCTGCCAGGATTCAAAGATGGTGCACTGTATCAGAAAGAGGACGCTCCGGACAGTATAAAGTTAATTTAAGTAATTCAAACATAATTTTCAATGAAATCTGTAGACTGGATTGTATTATGATGAAGACGACCGATCAGAGGCCAATCAGGTAATACCATTAAATTGGGCATGCTTAGTTCAGTAATGTACAAATCATCAATCTCTGCGACCACCAGATTTTTAGGATTTCCAACATCAAGGAGGGATTCTTGGAGATGAAAGAAGAGGAGGGTACAGATGCAGGGACCCGTGCCTGTGCTGCACAGACAGCGGGGAGAGTTTGGAAACAGCAGAGCTAAATAGCAGAAGCTCAGGGGGCATACTGCAATGAAGGCTTAGGTCCTGACTGATCACTGAGCATGACCACTATTTTCCTACATTTGAGATCAGGTCACTGACACATTTTTGTGTCATGGACAGCCAATGGGCAGGAAGAACATGTGATGTGTGCAAAATGCATTGGGCTTAGTTTTCTTGTGTGACCACTGCTCTAGTGTGAAGATATGGATTGTGTCCCTTTACACTACATTGGCATCCTGGGAGTTGTAGTTTCCCAACAGCTGGAAAGCCACAGGTTTGAAGGCAATTGCTCCACATTGGAAATCTTGCAAAATTATCTGTTGGCAGCTTCCATTAAAGGGGAAGAAAAATCTAACCTGCTGATATCTCCCTATGGCGCATGGGGCACCGAGAAGGAAGGTATGTGTCTTACCTTCATCCTCTGCACTGTTTTTGTGCTGTTTGTTGTGACATGCTCTGCCCGGTAAGGCCATTGTGCGCACTGGGGGCGGGGCTACAGACCCTGCATGCTGATCCGGCCCGCCCCTTCTAATGATTATCAATGGAGCGGGCTGGACCACTGCTCGTAATAGCCTTACCAGGCAGACCATCTCACAACTACGGCGCAGAGGACGAAGGTTAAAGGAGAAGTTCAGCTAAAAAGGATTTTCTAATATGTTATTTTTAATGGAAATGTACATTAATTATGGGAAATGCACATATACGGCTATTTCCCTTAATTTAGTAGATCATGGATTGTTCAAATTCTCTCAAAAATCGTGACGTCACGAATCAGGTGTAATTCCTATGGAGTGTCCAGCAGGGGGCGCAGTATATGTAGAAGTCTATGGACTGTATTGAAGTATATGGAAGATGTAATGTAATGTTAAAACTACGCTTTATTAATGGACTATGTGTATGGAATAATTTGGGGAGCAAGGACACTTGATTTGTCTAACCTGCTTACAGTTTCCCTTTAAGTTTTCCGCTTTGATGCAAAGTTGCATGAAGGCGTCCATAACTGGTAAAAGAACTGGTAGTATTTTCACAAAATATAAGGGTGTATAAGGGTTTTACTTGTGTATGCTAAAAGAGTGATATGTCCTAACTGCAAAAAGGTTAAAGCGCACAGAATACGCTCACTTCTGCAAAATGGACAGGCTCAAGTTTAGGCCCAACTGCAGGTCTAATAACCCAAGCTCAACGCGCCATAGATCTCTATGATACTCTTAGCTCAGGCAGTCGAGCCCTGACTTGCGCCCCAATTCTGCGTGTGTGAATGTGGCTTGACCTTACACAGGTTGGAGGATACAAAGAGGAAGTATGACGCGCTTACACTGCAGTATGCCCACACAATGCCAGGCTATAATCACTGTGATTCCCACTACCCATTGCCATTTGTGCAGCACACACACAGTACTCACCGTATCTGAACCCCCCTGCACTTTCTGAAGACACCCCTATGTATTTGTCCTTGTTCTTTTTGGCTTTCTTTCTCTCTTCCCGGAGGCGGTCATCATCCTGGACAAATTCCACCATTTCTTTCACCTTCTGTCGGATGTTGATACCTTGGTCTTTGCCATTTTCATCTAGAAAAGGAATGATAAATGTGTGGCCCATCACCAAATCCATCAATAGCTACACCCCTCCTTACCCGACTAGTGGTGGTCTCCTTCACAGCATTCACACGAGATTCACACGAGCATCTCGCTCTTCCATGAATTTCATAGATTTTAAATGGCCAACGTGTAATGTTTTATCTTCCCTGTGGTGGCGCTGTAGGGAAACTGAACACTTCTGCCAATGTTTCTTTAGAGACCACAGCTGATCGAGGTCCTAGCAGGAGGCCACTCTGTGATCAGTTTATTGTCAATGGGCTTAAGCTAAGAGTAAGATCCGCTGAATCCTTGTGTAATGAATGGATTCTTTACTGTAAGAGCAGTGAGACTATGGAACTCTCTGCCACATGTTGTTGTCATGGCTGATTCATCAAATAAGTTCTGAAGGATTCCGAAAACTTGGGAAGTGGATCAACCTCTTAAAGACTAAACTAATCGATGGGAGATTGATTCCATTTAGATTCAGCAAATCTTACTTTTTCCTACTTGAAAATAAACTAATAATATTGTTAGGATCAATGTACTGTGAGTAACGCTCGATGGCACAGGTCCTCCAGAGCAAGAGACGCTCTTTGTATCTGTCCTCCACTCTGATACAGAGAAAGAGAGTCTATTAGAGGGGTTGGCCACTTAACGGTAAAATAGTTCAGTGTACAGTATTAGTAAGTGTACTCACTGTATATACTGACAGCAGCTCCCTGTGTACTCACTGTATATACTGACAGCAGCTCCCTGTGTACTCACTGTATATACTGACAGCAGCTCCCTGTGTACTCACTGTATATACTGACAGCAGCTCCCTGTGTACTCACTGTATATACTGACAGCAGCTCCCTGTGTACTCACTGTATATACTGACAGCAGCTCCCTGTGTACCTCATAGAGCTAAACTCAGACTCCCCTCCTCCAGGCTGTGCTGTCCTGCTCTGTGGTGAGTCTGTCCATAAGATGGCCGACATGGAGGAGCATGTGACCATGCCCTCCCCGGCAGTGTCCACCACTGAGCCTGTATGTGCCTATGGAGGACACTAGGGGCGGGGCTTGGTCACATGCTTCTCTATGTCAGTCATCTTATGGACAGACTCACCACAGAGCAGGGCAGCACAGCCTGGAGGAAGGGAGTCTGATTTTCTCTCTATGAGGTACACAGGGAGCTGCTGTCAGTATATACAGTGAGTACACAGGGAGCTGCTGTCAGTATATACAGTGAGTACACAGGGAGCTGCTGTCAGTATATACAGTGAGTACACAGGGAGCTGCTGTCAGTATATACAGTGAGTACACAAGGAGCTGCTGTCAGTATATACAGTAAGTACACTTACTAATATTGTACACTGAACCCCTTTAACTCAGTCAGTCCTTACAGGTTTCCATCGGTCGCACAATACCGGATTAAAGCGAGGGGCCTTACGAACGATAACCGATTATATCGCTGAATTATCACAACCTAATACAGAAATTTAAGCAATTTAAATCTACCTATTCTGACTCTTCAATAGTTAAACCTGCTGCTCATAATAAAAAAAAAAAAAAAAAAAAAAATCCCATATATTAAATATTTCACAACTTGCCATGCCTCCTCCTCATTACTACAACTTCACTCCTGTCCCCTATTAAAGACTGCGGGCGAGCACGCACAAAGAGCCAATTTCAGGCAAATTAACACGTTTTACTGGGCAGACAACACACGGCGCGCTCCGGCTTCTCCTAATTGCAGATAACCTGGTTGTGAAAGGAGCCAGCCACATAATACACTGTCTGCCGCCTCTTCCTCCGCTAGACCCCCCCTTTAATTTTTATTTTAATGCATTGGAAAACACACCCCGGCTTTTTTCTTTGCACTGTAAATACGACTTTGGCGCAGGCTGGAAGGATAGTGGAGCTGGAATAAACCCGGCTTCAAACAGCCGCGGCGCTCGTGTGTTGGAGGGCCGACCTTTTTCCCGGTGTATAATTAAAGCGCTCCCTTTTCTTTCTGCCGCCACAGGGGACCAGCCTCTGGTGCATATTTTAATATAAACCCCGGCCGCTCGTGTTGTGCTGCTTGTGTTGTTATTAGGTTTCTCCTCTCGGCGAAAAGTTCTTCTCGGCGCTAATTAATACTCTAGGGCCCGGTGTCTTGGAATGTGTTCTTCACACAGCCCGCAGCCGCTCGGGCCCAATTAGGCCTCCGCAGCCTGTGAAGACGTTCCGGTGACTGACAAGTCCGACAACTGCTTTAATTTGCTCCCCCCCTCCCCCTCCTTTCCATCCCAAGGTTTTTTTGTTTTTTTTCCCCCTCTCCTTCTTGCTTAATACTCACCTACAAAGTGGTAATTTTCTAAGGATCGCAAGTCATAAATGTGCTCCCTGGCGCTGGTGACGACCCGCTCCGATCCGTTCCGTATGAGGTACGCCAGCAGCAGCAAGGACTGCAGGGAGGAGGGAAGAGAACACAAGGGTGGAAATTAGTCATTTCTCGCTGACGGTAACCCTTAGTCTGCCAGGAATACGAGAAGGTTATACAGGAGGTTATTGACAGGTCAGCTTATACAGAGGATACACATAGTTAAGGAATTAGCAGATAAGGTAACTAGGCTTTAAAAAAAAAAAAAAAAAAGGGGGGGGGGGGGGGTTGGTGGTTCCTAAAATTCATCACCTATGTACAGGCTAAGAGACAACTAGCTGATCGGTGGGGATGTGACCACTGAGACCCCATCTATTACGATTGTCCCTTGAGTAAATAGACTGTCTGGTGAGGGTCTGATCAATGGGACCATGAAAATACAGAGAAAGGTAAATACAGCGGCAGCACACATGGCTGTGGATGATGGACCCCCGCCCCCCCCCCCCCAGGTAGGTGTGGATGGAGGACACCCCACTAGGCAGCTGTGGATGGAGGACCCCCCCCCACCAGTCAACTGCAGGTGGAGGACCGCAGCGGATCCGGTAGGTGTGAAGGCACCCTAAAGTAAATAAAAAGAAATTCTGCATCGCAATGCAATCTATAGTTTCCAGGTGTCAGCCATTGTGGGCTGGAGAACGTCTGCTCTCACAAGCTACATGACATCTCTCCATTTTGGTAAACCTACGTGTGTGACTGATCCCAGCAGCTCTCTATAAGCCACACTGGGATGAGCCAACCTCTGGTCTTGCTGGGGGCTACATCTCAGGATCTCATACAGTATACATGCAGCTCGCTCATGGAACAGATGATGTCCATTGGGGGGCTGAGACCCAGGGGGTACCCCACTGGCATACGAGATCCCCAAGCCATCTAGCCGACATCACAAACAAGTTGTGGACTAAAAGTCACATGATAGCCTTCAGTAACGTAGACAAAAGTTTTAGAAAAGTAAGGTCTATCTGCAGAATGAGGTTGGGTGAATTATAATGAAGCGCCCCCTACGTGTAGATATTGAGACTAGAACCAAACTATTAACTTGGAACCAACGATATGGAGGAAATTCCCATCACTTATATATTGCTCTATGGGTTATAAGGTGTCAGCCTGCTATTGCACCCAATGCTACAGAGAACTGAACTTCCCTCCTTCCTATGGTGCCCTGCTTCTTCCTTCCTTCCTATGGTGCCCTGCTTCTTCCCTCCTTCCTATGGTGCCCTGCCCCTTCCCTCCTTCTTATGGTGCCCTGCTTCTTCCCCCCTTCCTATGGTGCCCTGCCCCTTCCCTCCTCCTTATGGTGCCCTGCTTCTTCCCTCATTCCTATGGTGCCCTGCCCCTCCCCTCCTTCTTATGGTGCCCTGCTTCTTCGCTCATTCCTATGGTGCCCTGCCCCTTTCCTCCTTCTTATGGTGCCCTGCTTCTTCGCTCATTCCTATGGTGCCCTGCCCCTTTCCTCCTTCTTATGGTGCCCTGCTTCTTCGCTCATTCCTATAGTGCCCTGCCTCTTCCCTCCTTCTTATGGTGCCCTGCCCCTTCCCTCCTTCTTATGGTGCCCTGCCCCTCCCCTACTTCTTATGGTGCCCTGCCCCTCCCCTCCTTCTTATGGTGCCCTGCCTCTCCCCTACTTCTTATGGTGCCCTGCCCCTCCCCTACTTCTTATGGTGCCCTGCTTCTTCCCTCATTCCTATGGTGCCCTGCCCTTCCCCTACTTCTTATGGTGCCATGCCCCTTCCCTCCTTCTTATGGTGCCCTGCCCCTCCCCTACTTCTTATGGTGCCCTGCTTCTTCCCTCATTCCTATGGTGCCCTGCCCTTCCCCTACTTCTTATGGTGCCCTGCCCCTCCCCTCCTTCTTATGGTGCCCTGCCCCTCCCCTCCTTCTTATGGAGCCCTGCCCCTCCCCTCCTTCTTATGGTGCCCTGCCCCTCCCCTCCTTCTTATGGTGCCCTGCCCCTCCCCTCCTTCTTATGGTGCCCTGCCCCTCCCCTCCTTCTTATGGTGCCCTGCCCCTCCCCTCCGACTCATGGAGACGCATAAGAAATGCCTCATGTCATGTCTAGTGCCATCTATAAGGAAGCTACCCTATAGGTCAATGTCAAACCTATATATTTTTTTTCTTCCTTGGGACATCAGGCAATCCAGGTTTTGGGGGTCTCGCCCCCCGACACTACAGAGCAGGGTGGTGGTTCTCATTATAGATATTACGTTCTCACGGAGCATTGCCTGTCTCCATACACCAGCTGGATCTCCTCAGAAGAAACAAGTACTCTGTGTGCTATGTCAAAGGCATTGCTCTACTCGGTACTAAAAGCAGCTGTTTAACCCTTTACAGGCATCTTAAAACAGCCCTGCTTCATAGTGCCCTGGTCCAGAATAAAAAAAAGACAGGGTCTTTTTTTTTTTAAATCCTACAAAGAGTGCCACCCATTTAAAGGGCCAGTCTGGTGATTTATTTTTCCTTCTTTCAAATCAACTGGTGTCAAAAAGTTACAGAGATTTGTAATTTACTTCTATTTAGAAATCTACACCCTTCCAGTACTTATCAGCTGCTGTATGTCCTGCAGGAAATGGTGTATTCTTTCCAGTCTGACAGTGCTCTCTGCTGCCACCTCTGTCCATGCCAGGAATTGTACAGAATAGGAGAGGTTTTCTATGGAGATTTGCTACTTTGGACAGTTCCTGACATGGACAGAGGTGGCAGCAAAGAGCACTGTCAAGACTGGAAATAATACACAACTTCCTGCAGGGCATACATCAGCTAATAAGTACTGGAAGATTTTTCTTTTTTTTTAAGAAATAGAAGTAAATAAATCTATATAACTTTCTGGTACCATTTTATTTAAAAAAGAAATTCACCTTTAAGTAGTGTCCCACTGAATGACGGGCTGCAATACCGCATGCTTCCTGCAGACAAGAGTGGCGCTGTTCCTTCCCACCGATCATAGTGAAGTAATCAAATACCTGGTCTGTTATGGCCGTATCCCTATCATCCTCAGACAGCGCTTTGGTAGTTAAAAACATTTTTTTTTTTTTTTTGCTTGTACAAAAAGCTGAGCGGTAATTGCACATTCTGCGGGATTTGCTGGGAGTTAAGCATATGGGACAAAGACACAAAAGCTATTAAATGTAAATTATGGAGTGGGTCATGCTTCCAATTGACTCTTCTACCAAATGGAAGCGCACACGACTGGAGAGGAGTGTGGGGGGGATCGGAGTCGGAGCATGTGCTCAATTGTGCTTAATAATCAACATACAGATGGGATGAAGAATGGCTCAATACTCACAGATGGCAAAAAGGATTTAAGTCCTCTCACGGCGCAGGAGAGGTCGGCGGCGAGGCGTCTACACAGAGGTCAGCCCGAGGAATGTCACCGAGACACAGTCATTTTTTATATAGTTTTCCATATGCAAGTCATTTACTAGGCTTCTCCCCATGACAGATCTTCTGCCATTATAAACAGCGATACCTGTGAGTTATGGAGCGGGCTGTGGAGAGCGTACAGTATGTGGAGATAAATGAAGCCACGGGAACTTTATTTCTGTCATTTATGCTGGGCCTGGATCCAGTCAGTCAAATACTGGAGGCAAATAAGCTGAACTTAGCTGCAATACCAGGCATGGCCACTATCAAACGTGTGGAGCTGCGCCTGATAAACAATGGGATGGACGTGGCACTTAAAGTGTCACTGTCGTTTCAATAGTCGTAATCAATAGTCCAGGCGATTTTAAGAAACTTTGTAATTGGGTTTATTAGGCAAGTATGCCATTATCTGCATTCAAAAAGACTTTCCCCAGGTCCCCCCCTCCTCTCATCCACTGCTCATTATCAGGAAATATCGACTCTTTTACATCAGTCGAGCCCTGTGCAACCTATGGAGAGGGGAGGGGGAGGAGGGAGATTAGTCGCCAGCAGAGAACAAAGGATTACACAGCGGGACCTGTGCGAAAGCCTTTATTCAGAGGTCAGAGAGGCGAGTGCTGACTTCAGAGGAGATAGCCCGGTGATGTAGCTGTAAATAAACTCTTTGTTGTCCTGTTTTGGTGCCTCATCTCCCTCCACCCCTTCCCTCCCCATAGAAAACCATGAAGATGGGAGAGAGCTTCAAACTGCTTTTTCATGATAAAAATGTATTTTTCGGCTAATAAAACCAATTACAAAGTTTCTTAAAAATCGCCTGCACTTGATTTCTGCAAAAAAAAAAAAAAAAAAAAATGAAACGACAGTGACACTTTAACCTTAAAGAAGTATTCCGCTCAAATACAACTTTTGATATTCCATAATTGTTTTTTATCTATTCAGTCTCCTTCCCCCAGTTCTGAGCTGCTGCTTTCTGCTGGAGACACAGAAATCTGTGTGTGAGCTTTTCTCACTGTCTCCCCCTCCTACCCCCTCAATTCTGAGACGGCTGATGTAAAAAAGTCCCTGGCAGGCTGTATCTGAAACACTGTAGCTTCTTTGTAATGCCGGGAGGATTAATCACAGTGAGCTCATTAGCAACTTGCACTCAGAATAATCCTCCAAGCATTACAAAGAATCTACAGTGTTGCAGATACAGCCTGCCAGGGACTTGTTTACATCAGCTGTCTCAGAAGGGAGGAGATGGAGAAAAAAAGTGAGTGACCTCGGCTTCATAAAAATGCACAGTCCTGCTCTCCATCAGCTTCCATAATGCAATGCAGCGGTGGTTCTCTTCTAATGCTGCATATGTAATGTGCCTGCCTATTAAAGGAAATGTGTCATTAAAAAATAATAATTTTTTAATAATGCTTTTATGTTAAAATATTTTTAACAAATTTGACTTTTTTTCCCTAATTTTCCATTTTTCTATCTAAATTAAAAAATAATCCTGATATCTTGCAGTTCTCATTCTCACCACTGGGGCTAAAACTAAGCTGAGACTTCCTGTTGTGTCTGTGGTGGTAAGAGGAGGCTGCTGTAAAGTGATCTGTACAACAATGCAGCGTCATGTGACACCAGTAGATAGAGGAGACAATAGCATCTCCCTGTGGAATGACCTCTTCAAAGGTCAGATTGCGCTCAGTAATGTTTTACATTCATCTTAAGGGGACAGAATGTCTATTGTCGTCTATATCCATGAGTCTTGCTGTAAAGCACGTCACTAAATGCCGTATAACAGTATACAAAAAGTAAAATAAAAAAAAAAATATTACAGTCAGAAAACAGAAGCAGATTAGAATAAAAGAACAAGGTTTTTGTATCTGATTCTAAATCAGTAAAAGAAAATCTAGGCGACACCTTCCCTTTAAATATGACTAATATCCCTCCTCTAAAGGAGGAGTGGGTGCACGAGAAGAGAACCCATTCCCAACGACTCCAGAAGTTACCAGAATTCAAAGTCTCTTCCTGTCAGTTCTCGTCTCCCCGATCCTGATTATTGAAACAGAGATTTAGTTGCAGAAGAGGAAAAAAAAAAAAATGTTAGTAATAAAAGGAGAGAGCCTGGACGAGCCCGGCAGCTAATCCTCAGAAGAGAGGCTGGATGTGTAACTAGTGAGTATGTGAGGGCATTAAATATTAACGCTACAGCTCTCCGGGGAGCGCGGGGAGAGAGCGCGCTGTGCACCCTGCAGGCTGCCATCCGCAACCTCCTGCTTCCCGTCACCCTGAGCGCCGCATCATCTGCCGGGGAACATACATCAAACTGCAGAGCATGTGCGGCTATAATATACAGCAACGCAGCAGCCGGCAGAATTATTTAATATGTACACAGAGATGAGGGGGGGGGGAGGCAACATATTCCGCTATGTCAACTGCAGCTCTCCCACAATGCAAAGCGGCTCTGCATCCCAGGCATAAATTATGCTGCCAGGGCTGTATACTGTAACTATAAAGTGAGCGGTGAGGCCATCGTTGGGATCAATACGAGCTGGTGGGAGTAGGGAGCCATCGCCTACATGGAAGATTAAGCAGAAAATACAAGGTGTATATGGATTTACGACAGGCGGGAGCTCAGCAATACTAATGAGGGTTCAGGTAAACGTCTGACTGGGATGGAAGAGTCATACAATGGCTGACAAGAGCGACTACCATCGTGGAAAACTCCGCGTCAGTCTGTCTATCCACCAGATTTAAATGGGTTGTTCAGGATAAGAAAAACATGGCGGCTTCCAGAAACAGCACCACTCCTGTCCTCAGTTTGTAAGTGGTATTGCAGCTCCGTTCCATTGAAGTGAACGGAGCTGGATTGTAGTACCACACGCCACCTAAGGACATTGGTGGCGCTGTTTTTTTTTCTATTACTGGATAACCCCTTTAATGGCTGTTATGTAATACCGCACTACTCTATGTACATAAAGGCGTGTCTTCTCACCTCCATTTTTTGCATCTTATATAACTCATGGGACTTGTATAAACTGCGGAGCTCCACAATCTGCAGCGTCTATCAGACATTTGTGGTACATCCTTGGATGTAGCATAAATGTCCAGATGGAAATACCCTTTAACAGGAAGTGCCCAGACCTAAATGTGTCTCTGGGAAAGGGAATGTAGGCTGGTAGCTATAATAGAGGCAGAGGACTAATATCAGTGTACAGTGCTGCAGAATATGCTAGTGCTATATACATAGCAAAGAATTCCGCACAGTGTACCTATCATTTTGAATAACTCTTTCTTCTCAAGAAGCAACTGTAAATCTCATAGGCTGGAGGTTTATATCCATATACATGCCCTTCCAGGTGCAGAAATAAAGGGCGTAAAGCCAACTGCCCCTTTATTTTAGAAATAGATGGGGGGTCTCAGCACCTGGACCCCCCCCCCCCCCCCCAATCTGTATATTTCTGGCAAGGTGCTATGACATGACCTTAAAATCATTGGTACACCTTAAAGGGTGAATCTGATGAATCGCGCATGCGTGCGAAATGGTCGTCATATCTGTGCTATATTGAAGTGGTTTGGCGTCTGCTCAACAGTGACATGCATCCCCGAAGGTTTTAACATATGTTGGAATAAAGAAGTATTGCTACGACTCGGTGAGTGCCCTCAGCTTTTTTTTTTTTACTGAACTTGTCGTATACACCACCTGGTTATCTAAAGATTAAAGCTTACCACCTACTATCCAGAGTACAGATGACAAGGGACTGATCAGTGGTGGTCTGACTGCTTTAAGAATGGGGGTCCCTTGTTTCCCAGTGTGAATGGCGTGGCAGCGCATCCACTCCATCACTCACTATGGGCTGGGCTGGCACGCTTCTTTTAAGACTTAAGGTCTGCAGCACAACGATATGTGTAAAATCGGATTCCTTCGCCTCCTGCTGTAATCTCCATGTGCAAACCTGCAGTGCGGATAAAACCTAAAGGGGCCACAAAGCGGCCTGTGGGCGTCACTCACCTTGTAAACTCTGCGCCAGTTCTTCTTGTTGTCTTTCAGCATCCTCGTCCACAGCATGTTCATCAGCTCCGGGAACTGCTCGTACATGAACGTGGCCCTGAAACACACAAGGTTAATAGAAGAGGTGAGTTCATCTCCTGGCTGCTCTTCCCCTTCACGTCCTCTAGATGGCAGCAGAGAGCTGGAATACGATGCAAAAACGCTGCAGAGCTGCCTGTGTGTTCTGCTACTCCGCCTCCACCTCACATCTCTGATCCCCTGACATCCCACTCCGCTGTGAGTTATGAATTATCCGTCATATATCAGTCTACACGTGGCTACAGGGCATCCATAACACATATGCTTTGCCTTTAAGAGGTCAGCGCATCATCCTACTTACTGTCCATGATGGATTATCAGACACATGTAAGGGGGACTGCTGAGAATATGCCTAATGTGCTCTGCGGGTGTCCAGACCTGTATAGGGCCCATGTGGATAGAGCATGACTGCCACCATTATATGGGGGGGGGGGGGGGCACAGGATTGTGAATGAGTGAGTCAATGTGCTGTCCTAGGCCTGACATGCTGCAATCTGATGCAGTATATAAATCAGGAAGATTAGGATTTAATAATAATAAATAATAATAATAATATTTTACATTGGAGTTTACAGGCCTCCAATAAGACCACTACCATGATGATCCGTGCTAAATGTGCATGAACCATGTTTTTTTTTCCCGACTAATCTTTTACGTTTCTACCTATGTGTGACCCCCCCTTCAAGGGGCATTCTCCTCTCAAAGTGACAATGTTCTGCCATCCCTGGGGTTCCATCTCTGAGAATGAATCGGTCAGAGTGCTGCTGTATAGTCTTTCCATACACAGCAGAGTCCGGATGTGTGCAGAACTGCAGTACAGCTCCATTCACATGAACGGGATCGATCGTAATACCCTGCACAGCGGACGGCCAGTAGTGCCGCTGCATAGGGAAAAACGACAAGGGGGTAAAGCAAACCTGCAGCCTTTTCAGTCTCAGGATAGCTGGGGGTGCCATTGATCATAAAGCGATGGAATACCCTAAGCATATGCCATCCCTTCATACTGGAACAGCGTAGGACCTGCATTACTCACAAAATATGGAAAATCCTTTAAAGGGGAACTATCAGCAGATTAGACAAATCTAAGCTGCCGACTGCCCCCTATAGCGCCGGGGTGCTGAGGAGGAAGGCATGTGTGTTACCTTCCTCCTCTGTCCCGGTCCCACGCTGTAAGCTGGAGTATTCTTTGCTCTAGAACACTGCAGCGTCATTGGCCCACTCCTTCTAATGATGATCAATGGAGGGAATGGGCCGGGTGACGTTAGATTCGTCTAACCTGCTGGTAGTTCCCCTTTAAAGGGGTACTCTGGCAAAAATGTTTTTCTTTTAAATCAACTGGTTTCAGAAAGTTAAATAGATTTGTAATTTACTCTCCAGTATTTAGCAACTGCTGTATGTCCTGCAGGAAGTGGTGTATTCTTTCCAGTCTGACACAGTGCTCTCTGCTGCCACCTCTGTCCATGTCAGGAACTGTCCAAACAGAAGAGGTTTTCTATGGGGATTTGCTACTGCTCTGGACAGTTCCTGACATGGACAGAGGTGGCAGCAGAGAGCACTGTGTCAGACTGGAAAGAATACACCACTTCCTGCAGGACATACAGCAGCTGGAAGACTAGATATTTTTAAATAGAAGTAAATAACGAAGTATGGGAAGCATTGAGACTTTAAAAATAAAAATCTTTATAACTTTCTGAAACCAGCCAAAGTTTCGCCAAAGTTCCCCTTTAAGAGTAGAGGACATGTAAGAACACCTATTGCTGTAATGCTGATGAGAACATGTAATTTACGAGGATTATAATCTGTATTTATCCCATAATGACTGACTACATAAAAGAGTGCTGGTGTGGCCGCTCCATGGCTGGAACCAACCTGTCAGCTAACCCCGAGCTCGGCACCAGCGTGGCTCCATTCCTATTCAGTGCACAGAGCGCGGGGGGTGAGGAAAGTTTCCTGCCTCTGCCCTCCGTCTCCTGAAGAAGTTGTAGCTAGTGAAGAATTGGAAGAATTGTTTCTCTTCTCCCGGGAAATCAGCCATGACTTACTTGGCTATCTCTCCCATGAGCTGCCCGGAAGGTCCCCAGGGGTCATCGTTGGTCGCCTCTCGAACCTTGGACTCGATCTCTGAATAATTCATCACCACGTTGGTGCTGCAAAAAAAATAAAATAAAGAGAGAAAACACAGGTGATTAGCATTAGTCCTGAGCGGCAGACAGAGACTTAATAATGCCACCGCTGGGCTCCGTAATGAGCTGCTGTACAGCGCGGGGACCGGGCCGCCCAGACCCCCAGGGCACCTTACTATGCATTTAACTTACAAGAGCGGAGGCTTTTTCCCCCCATCCAATTCCATTAGGATCTTGAATACAAATGAGACCGGGGGATCACATCACCCTTGGATATAAACCAGCCTAAATGGCTTGTGGTGGAAATAAAACGATCATAGCGGGGGGACGGAGCGCCACTCTTACTGGCAGGAACTGCAGGATGGTAATGAACAGGCAATATGTGGGCAAATACTCGCTTGTAGAGGACGGGGACTAAGCTCAGGTTAGAAAGAAGAGTTTGGGACTTTTCTAAGTGATCAGCTGATCGCCGGGAGTCCTGTAAAGTTATTAGGCAGCGGCCACTACAGGAATAACTTGGTATTACACTGTCCCATGTAATACTCCGGAACCAACAATGACCAAAGCTTCTGATGCAAAAAAATAAAAATCTCCCCCAGAAGGAAAAGAACTCCGGGCCCGATCACTATTATACAGGGCGATCAGTCCGATAGTGCCCTCTGTGATCAATGATCGGCTGATTTTAACCGATCAAAAAAAAAGTTGAGACCCCAAATGACAGTGTGACCCATGAGTGCAAAGTCAAGTTGTCTCCAATAGGCGGCACTAGAGAGCAATCCTTTTTTTCCCCCTCTACGGGGAGCACTACTTTGCATTGTCACCCTTTTAAAGGGGTACTCAAACAAAAAGAAAAAAATCAAATGAACTGGTGTCAGAAAGTTATACAGATTTGTAAACTACTACTATTTAAAAGTCTTCCTGTACTTATCAGCTGCTGTTTGTCCTGCAGGAAGTGGTGTATTCTCTCCAGTCTGACACAGTGCTCTCTGCTGCCACCTCTGTCCATGTCAGGAACTGTCCAGAGCAGGAGCAAATCCCCATAGAAAACCTCTCCTGCTCTCTAGACTGCAAAGAATACACTACTTCCCGCAGGACATACAGCAGCTGATAAGTATTTGAAGACTGGAGATTTTAAATAGAAGTAAATTACAAATCACAAGTCATTATGTAAAACTTTTGACAGACTTACATTATGAGCCTGACTAATCACATGACGCAGAGCCAGGACTGCACTCCCAGTCTTCTCCCAGCTTGTTCTCATGATTGGTACAGGTACCAGTTACTCTTTTTTTTTTTCAGTATAGGCGACTTTTAGAAACTCTATAATAGATTTATTAGGCAAAAAAACCTCTTTCTGTACTGAACACGCAATTTCATAGATCCCCCCCTCCCTTCTTATCTGTGCATTATGAGGCAAAGCAGTCTTCATTATAGAGAAGCCAGTGAAGACAGGTTCTGCTGTGTCCATTATATCCTATGGAGGGGCTGAGGGAGATGAGGGAGCAGGAAGGAGAGACATGAAGGTCAGCTGTTTGTAGACTGTCTGGGCACCTAAAACACTGGATTCAGGGGTCAGAAAGGTCAGTGCTTATCTAGGAACTTGCTGAGAGAAGATTTCAGGGTGTTGTGCTGTGCAGGACTGCTCCGTGCTCACTCACTCCTCTCAGCCCCTCCCCTCTCCATAGAGCATAATGGACAAAGAAATCCTACTTCTTCTGAAGTGAGGGGGGACCTAGGAAAACTGCTTATTGAGTACAGAAGGAAACTCTTTTGGTAAATAAAACCTATTACAGACTTTCTTAAAATCGCTTATACTATTGATATATATTGTTTTCAGAAAAATTACCCTGAAATGACAGTTACGCTTTAACATCCAAACTGGTCAAAGCTTTTGACATGTAAAAAGTTTTTCATCCCGACAGTGACCCTTTAAAGGGGTTATCCAGCGCTACAAAAACATGGCCACTTTTCCCCCCTACTCTTGTCTCCAGTTCAGGTGTGGTTTGCAATTAAGCTCCATTTACTTCAATGGAACTGAGTTTCAAAACCTGCACCCAAACTGGAGACAACAGTAGGGGGAAAGTGGCCATGTTTTTGTAGCGCTGGATAACCCCTTTAAGGTCCCCATATACAAGTGATAGCACTCAGTTCCACTATAGCTTTGGCTGTCCAGGCATGATGGGAGTTGTAGTTTTGCAACAGCTGGAGAGCCAAGGTTTCCTAACCCTGCAGCAAGGGACATATCCCTGCACCTCTAAGTAACGGCGGCCATATTAGCTGTCACCCAGCTTTTCCAGGGGCAGATTTTACAGCGACCTGCGGAGTCGAGGCCTAACAGATTCTGGTATTTCAGAGGAAATGGCTTTCATGGTCGGCTCTATCAGTGTCTCCGATCCCCCAGCTGACATGGAGTTAAGAAAACCAAAAACTGTAACGTGGCTTTAATCCAAGGCAATTAAATCCAAAACACATCTTGGAAGGAGGGGACCCCCGGCTTTCTCTTCCTTTCCCATGTAAAGCTCAGACCTCATTCTGTGCCGTACCCAGGGTCCCGGTGACCTCGGTGCAAGGAAGGAATTTACGTCCAGATGTGGAGGACTTGTTGGGAGGAGGCCGAGGACCTTGTTAGCATAAAACCTTGTGTGATTGATATGGACGTGATATTGGAGGATACACGGCTAACTGGAAGGGAGGTGCGGCCCGGGGGAGGTTAGTTAGGGCCTCTCGGTAGGAAATCATGGGGAGATTTTTTATTTTTAGGGGGGGTGTTAGGAAGGAGCGGGCTGCGATGGCAGATCCTTGGCACCCCTTCAGCTTCACGTCTCAAGGAATTAGGTTTGTGTGACGGGAAATAAATCAAACGGCCGACTGCAAAAATTGGGCTCCGAGCATATGGATTCTGACCCTGTTCTGGGAGAATAGTAAACCCTCCGCACTGTGGGAGACCCACAAAACTGACAAGGTTTTCTGTATGTAAGCACATTCGGAGTATGAACCTGGAGACGAGAATGTCTTACGGGAAACCTCTGACTGCAAGGAAGATAAATTATTAGGTATACACCAAGCTTCATTACACCGGGCCATGTCCGCCCCATATATTACTATAGAAGCCGAGCGTGGCGGCAGCATTACAGCTGACCCAGGTACAAGCCGTGTACATGACGCTGGACCACAGGGGCTCATATGCCATCAGATAGGACCTATACCGCCCAATAGGTGGCACTAGGGAGACTGTTTCTGCTGACCCAGGTACAAGCCGTGTACATGACGCTGGACCACAGGGGCTCATATGCCATCAGATAGGGCCTACACCGCCCAATAGGTGGCACTAGGGAGACTGTTTCTTCTGGAAGAGAACTAAACCGCATACTTAAAGGGATTGTCCAGTTTTAGAGAAAACATGTCTACTTTCTTTCAAAAACAGCGCCATACCTGCCCAGAGGTATCACAATTCTGTCCTCCTCAAGGCTGGGTACAACAAATATGCTTTGGACATGAAGACGGACTTTAAATAAAGCAACCATGTTTTTTGTTAATTCATAAAATCCCTTTAAGGTGGTCCCACACATACGATAGCTGTGGATTAACCCTTGTGTGGGTTGACAGCCATCAATCTTGACCAGAGGTGTCGAAGTCGCAGCCCTTCCAGCTGTTGCAAAACTACAATTCTCAAAGTTTTGGCTGTCCAGGCATGATGGGAATTGTAGTTCTACAACAGGTTTCTATATGATTTGCCTCAAGCACACGGACAGGGTATAAATGACTGCCGTGATCATGGGGGTGTGTTTCCCCGAAACATGTAGGCCTACGTTTTTATCTTTTGTAACTTTTTATATGCCTCATAATAAAGACAACAAAACTTTTTTTGGACGCTGTGGATCTTCTCCTCCTTCTTACAGGGTATAAATGTATATTGGGAATAGGAACGTCTCCCCGTGTGTCAGTCTTCACTGTCATTGTGATGTTTTATTCAAGAACCTGACGGCTTAGGATTAACTGATCCCTCTCTTATGGGCAGATCCAGAACTGATCCCTCTCTTATGGGCAGATCCAGAACTGATCCCTCTCTTATGGGCAGATCCAGAACTGATCCCTCTCTGTTGGGCAGATCCAGAACTGATCCCTCTCTGTTGGGCAGATCCAGAACTGATCCCTCTCTGTTGGGCAGATCCAGAACTGATCCCTCTCTGTTGGGCAGATCCAGAACTGATCCCTCTCTGTTGGGCAGATCCAGAACTGATCCCTCTCTGTTGGGCAGATCCAGAACTGATCCCTCTCTGTTGGGCAGATCCAGAACTGATCCCTCTCTGTTGGGCAGATCCAGAACTGATCCCTCTCTGTTGGGCAGATCCAGAACTGATCCCTCTCTGTTGGGCAGATACAGAACTGACCCCTCTCTGTTGGGCAGATACAGAACTGACCCCTCTGTTGGGCAGATCCAGAACTGACCCCTCTCTGTTGGGCAGATCCAGAACTGACCCCTCTCTGTTGGGCAGATACAGAACTGACCCCTCTCTGTTGGGCAGATACAGAACGGATCCCTCTATGTTGGGCAGATACAGAACTGACCCCTCTCTGTTGGGCAGATACAGAACGGATCCCTCTATGTTGGGCAGAAACAGAACTGACCCCTCTCTGTTGGGCAGATACAGAACGGATCCCTCTCTGTTGAACAGATACAGAACGGATCCCTCTCTGTTGGGCAGATACAGAACGGATCCCTCTCTGTTGGGCAGATACAGAACTGATCCCTCTCTGTTGGGCAGATACAGACGACCACTGAGCAACGCTGCACCATGTGACCCCAGGAATGGATTTTGGAGGACTTTGCGCTCCATTAGTGGTGATAACAATCCTTTCTATGGTGTTATGATAGCGGAGTGATCCCGGCAGGAGGACTGTAGTGTTGTGGTGTGTGGAGTGACTAGATATTCCTGGAAGGTGCGGATGTAATAACCTCGGCTTCCAGGAACCATTTACATTGCATCACTTTTTACATGGCCTCATCATTCATTTATGATGCTCCGGGTGGAGCTCTGGTATAGATGTACTACAGGGCAAAGGCTCTGACTGTGTCCCGCTCATACTGTAGTGGTCTCTAGGTAAGAACTTATCTGGATGGCAACCGAGGGGACCGCCATATAGCTTAGATAGCTGTCAGGCTTAGGCTAGGACCCCTAAACCCTTCATAAATGTGTTCTCAATAGGAAAGAGTGGGACCCCCACCCCATTGTTGTAATGATGGAGCATGGCAGCACATAAATAAAATCCTATTGATCCTATATGATCTTCATGGCATCACTTCGATGAAGACTCCTTTATCTTCTGAATCAGATGATGGATGTTAATGGCCGAGTAACGTTCAGCATTTCTCCTGACCGCAGACCAAGCCTGGCTGTCCCGAGAGAGAGGGGGGGGTTATAGAAAGCCTATGGCCAGTATAGCATTGAGCATTGAGACTGTAGCTAGCTAAATAATTTGCCTGCTTAGTAGCCAGACTCCTACAGGGCAAAGTATTTTGTCACTGAAATAATAGAAAACTATTCTAAGGTTGTCAGTGTACATATCCTGATCCTAAACGTGACAACTGGTGTAATACCAAAAGCACACACCAGAGGGCGCACATAGCAGAATCCGATAGTGTCAGACACCCTTTACTGTCATCAGGGTTCTGTGCGGCGTTAGAACTTTTATCCAGGGGTCTTACCGTGGTGTAGGACTAGGATAGGACATCAATTTATAATCGGTGAACGTCCTAGAGGATGGAGGCGAGTGTGCATTTGTCTATCCGCAGCTCATGAGAAGTGCTGCCAGATCTGTAATTACGGCTCTAATGGCAGAATAATTGTACATCATTACTGCGGAGCCCGCGGTGTCAGCCAGCCGCATCCTCCAGGCAATGCCAATACATCAAGCCCCCTTCCTGTGACCCAGGACTTATTGGCTCAGTGCAATCCAAATAAATGGTGCCCGCTGCCTGTAACATCTACAACGAGCGGCGCAAACATTTGCCCCTGCGGCTACGGAGGAACGAGTGGTAGACATCACACGTATTGTACCCTGCAAGGTGAACGATAATGATGGATGAGAAGAAGGAAAGGATGGACGTTACCCATGATCCATGTGCATTATAGGAGCTCAGTTTATGTAATACAATTCCTGCAGCCGCCACTAGAGGGAGATTAGTGCATGGGGTGCAGGTGTCAAAGTCACCGCCTTACAGCTGTTGCAAAACTACTGGTCCCACCGCGCCTGCACTACTAGTCCCACCGCGCCTGCACTACTAGTCCCACCGCGCCTGGACAACCGAGCAGGCAATTCCTTTATGTCCATAGGGAAAGCGGTGAGGACCAGACGCATTGATCGCCAGACGTCTGTTCCTGGAAGGACTTAGTGACGATCAATATAACGGCCACGAGTCCTGATATGAGACTGATGTGTGACTAGGAGCAGTTCCCCAGGCTGGCTGGCAGATGAGCTCTGCGGTGGGTATAGAAGTAGGTCATTGTTCCCATCGCTCACACCACGCCCAGGCCTGGATCCTCCTACGTAAACTTCTGACTCTGTAAGAGGTTGTTCCACCTGTAGTAAGGACGGGAAACATGATCTTATAGTCAGATCTCTGATGTGACGGGACTAAGCGCACTACCTGTTCTACCACATTGCAAAGAGGCAAAACAGAAACTACACTGCACCCTTCTATCCAGAAGCATGGGACTCTTGTTCAGCACATGAGATGGCAGAAAACTTTACTGTACAGATTGGGTCAAGACTCTCACACGCCGTGAAAGAACAATGCACAAAATCATCAGTCATCATCATAGGGTTTTTTTTTCATATTTAAAGAAGATCACAATTTTTTTTTTTTTTTTTTATTTCAAATCAATTGGTGCCAGAGATTTGTAATTTACTTCTATTAAAAAAAAACTTCAGATACTTATCAGCTGCTGTATATCCTGCAGGAAGTGGTGTATTTTTTCCAGTCTGAAGAGCAGGAGAGGTTTTCTATGGAGATTTGCTGCAGTTCTGGACAGTTCCTGACATGGACAGAGGTGGCAGCAGAGAGCACTGCGTCAGACTGGAAGGAATACACCGCTTCCTGCAGGACATACAGCAGATGATAAGTACTAGAAGACTTGATTGAGAAGATTTTTTATTAGAAGTAAGTTAAAAATCTCTGCCACTTTCTGGCACCAGTTGATTTGAAAGAAAAAGTATGTTACCCCTTTAAAGGGTTTGTCGAGGACTGGACACACATGGCTGCTTTCACCACCTGTCTACATAGCATCGCAATGTGGCCCTATTCACTTCAATAGACTGGAGCTGCAATACAAGACACAGCCCATAGAGAGATGTTTTTGGAAGAAAGGCGCCATGTTTACTGGATAACCACTTTAAAATGTAAAAAAAAAAAAAAAAAACACACAACAACTTAAAATAACACATAGTATAATGTCATTAGTTTTTAAGCTTTGTCTCCTATGCCCTCATCTTGAGGTCAGAACTGTAGTCTGGACCGCCCCCTACCATGTATTAGATGAGAGTGGGCGGTCCAGACTACACAGACAGCTATGGGGTTAGTTTCTATTACTTTTCTGATTCTGACCAATATATGGAGCAGAAAGGGACAAAGAAAAAGTGAAGCACTATGGATACTATAGGAGGCACACAGCGCTGGCAGTCACACCTGGGCCCGGTTATAGATTAGGCACTATGGCCACATGTTACACCTCTAGGAAAGTACATGACAAGCGCATTTATTTTTGGGTCTTTACAAAGACCTGTCCCCAAGTATGGCCAGTTCTCGCTTTACTAAGCAAAACAAGTATTTCTACTCAAAACAATGCTCTGTTTTAGGTGAAACCGCTGACGTGTGATGGTACGGCCTCGCAGAGCACGGCTAAGACGCTGCACAGACAAGCTGTATGGCATGGTCCTCGGATTCCTAATAAGCACATGCTTTTGCGACTAATACTGCTGCTTGGCTGGGTTACTGCATAGAAGTCACAATGCGGCTGAAGTCTCACTAGCGTTCAAATCATTTGGGTTTTCACTATGGCTGTTGTCTTTTAAGGATACCTACAATAGAATTTGAACATTTTATATGAGCTGAAGGAATTCCTTGCTTTCTTTGCTATGGGTGAACATAGCCTTAAAGGGGTTGCTCACCAAATTATCTTTCAAATCAACTGGTGCCAGAAAGTGTAAGAGATTTATAATTTAGTTATAGTAAAAAAAATAAAAAATAAATCAAGTCTTCCCGTATTTATAAGCTTCTGTATGTCCTGCAGGATGTGGTGCATTCTTTCCAGTCGGGAGAGCAGAAGTAGTTTTCTTTAGGAATTTGCTACTTCTCTAGACAGTTCCTGACATGGACAGAGGTGGCAGCAGAGAGCACCATGTCACACTGGAGAAAATATACCACTTCCTTCACGACATGTAGCAGCTGATAAGTACTGGCAGACTTGAGATTTTTTTTTTTTTAACAGAAATAAAATACAAATGTCTGGCACCAGTAGATTGGAAAGAAACATTTTTTGGTCAACAACCCTTTAAAGGGTTTAATGCTGAATTCTATGGTTTTGGCACAATTGTGAAGGGCACTATCGGCAAGTTCATACATAGAGACATGTAGAGTCTTGTATTGCCTGCAAAAAAACGCCATTTTCTGATAATAAGAGCATGTCTGTGCTTCTTTCGGACACATCACGGCTGCTGTGTGTAAATTCGCCTTCGGAAAAACCACATCAGACGAATGCAGCAGGTGCTGCTGTGTAAACCTGTCCAGATCCGACCGTTCATCTGGATCGGATTACACAGCAGATTCCAGCAATGAACAAATACTGAAAACAATGTGACATGGAAGAGGTCCAAAGGGGCAAAGTGGCACGGAGTTAACCCCGTACTGCCCAGGGGACACTTCACAGGAAGAGACTGAGATCTGGGATTGTGCAAAATACTCTGTATATACATTTCCTTAGGGTGAGTATGTACACAAGGTGTGATATATACATATATCAGCTGCGGATCCCCGCCCCACTTATAGATCTGTAACTACCTGTCTTCTATAGTACTAGCCATACTCTGGTGTGTGAGTGCCGGTGGACTCTGTCGTCACCCCGGAAGCATGGAGGAAAACTGGAGGAGCAGCTTTACTGGGTGAGAAGCGATGCAGAGAACCGGTTAGTCACCTGTATACCTCCCTGTAATCCCGGCCGGGGTTTCTAGTCTCTTACACAAGTTGTCTTGTGCTCCTGTGTAAGGCACGAAAGGTACAGTATATCCAAAATATATATCCATATAGTAACAAAAAAAAAATAAAAAAAATGTATATATATATATATATATATATATATATATATATATATATATATATATTAAATAACTAATTATATAACAATATATAGAAATTGTAAAAAAAAAAATAATAATACATACACACACACATATCAGGTGCTGTCAATGCACTGGCCACTAGGGGTGCTGTTCCATCAGACACAATGTAATGGCATGAGATATAAAATAGTGTCTCCTGCAGTCACAGATGTAGTTGTGGTTACTCGGTAGCGGCCTGACATACAGACTACAGTACCAGCTTGATATACATAGCCGAAGGCGACTGTAACCTATATGGAGCCAAGCGGGAAATAAAAGTCAGGAAACACCAGAGCGATGATCTCATACTGGGTAGTACCGCACATATTACAGGGTATAAACCTGCGGCTTTTGTTAGAGGTTGTATGTCATTTCCTAAGCTTTTTGGGGGAGATTTATCAAACATGATTTAAACTGAAACAGGCTCAGTTGCCCCTAGCAACCAATCAGATTCCACCTTTAATTTTCCAAAGAGTCTGTGAGGAATGAAAGGTGGAACCTGATTGGTTGCTAGGGGCAACTGAGCCAGTCTCACTTTACACCATGTTTGATAAATCTCCCCCTTTGAATCTCCATGGTAACAGACTACAAGCTCAGTGTAGTCTGACTCTGCAGCTGTAATCACTTAGCTCTGGTAAGGTTAAAAGAGACTATCCTGGGTTATAAACAGCACAGCTACCTTTCTTGCAAAAAACAGCACCACCCCTGTCCTTAGGTTGTGTGTGGTATTACAACTCAGTCCCATTCACTTCAATGTAACTAAACTGCAATACCACATCCAACCTGAGGACAAGGGTGGTGCTGTTTCTGAGAAAGAAAGAAAAAGCAGTCATGTTTTTTTTTTTTAAACCTGGATAATCCCTTTAAGAGGACTGCAGAATTAGACTACAGAGGTTTTGTCTATATGCATCACTACATAGTCTACCATCCATAGCATCCCACCTAGAGAGGGGCTCCCCATCTCATATATATATAAATTTCTTTCATTTTGCACTGAGCACGCAGGTTGGGCTCTGCTACATACAAATCCGTAGCCGGACATCCCATACGCTTTTACTATCGTGGGAAAGTGTAGCGAGAGCCATTTGCGTTAAACATGATTTTAATGGCTGTAATCTTCGACTATTAAGTTTATGATCCCTGGCGGGGGAGCAGCCTATGGTTAGAGAGCACACGGCCTACCCGTCGTCACATGACCATACAACACATGTCAGGTCGATGTGACCCGCATCCAGCTCCGATGCGTTTCATCTGCCTCCAGGAATAACAAGCCCTGGGTAATGTCTAATTCTGTCCATTTTTTTTTTTGCAATTTGGTATAGATGGTTAATAGGTATCTGGACCCGGGGGGTGAGCGGCCACCATAAAGGCACATGGCTAAAATAGTCTCAACGCTAAAGGGCGATGCTGTTATAGCGGCGGGGTAAGCCCATAATCAGACTATGTGCTCAGCCTCTTAACTCCTGAGTTCACGCTGCTGCCGCATGCCAGCCCCCTGCAATAAGCCAAGAGCGGGCTGGGGTCATGTGATCAGGAAGCATGTGACAGCGACAGGTCTTATCAGGGGAAGCTAATTCTGGAGCGGGCAGGGACAACCAGAATGCTGTGATGCATCAGTGTGAACACAGCCATGTGCACTTTATCATCTACTCACTATTCTAAGCAATGATCTGCAACTTGTGACTCTCCAGACTATAACCCTATCCAGCGCTACAAAAACATGGCCACTTTCCCCCTACTCATGTCTCCAACTGAGGTGCGGTTTGCAATTAAGCTCCATTTACTTCAATGGAACTGAGTTTCAAACCCTGCACCCAAACTGGAGACAAGAGTAGGGGGAAAGGGGCCATGTCTTTGTAGCACTGGATAACCCCTTTTAAAGAGGGTTGTTCACCCCCCAAAATTTTCTTTCAAATAAACTGCTGCCAGAAAAGTACCAGAGATTTTTAAATAAAAGTAAATTATAAATCTCAAGTCTTCCAGTACTTATCAGTTGCTGTATGTCCTGCAGGAAGTGGTGTATTCTTTCCAGTCTGACACAGTGCTCTCTGCTGTCACCTCTGTCCATGTCAGGAACGGACCTGAATAGTAGCAAATCCCCATAGAAAACCTCTCCTGATCTCCAGACTGGAAAGAATACTACTTCCTGCAGGACATACAGCAGCTGATAGGTAATGGAAGACTTGAGATTTTTCTTTAATAGAAGTAAATTACAAATCTGAACAACCCCTTTATACATGCCAGAAATTGTCATTTTGCAGCATCTGTAAAGCAACCTGCTGCAATACTACAACTCCTACATGTCCCATGATGGGAGTTGTAGTTTTGCATCAGGTGGAGAGTGACTTCTCCTTGCACACCATTCATCTCTGTATCTGTATACACTGGCTGCCCGCCCCAGCCTTGCCTTAGGTCAGCCATTATACTGCATGCAGACCGTTGGATTAGCTGGCATCGGCATTGCTGCTCTGCTGCCAACAATGGATGCCACTGTGACGAAACGCAACGGGAGGGAGATGGAGAACTTGGCACAATCTGCCGTCCAGACCTACGTGGGTGCCGCTGCATCTCCTTGGCAGCCAGATCTATTTGTATGTATAAAGAAAGACTGGTGAGTGTGCAGGAGCTGGTGGAGAATGGCGGAGAGAGACCACACCGGAGGGCACGGGAGCGGGTATAGACACCGGGGCATAGAGACAGCTCTATAATACCGGGGATTTGTGTGAGGCACAGGCCGGGAGCACATGGCTCCATCACCTCATGTGACCTACAGCAGCTTTATCACCTATTTGGGTTGGTTTACTGGGGACTTTTAGCATGAAAAATGAAATGGAAGAGAAAAAAAAAAAAGAATTCAACTGGTGCCAAAGATTTTTCATTTACTCCTCTAAAAAAAAATGTCAAGCCTTTCGGTACTTATCAGCTGCTGTATGTCCTGAAGGAAGGAAGTGGTGTATTCTTTCGAGTCTGACAGTGCTCCCTGCAAATCCCCATAGAAAACCTCTCCTGCTCTCCAGACTGGAGAAAGCACACCATTTCCTGCAGGACATACAGCGGCAGATAAGTACTGCTATACTGAAGATTTTTTATTTTTTTTTGTAAACCATGCTTTTAAACTTGCTGGCTGACCGGACAGAGCACTATATAACTATATATATATATATATATATATATATATATATATATATATATATAAAAAATTTTACTGAAAAAGATTCAGTATTGACTAAAATCCCTGCCCATTCTCCTCTTAGGAGTCAAGTGGGCGGGCTTGTGGAGTATCCCCATCTATGCTAATGTAGCAAATATGTTCATTTACCTTCTCCTGATATGCTGCTCTTTCCCTCACATTTTAGACAGCTTGTTGTCTTGGTTACCGACCACCACTCTGCTCTACAAGTGGTGGTCTGGCTGGCATATATATTTATATTACACACACACACATATATATATATATATATATATATATATATATATACATACATATATATGTATGTATGTATTAAACATTGTCTCACTATATCTACATTATTTCTCTATATATATCAGCCAGACCACCGCTTTTAGAGCAGAGCGGTGGTCGACAACCAATACAATGAGCTGTGAACATTGGGAGGCAAAGAGCAGCATATCAGGAGAAGGCCAAATAAATGTATTTGCAAAAATATTTATCTCGACAGTCCTACAAGTATAAACTATATCAGCTGAGATGGGGATACCCCTTTAAGTAGTGACAGATCATTACATGCACAGCAACCAAAGTAGGACCGCCCTCTGGACTCCTAAGCAGGGATGTAAATAGATCACAGACAAGTTCTCTTGATTCTTTTCCCGTAAAACGTGATCGATTCAGCTGCTCCTTCCCCTCCCTGTGTGACTATGCTGGGGAGATGGAGTTGTGGATATCCTGCTAGATAGAAATAAAGAGTTAAAAAGCAAAGCTCCGCACCCAGCCGCCTCTTCTCGCTGGTTCCTTTCTACAGGCAATAAAATAATGTGGCCGGTGTTAAAGTGTCACTTCAAAGATATGACTGCAGGACAGCGCGTGACAGGTGACAACTGCGGAGCGGCACTTATACGGTGATGTCGGGATCAGAGAGACAATAGAAGGCAATCATTTACAGCGCACACTAAGCCGCCGGTAATCCTCACAACAAGGAGGAGGGAGAGGATGACACAAAGTGCATAGACCTGTGTGAGAGGGGGATACAGAGGAAATGTGCATGGTGCATGGCTTCAGGGGGCGGGGCATGGCTTCAAGTGTCATGCTCCACCCCCCGGACCCTGCATAACAAAGACAATAGCATTCACCTATCTATCTGGGGGTTCTATGAGTGGAGACGGACTATGGTAGCAGGGACTATACAGGACCACCTGTCACCAGTCAAGACAACTACAGATCAAGCCTGAAATAGCTGGTAACAGGGAACAGCAGATCTGCACAGCATACAGGTTTGGCAATGAAAGTATCAGGTCTTTTGACTATCAATGTCTTAAAGTGTCACTGCCATTTAAATTTTTTTTTGCAGAAATCAATAGTACAGGCGATTTTAAGAAACTTTGTAATTGGGTTTATTAGCCGAAAAAAAGCATTATTATCATGAGAAAGCAGTTTGAAGCTCTCTCCCCCCTGTCTTCATGGTTCATTATGGAGAGGGGAGGGGTGGAGGGAGATGAGGCACCAAAACAGGACAACAGTTAATTTACAGCTACATCACCGGGCTATCTCCTCTGAAGTCAGCACTGACCTCTCTGAATCTCTGAATACCGGCTTTCACACAGGTCCCACTGTATAATCCTTTGTTCTCTGCTGGTGACTAATCTCCCTCCTGCCCCCTCCATAGATTACACAGGGCCCGACTGATGCAAAAGAGCCGAGATTTCCTGATAATGAGCAGTGGATGAGAGAGAAGAGGGGGGGGGCTGGGAAAAGTCTTTTTGAATGCAGATAATGGCATATTTGCCTAATAAACCCAATTGCAAAGTTTCTTAAAATCGCCTGGACTATTGATTTCTGCAAAAAAAAAAAAAAAAAAAATTTTTAAAACGACAGTGACACTTTAATGCTGATTCGGTCACTAGCAAGTCCTCCTGCTTCCTCCTAATAGCCATCAGGAAGGCCACCGGCCAAAACATTGCACGTTAGAAAAAAATGAACCAACAGACTACAATACGTGGATATGTGCAGCCGATGAACGGCGATTCCTAAACACATTAGAAACGTGTGATCAGCTGATCGCCGACCTTATTATACATGGCGATCATCGACCTGTACGGTTGTTATCTATCCCCCCGATATCCCATCTATGACAGGTCCCCTTTAAAAGAAATAAAAGCCCAATAAACTACTCAAGAAGAGGAAGCACAGGAGAAAACCACATCTGAATATAAAGCGGCCACAGCTATACAGGAATCGCTTCTTGGAGGGGAAAGAGATGAAGAAATCTCCTTCAAGAATTCTTAAAATATACGGGGGAAAAAAAAGGCCGGCAGCTACAAAGTGAATGTGTTCTCATAAGATGATGTCTCAATGTATAACATATTACACATACATTGAGATGCTGATCAGCTTCGGGAACGCACAGAGATCTGTGCACATACATGGCGGCTATATATTATGGCTGGGATGTCACTGGGAAGAATAATGTATAAACCTGAGAGATGTAAATCACATGAGATCAGCTGGAGGTAAAGGGGTCTCCTAGTAATCCATCATAGAATAAAGGTGCAGATGGAGGATGGAGTTTGAAGGGGTACTCCAGATTGGAAAGTTTTGTTTTTTTTTAATCAAAAGTTATACAGATTTGTAAATTACTTCTATTTGAAAATCTCAAGTTTCCCAGTACTTATCAGCTGCTGTATGTCCTGCAGGAAGCGGTGTATACTTTCCGGTCTGACACAGCGCTCTCTGCTGCCACCGCTGTCCATGTCAGGTACTGTCCTGAGCAACAGCAAATCCTCATAGAAAACCTCCCCAGCTCTGGACAGAGGTGGCAGTAGAGAGCGCTGTGTCAGACGGGAAAGGATACACCACTTACTGCGGGACACACAGCAGCTGATAAGTAATGGAAGCCTTGAGATTTTTTAAATAGTAAATTACAAATCTTTATAACTATCTGAAAACCTGTTTCTCCTCTGGAGTACCCCTTTGAGGGAAACATTTTTAAATATATTCCTTCAGAAAGGTATCCCTCCATTCATTACTGTTATGCTGTGTCCACGTGGGGGCCGCAACCACTACATAAACCTGAATAATACAATACATATCCCATAGTGCTTAAAAAAACTACTACAATGATCTGGGCTAGGCATAAAGGCAGCAAAATGGTGATCTCTTATGGTGCTCCAGCTGTGGCAGAAGCTGCCAGGGCATGCTGGGACCTGTAGTGTCTGTAACAGTGATGCATGCTGGGACTTGTAGTTCTGCCCTGACATCTCATATCACTAGGATATACCAACACTTTGAGACTTGTTGGGGTCCCTTCTGATCCTGAGAAAGAAGAAGGGGAGATCGCTCTGATTTAGTACACTGAATGGTAACTGCATTATCTTTATTTAAAGGGGTTCTCTAGTGAAAAATAGGTTCTTTCAAACCAACTGGTGTCAGAATGTTACATAGATTTGTAATTCACTTCTACTTAAAAAATCTCAAGTCTTTCAGTACTTATCAGCTGCTGTATGTCCTGCAGGAAGTTGTGTAATCTTTCCAGTCTGACACAGTGCTCTCACCATGTCAGGAACTGTCCAGAGCAGGAAAGGTTTTCTATGGGGATTTGCTACTGCTCTGGACAGTTCCTGACATAGTGAGAGCGCTGTGTCAGACTGGAAAGAATACACCACTTCCTGCAGGACACACAGCAGCTGATAAGTAATGGAAGCCTTGAGATTTTTTAAATAGTAAATTACAAATCTTTATAACTATCTGAAAACCTGTTTCTCCTAATCCTCATAGAAAACTTCCCCAGCTCTGGACAGAGGTGGCAGCAGAGAGCGCTGTGTCAGACTGGAAAGAATACACCACTTCCTGCAGGACACAAAGTAGCTGATAAGTACTGAAAGATTTTAAGTAAATTACAAAATCTATATAACTTTCTGAAACCAGTTGATTTAAAATATCCCCTCCCCCTGGAAAACCCCTTTAAATCAATCCAAGGGAGAACCAGCGAAGTAACACACTACATCCCCTCAGGAGTGATGGGGGGGGGGGGGTCTTACAAGTCGGACCAGACCAATCATGAAGCCATGGTAAGTATTCATCGCCATGCCCAGTGACTGGAAATATATGCAAACACGTAATGGTTTATAAAGAAAATAAAAATTTTCATTGTCAAATAAACAAATGAAAACTAAGTAAGCAGAGCCACGCTATAACGCGGCAGAGCCCGGTACAGCACAGCAGAGCTCGTATCCTTATGATGAATCTCTTGGATGTCACCATCCCACCTGGAGCCAAATAGCCAGTGATGCATTATCAGCGATGTGAAATGTAAGTATTAGCCATGAGATGATGCGCGCCTGCGGAGACGCCGGCATGGCAGGAGATGATCTGCGGGTACAGCCGCCCGGCACAATGACAAAGTGTCATGAGATACTGTGTAATGTGATACCGCCAGAGTCCGGGACAGTCAGTGATTCATGAATTCTCTATGATGCCCGGACTGCACCAGGCACCCGCCAGAGGGGAAAGAATAGATCGACCTTAAGTATTACTGCAGTGTACAAAGTGTTAAAGGGCAACTCTAACAGAGGGTTTTGTTGTTTAATACCCCCCGCCCCCCTACCAAAAAAAATAACAGCCACCCCATGATATAAAACGTCAGCTGCCGCCGCCGTGGTACTTGCAACGAGAGCTGTCTTATGTGTAGATGGCGTAAGCCCTATATTCGCTATATCCATTATATAAACGGTTTACAGCCCTCTCCGGGGTGTAATATTTTAGCTGTTCCTGAGTTAATGGATGAAGCCTAGTCTCTATCATGACAGAAGAATGAACCCTGCTCCCCTATTTCCCCTATAGCGTCATGAAGGACATTATAGAGCAGTAGTGAGCAGTGTAATCCAGCAGAGGGGTGAGATCTATTACTCACTATAAACTCCTGTAGTCTCCGTTTCCTTCTTGCTCTTTACAGCCAGCAACTCCTTCCATAGACTTCAATAGAAATACTAGTCTGTCTTGCCTCCTAGTACAGAATCAAACTATTTTTCAGAGTAAATTATGAGCTTTAGGATGGGGGGGGGGGGGGGGGGGCCTGGGCTGGAAATTCTCTAACAGGGCATTTTCATCTAATAAGATGTATTATAGTTACTTGTACTAGGATTCATGCAACGGTGTTTCATTCATTGCTCAAATGCAGTTCACAAGAGGAAGTTACGCCAGTCCCTCAAGACAATGAACAGCAGCAAATGAAGATACAGTGGTGCCTTGGATTACAAACATAATTCGTTCCGGGACGGTGCTTGTAATCCAAATCTGCTCTTAAACCAAAGCAAATTTTCCCATAAGAAATTATAGAAGTGCAGACAATTGGTTCCACACTCCAAAAATAATGATTTATTTTTCTGAATTACATGTAAAACAGATGAAACAAAGATTAAGAAACAGCAGAATATGTGATATCATAAACTACTGTACAGTAATGTAGAGGATGGGAAACACAAGGGCGGACAGAGACTGCAGGGAGCAGGAAGGAACGAGCAGGGCAGATGTGGACACATACATGCAGCACTCTCTGTCCGGTGAGAGAGGGGTTACAGCTATGGAAAGATTACCTCCACAGTCCTGTCCCCTGATGTGAGCCCCAGCCTGAAGTAGATCTGCTATGATTTGGAAGGTGAGGGAGACTTCCTGGGTCAGAGTACAGTGCTGTAGACCCCGCTATGCAGACCATGCCCCTCCTCCACTCCCCCTCCCATCCAGAACATGGAGCTCTTAAACCAAAGCAATGCTCTTAAACAAAGTCACAATTTTGAAAAACTGTGAGCTCTTAAACCAAAACGCTCTTAAACCAAGTTACTCTTAAACCAAGGTACCACTGTACTCCAATAGTACATGCCATCTCTCCCTGGGGGCAAATGTGGTGCCCATGCAGCTACCTGTTTATCAAAGTCCCACCTATATACTGAAGCATCCACTAAAGTCTATCTGGAAGGATACAGTCCAAGACACGTGCAAGATGGAAAAAAAAAAAGCTAAGAACCACAGGGATCAAAACATAAAAAATTAGTAGACAACAGGAAAGAGGAGGAAAACATAAAAAAAAAAAAAAAAAAAAAAAAAAAGATTTATCCTGCGCGGACAACCGGAAATCATCATGTATTTTATACTACAGGGTTTGTTCCCGCCGCTGGGAGATGGGGGTCCCTTGTTATTTGACCACCCCTCTGGTTACTTCCATGATCAGCTAGTTCAGGGGTATAGAACTCACTACAATTCCCACAGCTTTGGCTGTCCAGGCATGATGGGAATTGTAGTTCTGCCACAGCTGGAAGGCGGTGATGTTGTACAAGTGTAGGGCAGGTCTGCTACCATACATCATCAGGTACTAATATAATGGGCCAGTTCGCAATATCCCTTTAAGCCATCTGGTCCTATTTAATAACTGCGGATATAGGAGTATCCGGCAGAACAATCCCATCATGGCTGAAAGGCAAACTCCTTCTAATGTCAGTCTCCAGACTCCGGGTTATTTGCATCTTAAGTGCCCAGAAAGGAGCAAAGAGACAAATTATAGAAGCAAAGTGCTGTCAAATAATGGTGCGCTGTCACTCCAACGTAGCGGCCTCATTACTTACGCGTCGGCAGGTCAAGTGCACACACTTACTGTACGTTATAAGCCACATACTGAATGACAAGATCGTTCTGCAGAAAATGAACCACCTGCTTACAATTACACAGCCAACTCCGCCAGTATTCCTGCAGTGTAACGTGTGTCATCCCTGCTCAGCTGCAGCCGTACATCAAAAGCCCTTTCATCATTGCAATGATCCCCACTCAGACCCCTAGGTCTGTGCATGCTGTACTGTGTAGATAGGATATCAGTCTCTCCTGTCTCTCCTGTCTGTCCTGGCAGCTCCTCACCAAGACCTAACTCCATTGTTTCTCTTCCCATGCTAAAATATTTCTGCTCTATATGACGAACCAGGAGGGCAGTGATGTAGTAGGTGAATTCATACAATGACACATGCTGCTAGTTTCTGCCATGTGCACAATGGGGAGATTTATCAAACTGGTTTAATGTAGAACTGGCTTAGTTGCCCCTACCAACCAATCAGATTCCACCTTTCATTTTCCAAGGAATCTATGAAGAATTACACCCCTTTGATAAATCTCCCCCAATGATATTATCTCACTTTATTCCAAGGAGATGTAGCTTTACACTCCTCTCCTCCCAGCTTGTAGAAGTTCTCATGGGTGTAAAGCATCACAAGGAGACAGGCTGAAGCTGCATCTCAGAGGAATACACAGAGACTCTGCAGAGTGAGTTACAGGACATGTTCTGTGTTATTCATCTAGGGCTGGGCGATATGGCCAAAAAATAAAATCTCCCCCAATTGTCTTTATCTCAGTTTATTCCAAGGACATGTAGCTTCACCCTGCTCTCCTTCCAGCTTGTAGGAGCTCTCAGGGGTGTAAAGCATCATAAGGAGACTGAAGCTGCATCTCAGAGGAATACACAGACTCTGCAGAGTGAGTTACAGGACATGTTCTGTGTCATTGATCTATCACCTACTGCACTTGGAAAGACGCAGAGCAAGAGTATGGAGACTCGATTCCCTCGGTCTCTGCAAAGCAAGAGGCATCATGGGAAATGTAGAAGAAGAAGTTGACAATGAAAAAATCACTGTTGTTGTATGGCTCCATGGCGATAAGTCACCATGTGGCCTAGACCTAAACATGCAGAATGGAGGGGACTCTTCTACGTCTACCTTCTCTACGCCTCTCTCGGGGTGTTACTTCATCAAATTTCCTGCCCCTCCCTAAAACCCTGTTACAGATACAACCACAAAACAACAGTCGTGCGACAGGTTCGCCTCTCTCCTTTCTCTCAGTCAAAAATATTCAAGGTCCCTAAAGTATCGCTAAATGCCAAGAATCCAAGAAAGTGCAGCCGCAAATGTCTCAGTAATAAAGTAATGGATTATAGTATTGTAAGCCGCCATATGGAGCTCAGGGTGCCGGATGTTGCTGTAAGGGGCAAAATGTCATGTGTAATACGCTGCTGGGTCAGACGGCAATGTGTTTCCTGCCCAGATCATCAGTAATAGAGAGCAGACAGGATGCCTCAAATACATACATAGAACCACCCACCTACGTGTCACTGGAACATATGTTATTCTTCCATTATTAAAGGGCACCTGCCACAATGGTTCTATCAGCAGATCGACGGCATCAGCTGCAACTACAAGCTGATCTGGAGACAGGATCATTGTGAACGCTATCCTTTATTAAAGGAGTAGTCTAGCCAGGAGCGGACGGTTCCTGTAGAGTAGGAACGTAAGAGATCGCTGCCGGATGAACTTTCATTCTTCAAGGTGTACGGCCACCCTTTAAACTAGTCCGTCGAGTTGCAGGCATCCCTGTGACACCCATGTTTTGCCCATTACAGACAATGGTTTTCCAATTGCAAGTAAAAACAAGTTCCCCTGAGCCGAGTGTTATCTCTGTGTCTTATGTCATTAGGTGATGTTATCGGACGCTCTCTTATCGTTAGGCCGTTGACACGTCGAGTTCAGTGACTGTATCGTCACATCTAATTTGGCCACAATCTGTCAGGTTCCATGTGTCAGGTTATCAGGATTACCTACAATATCACCAAACATAAACCGGAGATACCTGTATAACTCCTCCGAGACGTCTGGCAGGGGTCAAAAGCCGACCCTGAGAAAGAAGAATCATCTCCTCTGATACTGATGCAGCCATTTCTGTACCTCTATTAAAAGGAGAATTTTTTTGTATTGGGGGGGCAAGTATTGTATTGCCCCCTAAAAGTTATGCAAATCCCCAATATACACTTATTACGGGAAATGCTTATAAAGTGCTTTTTTCCCTGCACTTACTACTGCATCAAGGCTTCACTTCCTGGATAACATGGTGAAGTCACTTCCTGGATAACATGGTGATGTCACTTCCTGGATAACATAGTGATGTCACTTCCTGGATAAAATGGTGATGTCACGACCAGACTCCCAGAGCTGTGCGGGCTGTGGCTGCTGGAGAGGATGATGGCAGAGGGACACAGAACACTGGAGGGACACTGAGCATCCCTCTGCCATCATCCTCTCCAGCAGCCACAGCCCGCACAGTTCTGGGAGTCTGGTCGTGACATCACCAGGTTATCCAGGAAGTGACATCACCAGGTTATCCAGGAAGTGACATCACCAGGTTATCCAGGAAGAGACATCACCATGTTATCCAGGAAGAGACATCACCATGTTATCCAGGAAGAGACATCACCATGTTATCCAGGAAGAGACATCACCATGTTATCCAGGAAGAGACATCACCATGTTATCCAGGAAGAGACATCACCATGTTATCCAGGAAGAGACATCACCATGTTATCCAGGAAGTGAAGCCTTGATGCAGTAGTAAGTGCAGAGAAAAAAAACACTTCATAAGCATTTCCCGTAATAAGTGTATATTGGGGATTAGTATAACTTTTGAGGGGCAATACAATACTTTAATAAAAAATTTTGCCGGACTTCTCCTTTAAGGGTCCTATTAGACAAAGTGATTACCCAATAGCAAATGAGATTTTTTTATCCTACACAGAACAATAGTCGTTAGTTACTACGATCATTTACTCCATCTGATCGCGGCATAAGGAGGAACGATGTAGAATTACGCTGAAAGGACTGCGAACAATAAAGAATGTTTATTCGATCAACGACACAAGAAGGATTTTTTGTTCTCTGTCTGCAATTACATGGAACGATTATCGTTTAAATTCAAACAACAAAGATTTTCCGCTGATAATATAATCGACCCGTGTAATAGGGCCCTAAGGCTGCATTTACAGAGATGTATCTGACAGGTTATTGAAGCCAAAGCCAGATGGATTTAAAAATTAGAACGCTTAGTCTTTCTTTTATGACCTGATCTCTGTTTACTGTCTGTTTTTGGCTTTGGCTTCAATAATCTGTCAGATAACTCTGTGTCTACCAAATCTTACTTTACAAGTCGCTCGACTCTGGCCGCATAGCAATCATTTAAGAAAACTTTTGATGGGTCATAACAGAACATGTCATAAGCTCTGGACCGGGGTCTGGGTGTGGGATACCACCCCCCACCCCCCCAATTGCTGAAATAAAGTAGAGTTCTGTTAGTTGTAATAGACTCTGCTTTCCCCCAAGGAGGCGAGAGTTAGGGCCCTATTACACGGGACAATTATAGTGCGAAGAACAGTTATATCGTTTGAATTAAAACGATAATCGTTCTGTGTAATTGCAGGCAACGATCGAAAAATCGTTCGTATGTCAACGATCATTGATTCAGATCTGAACCTAAAATTATCGTTAAACGCTCGCTGTAATTTCACATTCATTCGCTCAAGTTCCGCATTAGTTCACTAATCGTTCAGTGTAATTGCACATTGTTCATTGTTCTGCTGGGATCAGAAGGAGTAAACGATCATAGTAACGGCCATCATTCTGTGTAACATGGAGAACGATTTCAGGTTAATGGTGCATTTACAAGGAAAGATTATCGTTTGAATTTTCGCGATAACGGCATTTGAGCGATAATCGCTCTCTGTAAAAACAGCGAGATGAGCAAGAAATCGTTCATTGTGATCTTTCAACATGTTCTCAAAATCGCTGTTCGCTAAAAATGCGCAGATCGCATCATGTAAACAGTCTTTCAAAGTTTCACCTTGTGTGAGATGGGGTTAAGCGATCTTAAAAACGATTATTCTAACCATTTATTCGTCTAAATGCTGATCGTTATGAAAAACCAAATTGTTGCTTCAAAATCGTTAAACGATCAACTGAGTAAATTATCGCTTTGTATAAAGGAACCATAAAGATAAACAATCTCGTTTGCGATCGTTTATCGTTAGTCGTTAAAAATTGCTCCTTGTAATAGGACCCTAAGGTGCAGCTTTTGCTTTCAAAGGAAAGTGTCAATGACCCCCACATGCAGACAGAGGCATACAGCAGATGACTCCCACATCACGTGTCGGCGTACACACCTTCCATTATCAGCCCATGCATACAGAGATGGACAAAGTACTGTAGACTATAGATTGCGGGTAAGATGGCCGTACACCGTCAGTATCTCTCCTGTCTGCCGCATATCAAACATGGTGACTCGTTCCACAGAAACCTGGATTTTCCCACCATTGTGAATTGCTGGTAACCCCATACAGACAAGAGCCCACCCAAGGCCGATTACAATGGGAATGAAACCTCTCCTTATCTTATCACATAATAGGAGGAGTATTGGGATGTAAAGCGACCCAGAAAGCTTTATACAGGGAAGACGAAACTCTAGACCGGTGGGAACTTATCTTATTTTTTTTGTGCTATATTAAAGGGGAATTGCCATCTCATAAGGTGTTGGCCTATCGCTAGAATGGATGTGAATAGGGCCTGGCGCAGTTGTGCATTAAAGGGGTAGTTTACTCCAAAATGTTTTCTTTCAAATCCACTGGTCCCAGCAAGGGCCAAAGATTTGTAATTTACTTCTATTAAAAAGTCTCAAGTCTTCCAATACTTATCAGCAGCTGTATGTTCTGCAGGAAGTGGTGTTTTCTTTCCAGTCTGACACAGTGCTCTCTGCTGCCACCTCTGTCCATGTCAGGAACTGTTCAGAGCAGGAGTAAATCCCCATAGAAAACCTCTCCTGAATGAAAACAATACACCACTTCCTGCAGTACATACAGTAGCTGATAAGTAGTGGAAGGGGCATAGCACTGAATTAGGCTGAATAAGGGGTCTCCCCCCACTCTCCATATCTCAAGGCCCTATTACACTAAATGATCATCGGCCGTATTTGGCCGATATCGCCCAATAAGCTTCTAGTGTAATAGAAGGCAACGATCAGCCGACATGGACGATGTTCGGTGATCATTGCTGTCGTTTGTCTTTCAACATGTTGAAAGACAAACGACCAGGATAGCAGCGATCAGCTGCTGACGCTCCGTGGAATAGGAGCAGCGGCAACGGACCACTGCTATCTTCTATGGGCAGCCCGGGCTCTTACCTGCTCACTAATGGCGCCGGCAGCGAGCGGGGAAAGAAGAGCAAGCGCTTGTTTGCACCTCACAGTCGCCCCATATAATAGGGGCTTTAATCAGGTTAAATGGTATCTTGGTCTCCCAAGTTAGACAACAATCACTTCTATGAGTGGATCTGGGGGCAGAAATAGCACCTCTCCTGTCCTCATTTTGGGTGTGGTATTGCAGCACCGTTCCATTAAAGGAGAAGTCCGGCAAAATTTTTATTAAAGTATTGTATTACACCCCCCCAAAAGTTATACAAATCCCCAATATACACTTATTACAGGAGATGCTTATAAAGTGCTTTTTTCCCTGCACTTACTACTGCATCAAGGCTTCACTTCCTGGATAACATGGCGATGTCACTTCCTGGATAACATGGCGATGTCACTTCCTGGATAACATGGCGATGTCACTTCCTGGATAACATGGCGATGTCACTTCCTGGATAACATGGTGATGTCACTTCCTGGATAACATGGCGATGTCACTTCCTGGATAACATGGTGATGTCACAACCTGACTCCCAGAGCTGTGCGGGCTGTGGCTGCTGGAGAGGATGATGGCAGGGGGACACTGAGGGACACAGGGCACTGGAGGGACACTGAGCATCCCCCTGCCATCATCCTCTCCAGCAGCCACAGCCCGCACAGCTCTGGGAGTCGGGTTGTGACATCACCATGCTATCCAGGAAGTGACATCACCATGTTATCCAGGAAGTGAAGCCTTGATGCAGTAGTAAGTGCAGGGAAAAAAAGCACTTTATGTGCATTTCCTGTAATAAGTGTATATTGGGGATTTGTATAACTTTTGGGGGACAATATAATACTTTAATAAAAATTTTCACCGGACTTCTCCTTTAACCCTTTAAGGACATGGCCCATTTTCGTTTTTACGTTTTCGGTTTTTCCTCCTTGTGTTTAAAAGGTCATAGCACTTGCATTTTTCCACCTAGAAACCCACATGACCCCTTATTTCTTGCGTCACTAATTGTACTTTGCAATTACAGGCTGAATTTTTGCATAAAGTACACTGCGAAACCAGAAAAAAATTCAAAGTGTGGTGAAATTGAAAAAAAAAACGCATTTCTTTTATTTGGGGGAAATGTGTTTTTACGCCATTCGCCCTGGGGTAAAACTGACTTGTTATGCATGTTCCTCAAGTCGTTACGATTAAAACGATATGTAACATGTATAACTTATATTGTATCTGATGGCCTGTAAAAAATTCAAACCGTTGTTAACCAATATACATTCCTTAAAATCGCTCCATTCCCAGGCTTATAGCGCTTTTATCCTTTGGTCTATGGGGCTGTGCGAGGTGTCATTTTTTGCGCCATGATGTGATCTTTCTATCGGTACCTTGATTGCGCATATACGACTTTTTGATCGCTTTTTATTACATTTTTTCTGGATTTGATGCGACCAAAAATGCGCAATTTTGCACTTTGGGATTTTTTTTGCGCTGACGCCGTTTACCGTACGAGATCAGGAATGTGATTAATTAATAGTTCGGGCGATTACGCACGCGGCGATAGCAAACATGTTTATTTATTTATTTATTTGTTTACTTTTATTTAAAACCTGGGAAAAGGGGGGTGAATCAGACTTTTATTAGGGGAGGGGGCTTTTTACTATTAACAACACTTTTTTTTTTACACATATACTAGAAGCCCCCATGGGGGACTTCTAGTATATACACTTTGATCTCTCATAGAGATCTCTGCAGCATAGATATGCTGCAGAGATCCATGAGATCGGCACTCGTTTGCTTTCGGCTGCTGCAGCCGGAAGTAAACGAGTGCCGAGCCGAGGACGGCGCCATCTTGGACGCGTCCCCGGCCGGCATCAGTAACGGAGATCGCTCCTCCGGGACAAGGTCCCGGTGGAGCGATCTCCACCACTAGACACCAGGGAAACGTTGCCTCCGGTAATCGGAGGCAGCTGTCAACTTTGACAGCTGCCTCCGATTAGCTAATTAGCGGGCACGGCGATCAGACCGTGCCCGCTAATAGCGGCGGTCCCGGGCTACACGCGGCACCCGGGATCGCGGCCCCGCTTTGAAGTGCTAATGAGGACATAGGACGTACCGGTACGTCCTATGTCCTTAAGAGGTTAAAGTGAACAGGGGTGGTGCTAAAGCTTGATGGGAGTTGTAGTTTTGCAAGTATGGTGAGCTTGACAGCTGATGTGCAGGTTGTACATGAACCAAGATACAATTATAAGCACGGGGACTGCTGGCACCTCTCATACCATCCACCAGGTGACTGCCAGTCCTGAGCGCTCCCGCCTGTACACAGACTGCTCATGACCTAAGAAACTATTTCTTCCATTACATTGTAGTCTGCGCTTTACTTCGAGGTTTACTAAACTGAAGGATCAAATTCCAAGGAGATTATACATATTTGTCAGCAGGTGTCAGATGACTGCCACCGACTAACGCCAGCAGCTTACAGGCCGGTAGGTAGAGACATGGAGTGACCAAAAACCCTCTGTGGTGCCCGGTTAGACCGCAATCCTGAAGTGACATCACACACGTCTGATCCCAGCAGATGCCGCCGTCAGGGACATGCAGGATTACATAGAGGCCATGCAGATGAATGGCTGTCCTTGTGCTACAAGGACGACTTGTACAGGACGCCTCTTCATAGATGAAGGTCCTGAATGGCCATATGGACAGGAGTTATCTGTATAAAGGTGCGTTTACACGTAACGATTATCTTGCAAATTTGCGCGATAACGATCGAATTTGAACGATAATCGTACGTGTAAACGCAGAGAACGATCAAACGACGAACGGGAAATCGTTCATTTTGATCTTTCAACATGTTATTAAATCGTCGTTCTCAAAACATTTGCAGATCGTTCCGTGTGAACAGTCGTTCGCAAAACGAATTTTCCGTACGATATATAGTATCGTATAAACGCTGGTCGTTATGAAAATAAAATCGTTACTCCGACATCGTTAATCGTAAGATCGGGCCAATTATCGTTTCGTGTAAACGCACCTTAAGACAACCTCTTTAAGAAACGATGTCGATTTAGTTAAAAAAAAAAAAAAAAGTATAGGTTGTATGGCGACGTACTATGGCAGCTTATTAAATTTCTAAGGTACTAATCCGTCCTATAAATTGGGAGTTATAATCCGTATCCACTAGAGAGCTCCATACTAGAGATGACTGGTTCTTAGGGCATGCTGGGAATTGTAGTTCAGCAACAGCCAGACCCCCCCCCCCCTTGGCTGCTGATCTCTTACTGCACGGGTAGGGAACCTTGGCTCTCCAGCTATTGCAAAACTACAACTCCCATCATGCCTGGACAGCCTGTGGCGCCGTACTATGGCCACTTAAATGAAGGCTTATTAAATCAAACGCTAAGGTGGTAATCTGTCCTATAAGTTGGGAGTTGTAGTTCTGTAACCACTGAATCTCAGGGCATGCTGGGAGTTGTAGTTTAGCAACAGCCAGACACCCCTCAGCTGCCGATCTCTTAGTAGTGTAGGGGTAAGGAACCTTGGCTTTTCGGCTGTTGTAAAACTACAACTCCCATCATGCCTGGACAGCCGCAGGCTGTCCAGGCATGATGGGAGTTGTAGTTTTGCAACAGCCGGAGAGCCAAGGTTCCATACCCCGATGTTAGTTCTGGCTGGGAATCATAGTTTTGCAAGCTTGGTCACCAGTCAGGACATGATGGGAGTTGTAGTGCTGCAAGCACCAGAGTGCATGCTGGGAATTGTAGTCCATGTTGTATAATCTATAAAAGCCTTCAAGGGGGTTTCCATTCGCCATGGTTTCTATTCTAGAGCACAGTGACGTCATGAAGGCAAATTCCAATATAATAATAGTCTCATGCATTGCACAATCCATAGGTTACTACGTGTGTGACAGTCACGTGACCCGCCCCGGACCCCTGTCAGTATGTGTGTGTATATATATATATATATCATATACACACGCTATGTATGGTATACACGGCCGGGTGACACCTGACAGGCCTGGCCCGGAGCCGGTGCTACACACACAGCCCTGCCCAGCACCCTCCTCCTCCTATTCATGAGAACTTACGCTTTATCCACCAACTCCCGGACTTTCCACATGTTGAGCATCTTCGCTCCCGATCTCTTCCTCCGGTCCCGAGGACTTGCTCTCTCCCCTCTTTCTCTCACTCACCGGAGACCTGCCGATGTCACTCCGCGCAACCGCTCCACTGCCCTACACGCAACGACCGATCGCGTCACTTCGCGCCTGCGCACTAGCAAGCTACGGCCGGAGGCCAACCGCTCTGCGCAAGCGCAGTCGCTGCACGCGTCGCTCGCCAACCAGAAGACGCATGCGCAGTGCGACGAAGGCGAAACCGGGGAAAGGGTTCACGCTTGCGTAGTCAGGCTGTCTCGATCACGCATGCGCGCTGAGGTTGAGTTCAACCTGAGGCTTTTCCGATTCTCCACGCAGGCAAGTGAGCTCCACCTTGGAAGTGACGTCAGGAGACAGGTAACTAGCGAGGCGCGTCATGGTAACGGAATAATAAGCACCTGCGTCACTCACGGGGGCGTTGCCGAATGGGAACTGACAGCACGTGACGCGGGCTGCTGAATCATACAGCTCCTGACCTCACCTGTCTTTAACCCCTTAAACGCCGAGCATTTATAAAACTGAGTTGCCCATAGTAACCAATCAGCCTTCAACTTTCATTTTACCACAGCAGTTTGTAAATGAGTGCTGACTTTAGGTTGCTATGGGCAACAAGGGCATTTTTTTTTTTCTTTTAAACTTTATTGTCCATAGCAACAAAAAGTCAACCCTTTTGGCGATGGCGATTTAGCTTTTAACATAACTTTTTAGTTTACCCTGCCTTGAGAGAGCTGTAGGAGGGATTATTTTTCTTGTTTTTTTTTTTAATTGCCCTTTTTGACTATAAAATGTATTGTGAAAAATATGACGGTAAAAATAAAAGTAAAATAAAATAAAAAAAATTCCATTGAGGTGTATGGTGACGGACATAAACAGACAGGTGTTCTCTTTGTTTTTCGTTTAATTTTTTCGTCCACTTTTTAGGCTCCACCCATATTAATAAACGGATCCATTCAAAATGGATGAACAAAAGAAGAACAGAGATGCGAAACCAACTCTAAACTGACTTTAGTTTGAGGCTCCCTTTACATTTTCATGGCCGTGCGGTCTCGCAACGCTGAGCAGGAGAGAGCGGCCTCTTGTGGTTGGAGGCATAGGAAGAGCTATTGACAGGGACGGGAGCCAATGGCTCCCGGCTCTGTCAAACAGCACCACATTCATCTGTATGTACAGTTAAAGTGCCAGCGGCAGCACTTACCCGAGTGTTGCCAAGCAAAGCATCCGGAATTCCGGACAGTTTCCAGGTGCTTCTCTGGAGCTGTCTGGAATTCCAGATGCCCCTATAAGGTTCTATTCCATTCCGGACAATTATAGGAGATGTCCTCTAATTTCCTGGTCTATTTTCCGCCACGGACACCCTTCAGGAAAAATCCGTACCCAGCAGAACCATATGGGTCAGGAAATATATGATAGTAAATCCGGATAGATTTTCCTGACGTGTGAAGCAGGCCTTATTCTACAGACAAGTATGGTTGCTTTTTAGTATGCCTTACTACGTAAAAAATATATATAAATGAAAAAAGTCATTGCTTTATATTGCCATATTCCAAGCCCCTCATTGTTTCATTGACAATGTTATTTGGGAAATTTTATAGGGGAGGGTTGTATTTTTTGAAAAAATAAATAAATAAAATTTTTCTTTTAACACTTCCCCCCTCAGTATAATTTGGTTACTTATACAATACACTGCAATACTATAGTAATATATTGCAGTGTACTATGAGATTGGGAATCTACTAAAGGATATCCCATTTGCTGAAGGCCCAGAGAAATCGGGGGTAAAGCCAGCAACACTAGAAAGTAAATTTTAAAGGCTATGTTCACACAACAAATATTTTCATAAAACCACAGGCGTAGTACAACGGCCGTGATTTATATGGAAATATACGTGCCATTACTGCCTAGGAATCCCGATCGGACTCGTGCGTCTCTAATACCTATACTACTATGGAAAGCTAGAATTTACAGCCATGAGTAATTACATATGAAACATGTAAAACACGTTGGCTATAACTTTGAGAGGAATTCAATAAAATTTGAATTTTACTGGTGGAGCTGGAGAACTTTATTTATGCCCCAATAATCCAGGCCTCGGAGTTCTTCCTGGTCTTCGTCTCAGTATCAACCATGTACCATGTAAGATGGATACTTGACATTTCTTAGGCCGGCCACGCTGCCAATTCAAATCATATGTAACTCATCATAAAGGTGAATCACACAATCGTCGCTTTGTCTTTTGCAGTTCCTGGCACAGTGTCCATTTTTTTTTTATGGAAAAAAACTACACAGTGCTTGCATCAGAGCCTCGTGCTCATTGGCTGGTATTATAGCCTGTTATAGCCACTATGCACCTTACAGAAGACATTCCAGGCCTCACTTAAAGGGGTACTCCGGGCTGGGGTTATTTTTTTTAGTGTATGGCTGGGGAGCCGGTCCCAAAGTCGGGTCCCTGATCGCGCCGCCCCGTTCTCCCGTCCGGCTGCTGCTTTCTGGTGTGAGCTGTGGCATGAGATGTGACGTCTCAAGGCAGCTCAGCCATTCAGCGGTCGTAGCAGAGTCCCGCCTCGGACGATGAATAGCTGAGCTGCCTTAAGACATCAAGTCTCAAGCCGCAGCTCAGATCAGCAAGCGGGGCGGCACGATCCGGGACCTGACACTAGAACCGGGGAGGTAAGTGACAGGCGGCTTCTATATCCACCTCCTCCCCGGCCATACAATAAAAATGACCCCAGCCCGGAGTACCTCTTTAAAGGGGCACCAAATGGAGACTTGCAGAATAAAAGTAAAAAGAAGGAAAACTTGGACATAGTTCATTACAGGACAATTTCTTGTAATCAATAGATTTTCTATTGATCCTATACATTTTTGGATGACCTACATCTAGGGAGTTTAAAGGGGTTAGAAAAACATGGCCACTTTCTTCCAGATACTTGTCTCCAGTTCAGGCGTGGTTTGCAATTAAGTTCCATTCACTTCAATGGAACTGAGTTGCAAAACCTGCACCTAAACTGGAGACAAGAGTCATGTTGACTCTGGAAGAAAATGGCCATGTTTTTCTAATGCTGGATAAGCCCTTTAATGTTTTTTGGTCTCCTTGTACACATAGATCAGTCTGATGTTGGCAGGCCTTAACTGACAGTCTGCTGAGTTAGGCAGATTCCCGGTGGGCCATTCAGATTGTCAGTCAGTGGGCCGGCCAAGCCTCCATATTTTATTAAACTGTGTTGTACAGTTGGGTCACCTGTTGGGGGCACTACATCAGCGGAGATGATGGTAGACTTGGCTGGTCAGTTTCATTAGCACCATTGGGCAGTCTTGGTGTGACAGATATAGCCAGAATCAGGGTGTGTTTACACAACAGAAAACCTGCAGCGTATGCAGTACATGTGGACCTACCTCTAAAGGGACTTATAAAAATGGTGGGTTATCCTCAGGTTTAAGTCATCCATGTCTGATCAGTGGAGGATTCAACATATGTCTTTCCTTTATCTAGAGCTGCAGAACCTGTCCATCTTACCAGTCCATCTCTGCCTTAAAGTGGTTGTTCACCAATATATTTTTTTCCTTTTAAATCAACTGGTGTCAGAAAGTACCAGAGATTTGTGATTTACTTCTATAAAAAAAATCTCAAGTCTTCCAGTACTTATAAGCTGCTATATGTCCTGCAGGTAGTGGGGCACCTTGTGTAGTGGTATCACATAAGGTGAAGCCTCTCGCCTGTGTTTTTCTTTCCTGACTTATTACAAGATGGGAAGAGCACAGCATAGATCAAACTAAGCTGGAAATATGAAAAAGGAGGTGGATAGATGTGATGACACTCAGGATACCAGAGGGCTATGCTGGTATTAGGAGGTGGTAGGATTGGTCCCAGAATAGAAGAATCCCGGCACTCACCAAATTGGTTATTGCTTATTTTTTCAGTGAAAACTTCAAGTAGGTACATAGAGGACGCGTTTCAGCTCACCTGAGCTGATGAAGGCTATTTAAACTGAAATGCGTCTTCCATGTACCTGCTGGATGCTTTCACTGAATAAATAACCAATAACCAATTGGTGAGTGCCGGGATTCTTTTGTTTTGCTCAATGTGATATGATTGAGGTCTTAAAGGGGTTATCCAGGATTACAAAAACATGGCTGCTTTTTTCCAAAAACAGCACTGCTCTCGTTCTTAGTTTAGGTGAGGGGTTTTGCAGCTCAGTTCCATTGAAGTAAATGGAGCTGAACTGTAATACCTAAGGACGGGGTTTCTCTAAACCTGGATATCTACCTTTAACTCCTCTCAGAGGAATAGGCAGCACACTTACTGGGACAGCCCATCTTTCCCTCTGGATCCAGAATGATTTGGAGGTATGGTGTAAGTCCGCACCTTTAGGTAATATACAATACTAGGTACAATGCAGTGTCAGGAGATAATACGCAAACCTTCGCTCTCATGTCTCTATTGCTGTTTATTATGGACCAGTAGACACAGTTGGGGAGATTTATCAAACATGGTGTAAAGTGAAACTGGCTCAGTTGCCCCTAGCAACCAATCAGATTCCACCTTTCATTTTCCAAAGAGTCTGTGAGGAATGAAAGGTGGAATCTGATTGGTTGCTAGGGGCAACTGAGCCAGTTTCACTTTACACCATGTTTAATAAATCTCCCCCAGTGTTCTCCCCAAGAAGGTAGAGTTAAAAGGGTTATCCAGGCTTAGAAAAACATGGCCACTTTCTTCTAGAAACTTAAGGTGGGGTTCTGCAACTCACGTTGTTGTTCACGTTGTGTGAACATAGCCCCAAACTGGAGACAAGAATCGTGCTGTCTCTGGAAGAAAGCGGTTATGTTTTTCTAAGCCTGGATAACCCCTTTAATTAACGGCTATGGATGATGCATTACTGACCCGTACAACAATATCAAAAGGATATATCACCTGTCTAGCATCATGTGTTTCTTCATTAAGTTTGTACAAAGAATTAAGTGCATTTATTTACTGGGTTTCTTAGAATTATAACAATAGTAACAACAACAACACTAATAATAATATAGTGTTAGTTCATTATGTATATTTTTTATAATGTTATATATTATATGATGTATTTTCTCCTTTGGCATAGTTTCCTGTACGTCCACGTCTCTTGTTCTGCGCTGCGAGGAGCTCCCTCTTCTGTAAAAATGGTGACATTGCAGGTGTCAATAAAATCAGCACAAGGCAAAGGCGAAACACCAACTAAAAGAGAAAAAAGTCTGTGAAAAGCACTGCATGGTGAAATATACATATGTGCAACAGGTCACATCTGTTTATGTTGTTCCCCCTTTAAGGAAGCAGTTGTAGACCAGGTTGGGTTAAACAGAGTAACTTTGGTTTACTTTCTTCACATAGTGAACTTGATGCTTTGGTTCTCTGGAAATAAGACTAACATAATTTTGCAGGTTTTTTGGAGTAGACGTGAAATATAAGCCCTGCTCCAATAATAAGCCCTAGTTACAGTCAGCTGACCACATCCCTGACACTGGGTGCTGAGCATCAGCCAATCAGGGCTAGACTTGTTATGTTCCGCCCCCACCTGCTCAACATGAACTGCAGAGGAGGCAGGAGGGGTAAGTAGGGGACACGAATTATGGCCGGACCGAGAGTACGTGGGCCAACTACAGACCTGCAGAGGGGGATATATACAGAATGGGAGAACAACTACGGAGGGGGAAGGGAGGTATACAGTATGGGAGGGAGGCCTTACTGCAGAACGGGGAGGGAGGTATACAGTATGGGGGAACAATTACAGAGGGGGTGGGAGGTATACAGTATGGGGACTATCAGCAGAGGAGGAATGTATACAGTATGGGGGAACAACTACTGGTGTAGATGTATACAGTATGGGGAAACAACTATGGAGGGGGTAGGGCGGTATACAGTATGGGAGGGGGGCCTTATTGCAGAGGAGGGATGTATACAGTATGGGGGAACAATTACAGAGTAGGAGAGAGGTATACAGTATGGGGACTATAGGCAGAGGAGGAATGTATACAGTATGGGGGAACAACTACTGGTGTAGATGTATACAGTATGGGGAAACAACTATGGAGGGGGTAGGGCGGTATACAGTATGGGAGGGGGGCCTTATTGCAGAGGAGGGATGTATACAGTATGGGGGAACAATTACAGAGTAGGAGAGAGGTATACAGTATGGGGACTATAGGCAGAGGAGGAATGTATACAGTATGGGGGAACAACTATGGAGGGGGGAGGGAGGTATATAGTATGGGGGGGGCTTACTGCAAAGGAGGAATGTATACAGTATGGGGGAACAATTACAGAGGGGGAGAGAGGTATACAGTATGGGGACTATTGGCAGAGGGGAAGGGATGTATATAGTATGGGGGAACAACTACAGGGGGGGATGTATACAGTATGGAAGAACAACTATGGAGGGGGAGGGAGGTATATATTATGGGGGGCCTTATTGCGGAGGAGAAATGTATACAGTATGGGGGAACAACTACAGTAGGGTATACAGTATGGGGGCTTACTGCACAAGAAGGATGTATATAGTATGGGTGGGAACTACAAAGGGGGGGGAGGGAAGTATACAGGAACAGAAGCCCAACAACAGTGAAACATACAGTATGCTGGCTAACTAACGTATAGAGTGGGCTCCAACATAGGGACATACTGTGCTTCCCCGAAAACAAGACCTACCCCAAAAATAAGCCCTAGCCCCTTTTCCAGAGAAAAAAATTTATATAAGACAACACGGTACATGTCATAGGAGGCTCTTATACTGCAGGAGGTGGGCTCGGACAACTTTACTATAAAATATATGGAGACCTTTACACTACGCCCCTCATCATATCTGACGGAACGACTTCTAGACTATGATGGGGGTTGTGGTTTTACACCAGGATGGGAACTGTACATTCATGTAAATGGATAGACTCTATACTTATAGCAGTAAGAAAACTAAATTACACTTAACATGCAAAGGAGCAGCGACAGGAAGGAAAGCAAGAGTTAAAGAAGAGTGTGAAGGGGAGCAGTCGCCACCACTATCTACATACTATATCCTGTTTGTCTCCTGACAGTAACCGGTAGTAGATCACATAGGTCCCGCACCCTCTTGAGCGATTGCTGATTATCTCCTAAAATACAAATTACTTTCTCATTAATCTTAACTGATCAATTCCGCTCCTCCAGTTAATTGCAATTGTCACATGTAATTGGAGATAAGGGGCGGCTGATAAGCCTCCTATCCCATCCCTCATTGTCTTCCATAGGATGATAGAAAAGAAAAGGAGCTGTCACTTGGTTACACTGACATGCTGAGGAAAGCCGGTAAAATAGTCTTAGGTCATAACACCCAACTTTCTTCAGACCCTGAATGATGTATACGACCCTGCAAATGTTTGTACAGCAACTCCAGAACCAGGAAGCTCAGGATGAGCAGCTCCGTATGGCCATTATTAATAGTGATCCTCCACCACTATCAGTAGTTCTCAGTTGTCGGGTGTACTATTGACCATCTCTTCTGATCGCTCTCATGTATATGAACTCTCAGCATTATTGAGCGCTCATGTGTCTGCTAGATACCTAGTGCCAGGTGACTAATCTCCTGTGTAGTCACAGCGGGATGATGATATTACATCACACTGAGGCCTAGTGAGTATATGACATCAGCAACAGTGGGAGAATTCATGGTAAGTATTACAGAGGGGGACATAGGCTGTTATTATGGAGCTGCTTGACATGAGGATGAACCATTCAGTCTTAGCATATTTCTAGGGACATGCAGCGATGTTTTCCCGATGAACATTGTTGGTAGTAAAAGACCACCTGGTCCATCTAGTCTGCCCTAATATTATCTTAGGATAGCTATATGTATATCCCAGGCAGGGTTATATTTTGTTATTGTAGATTTACCAACCACATCTGCTGCTCCAGGCATCTACTACTCTTTCAGTAACGTAATATTTTCTCATGTTGCTTCTGATCTTTCCCCCAACTAACATCATATCGTGCCCCCTTGTTCTTGTGTTCAGTTTCTTCCCTCCTGAACCTTATTTAGTCTTTTAACATTTTTAAAGGTTTCAATCATGTCTCCCCTTTCCCTTCTTTCCTCCTGACTAAACAGATTCAAATCCTTAAAGCGTAACTGTCATTTCAGGGTCATTTTTCTGAAAACATTAAATATCAACAGTACAAGCGATTTTAAGAAACTCTGTAATAGGTTTTATGTACTAAAAGAGTTTCCTTCTGGACTGAAAAAGCAATCTCCCAGCCTCCCCCCTCACATCAGATGAAGCAGGATTTCTGTCTCCATTATGTGGCTATGGAGAGGGGAGGGGCTGTTAGGAGTGACTGAGCACGGAGCAGTCTTGCAAAGCACAACACCCTGCAATCTTCTCTCAGTAAGTTCATAGATAAGCACTGACCTTTCTGACCCCTGAATCCTGCGTTTTAGGTGCCCAGAGAGTCTACAAACAGCTGACCTTCATGTCACCTCTTCCTGCTCCCTCATCTCCCTCAGCCCCTCCCCCCTTCATAGGCTTACAATGGAGAGAGCAGAACCCGTCTTCACTGGCTTCTCTGTAATGAAGACGTGTTTGCCTGATAATGCACAGATAAGAAGTCAGGGGGGAGGCTGGGAGATTGCTTCTTGAGTACAGAAGGAGGCTTTTTTGGCTGATGAAACCTATTACAGAGTTTCTTAAAATCGCTTATACTACTGATTTCTGCAATAAAAAAAAAACATGACAGTTACGCTTTAAGTCTTTCCTGATATGTTTTATGCCTGACACCCTCCACTATTTTTGTAGCCGTCTTTGGATCTGTTCCATTTTATTAGTATCCTTTATATAGATGAGGTCTCCAGAACTGGGCACAGTATTCCAGATGTGATGTCACCAGAGCTCAATACAGCGGGATCACAATTTCCCTCTTCCTACTGTTTATACCTCTAGCTATACAGCGCAGCATACCAGTATATATATACAGCCCAGCATACCAGTATATATATACAGCCCAGCATACCATTATATATATACAGCCCAGCATACCATTATATATATACAGCCCAGTATACCATTATATATACTGTATACAGCCCAGTATACCATTATATATACAGCCCAGCATACCTATATATATACAGCCCAGCATACTATTATATATACACAGACCACCATACCATTGTATATATAGCCCAGCATACCATTATATATACAGAAGCATACCATTATATATATATATATATATATATATATATATATATATATATATATAGCCTAGCATACCATTATATATACAGCCCAGCATACCATTATATATACAGCCCTGCATACCAATATATATACAGCCCAGGATACCATTATATATACAGCCCAGCATACCATTATATATATACAGCCCAGCATACCATTATATATACAGCCCAGCATACCATTATATATACACAGCCTGGCATACCATTATATATATACAGCCCAGCATACCATTATATATACAGCTCAGCATACCATTATATATACAGCCCAGCATACCATTATATATACAGCCCAGCATACCATTATATATATACGGCCCACCATACCATTATATATATATATATATATATATATAGCCCAGCATACCATCATATATACAGCCCAGCATACCATTATATATATACAGCCCAGCATAACATTATATATACAGCCCTGCATACTATTATATATACACAGACCACCATACCATTGTATATACAGCCCAGCATACCATTATATATACAGTCCAGCATACCATTATATATACAGCCCAGCATACCATTATATATATATAGCCCAGCATACCATGATATATACAGCCCAGCATACCATGATATATACAGCCCAGCATACCATTATATATATACGGCCCACCATACCATTATATATATATATATATATATACAGCCCAGCATACCATCATATATACAGCCCAGCATACCATTATATATATACAGCCCAGCATACCATTATATATACAGCCCAGCATACTATTATATATACACAGACCACCATACCATTGTATATACAGCCCAGCATACCATTATATATACAGTCCAGCATACCATTATATATACAGCCCAGCATACCATTATATATATATAGCCCAGCATACCATGATATATACAGCCCAGCATACCATGATATATACAGCCCAGCATACCATTATATATACAGTCCAGCATACCATTATATATACAGCCCAGCATACCATTATATATATACATACAGCCCAGCACACCATTATATATATATATACAGCCCTGCATACCAATATATATACATATACAGCCCAGCATACAATTTACCTTCCTTACCACCTAGTTGCACTGGTGACTTATCTCTAAAGCCTTCTCTTCTGAAGTCTTTGCCAACACAGAACTGCCGATATCTGGATGGATACCATGAGGTATGGTATCAGTAGTATCTACATATGAAGGATCTGACAAAGTTTGAACAGTGTCTTAGAATCAGAAGAAATTGGGCTGGCTATACACATACAGTAGCTGTCAGCCTAATACTCATTCAACCGACACTTATCTCAACCATGCACACACACACATGCATTCTGATTGGGAAAAGGGGGCATCCCAAGCATCAGCTTATTTTCCCAAAAACAAAAGGTTTGAGCAGATTAAATCCAAAATGTCAGATTCTTTTCTATCAGGTAAGAGCAGGATGGCTTCTAGAGATGAACCAACCTCGATTACCGGTGGCTGAAGAAGTGTGATATAGCCCTAGGGAGTCCTGAAAAACAAGGAGATATGGCCTATGGCTGGATCTATATTTTCAAGGCAGCCTTAGGGCTGCATCCAACTTCTTTAGCCACCGGTAATCTAATGCTGAGAGTTTTAGTTCGGACGGACATGAGGGTGCTGGAGGTTCACTCAAGTCTAGTGGCCACCATACACCAAGATCAGCACATTTGACTGTAGCGTATACAAGAAGTATGACAGATTTTAGAAGGGTGAGCATAGAAGGAAACCTGGGCTACAAAGCAAGCAAAGTGCTCCATGCTCAGAGTCTTATGGGTTTACATGGCCAACTTGCTTCATGATCAGAGTCTTATGGGTTTACATGGCCTACGTGCTCCATGCTCAGAGTCTTATGGGTTTACATGGCCAAAGTGCTCCATGCTCAGAGTCTTATGGGTTTACATGGCCTACGTGCTCCATGCTCAGAGTCTTATGGGTTTACATGGCCTACGTGCTCCATGCTCAGAGTCTTATGGGTTTACATGGCCAAAGTGCTCCATGCTCAGAGTCTTATGGGTTTACATGGCCAACGTGCTTGATGCTCAGAGTCTTATGGGTTTACATGGCCAACGTGCTTCATGCTCAGAGTCTTATGGCTTTACGCTGCCAAAGTGCTCCATGTTCAGAGTCTTATGGCTTTACGTGGCCAAAGTGCTCCATGCTCAGAGTCTTATGGGTTTACATGGCCAACGTGCTTCATGCTCAGAGTCTTATGGGTTTACATGGCCAACGTGCTTCATGCTCAGAGTCTTATGGCTTTACGCTGCCAAAGTGCTCCATGCTCAGAGTCTTATGGGTTTACATGGCCAAAGTGCTCCATGCTCAGAGTCTTATGGGTTTACATGGCCAAAGTGCTCCATGCTCAGAGTCTTATGGGTTTACATGGCCAAAGTGCTCCATGCTCAGAGTCTTATGGGTTTACATGGCCAAAGTGCTCCATGCTCAGAGTCTTATGGGTTTACTTGGCCAACATGCTTCATGATTAGAGCCTTATGGGTTTACATGGCCAAAGTGCTCCATGCTCAGAGTCTTATGGCTTTACGTGGCCAAAGTGCTCCATGCTCAGAGTCTTATGGGTTTACATGGCCAAAGTGCTCCATGCTCAGAGTCTTATGGGTTTACATGGCCAACATGCTTCATGCTCAGAGTCTTATGGCTTTACGTGGCCAAAGTGCTCCATGCTCAGAGTCTTATCGGTTTACATGGCCAAAGTGCTCCATGCTCAGAGTCTTATGGGTTTACATGGCCAAAGTGCTCCATGCTCAGAGTCTTATGGGTTTACATGGCCAAAGTGCTCCATGCTCAGAGTCTTATGGGTTTACTTGGCCAACATGCTTCATGATTAGAGTCTTATGGGTTTACATGGCCAAAGTGCTCCATGCTCAGAGTCTTATGGGTTTACATGGCCAACGTGCTTCATGCTCAGAGTCTTATGGGTTTACATGGCCAACATGCTTCATGATCAGAGTCTTATGGGTTTACATGGCCAAAGTGCTCCATGCTCAGAGTCTTATGGGTTTAAGTGGCCAAAGTGCTCCATGCTCAGAGTCTTATGGGTTTAAGTGGCCAAAGTGCTCCATGCTCAGAGTCTTATGGGTTTACATGGCCAAAGTGCTCCATGCTCAGAGTCTTATGGGTTTACATGGCCAAAGTGCTCCTTGGTGACTGTTCCGCTGTATACATTACTCCTATGTTATATTTCTGACCCCCATAATAGCCATACAAGATAAAACCCAGGAAACTCATGGAACTCTACAAACAAAATAGAAGATCGTATGTTTCATTTACTTCTCGTCCTTCCATCTCCCCAAGGGTCACGAGGAAGACAAACATGACCCAGATTTTTCGACAGTGCTTATCACAGCCATTGTCTTTGCCGGGACCCTGTACACCTGAGTCTTAGTGACAGCAGGACATCCACTCTGTTTAAAAGCCCCCTGTAGTCTCCTGTTTCGTCATGTGAGTAAAGTGTTGTCATGGCCCGTCTCAAGAATCAGACAGGTCATGGAGAAATCTTAACAGACGGCCTTTCAGCTATATTTTCATCTGAACATGTCTAATGCTGACACGCAGCTTCCCTTAGAGAGAGACTGACGCTCCGACAGAGGCCTTGAGAGAACGGCACATGTCTGATCAAATGCAACGTGACAAGACACAGCACTTAAGTTGTCAAATGGGTCTCCTCCTCCCAGGGGACAAAAGGTCATTGCGGAGGACAACAAAGGGTACCCAGAAAGGTGCTGACTGGATATCGCTTGATCCAAATTCCCACAATCCCCTGTTCTACACTTTTAGCCAAGGTGGCTTCAAAATGTAATTTAGATTGACGATGAATGTAGAAAGCCATATGGAAAGAATAACAAGACATAAAACGCCAGAGGCATAGCTAGGGGGGACAGGCACATGCCTTGGGTGCTGGGGGAAGAGCCAACAAGCCACTTTCCCTTGGCCAGGATAGTTAGATACAGGTCTAGGGTTTTGACCTTAAGGCCCCTTTAACTGCATTTGGTTTTAAAGTTTTGAATGGAAAACACTGCAAATCTCTAAAGACATTACAGTGCATTAGCTCCTTAAAGGGATCCAAGGAATGGAGAAAAATTGTCCCTTGAATGGAGCCCTTGCGTGCTAAGTGCTCCATTCATTCTCGATGGGGCTTACAAACATTGCAAGTAGTCAGACTAGCAGATATCCTGTGGACCATTAGTGTTAGGAATACCCCTTTAAGGGGTTATCTCCTTGGTGATATAGCACAAGGATAAAACGTCAATATGCTATCAGTTGAGGTCAAATCGGTAAAGACCAGACAAGACACAGTCCACTTCATTAGCAATGTTAAAGGGGTTATCCAGTGCTACAAAAACATGGCCACTTCTTCCCCTCTCTTGTCTTTAGATTGGGTGGGGTTAGAAACTCAGTTCCATTGAAGTAAATGGAGCTTAATTGCAAACCACACCTGAACTGGAGAGGGGGAAAAGTACCTATGTTTTTGTAGTGGTGGATAACCCCTTTAAGACATCATTATAGCAACTGCAAAGGGCCTGTTAGAGGGGTTGTTCCATTAATAATATGTATCTCCTATATGATCATGGAGGGACTGACTACTGGGACGTCCTACAATCTTGAGAACCTTGTCCCAAGTCCTCAGTCAGAATGGAGCATCCGTCATATGTCCTGCCATTTATTGTTGTTTATATTTGTGGACATCTACACATAGCTGGGCTCTATACTACCGTGTTTCCCCGAAAATAAGACAGTGCCTTATATTTTTTCCCCCCTCAAAAATAGGCACTATGGGGGGAATTTATCAAACATGGCGTAAAGTGAAACTGGCTCAGTTGCCCCTAGCAACCAATCAGATTCCACCTTTCATTTTCCAAGGAGTCCGTGAGGAATAAAAAGTGGAATCTGATTGATTGCTAGGGGCAACTGAGCCAGTTTCACTTTACGCCATGTTTAATAAATCTCCCCCTATGTCGTGGGAGAGAAATAAGACATCCTCCCTGGACCTCTTCGGAATACTCACCCCGGCACCAAGAGTGCATCAGCGGCAGGGCGTGGGTCAGGCATGCGTCATGGCGTGTGGTGGGACGTGTGGGGGCCATGGACCAGGCTGTCTACGGCACCGGCTTCGGAGGTCCACGAAGGGATTAGGTGAGTCCTGGGTGGCGGCAGGTGGCCTTACTTTCTGGGGGTGGGCTAGTTTAGGGTAGGGGGTGCCTTTTTTGGGGGGGATGCCTTACTTTAGGCTAGAGGGTAGAGTAGTTAGGGTGTCTTTTTTTCAGGGAAACACGATATCTTCAGCAGTCTCATATACAATGAACAGGGCAGCTCTGTGAACACACAGGTTTTAAAGGAGTCCACATCCTTAAGATGGCAGGGGTGCAAGTGGTCAGACCCCTCACTATCATACACTTAGCCCCTCTTCTGTGAATAGTGTTCTTAGTGGTACAACCCTGTTAAAGTGAATGGGGCTGAACCACAATACCAGACACATGAACAGGAGGGCGCCTTTTCTGGGTAAAAGAAGACCTCCCATTTAAGTCGTATACATATCTATTTAAGATCATATTCACATAAACTGTGAGAAGCTTAACCCTTTTTGATGTGCACATGAAAGTCAGGACAGGCCTCAGTGGTTTACCAAAGACTATTTTTAGTTGATGAAATGTATTTATTTATTTATTTATTTTCATTTGGTTTGCAGAACTATTTTACCTTCTTGACATCAGGAATAATGAGTTTTAACTGGACTTTGCAAAATGTTTTTAAGATTGAAAGTGAATCTGTACCAGCAGCCACCCACCCCAAACCGCCTATAGCGATTTGTAGCCTTAACCATGCTATGGCCGGTCCCAGGATATGCCTTTCTTCTGGGGCCGGTATTATGCCTAAAAAAAAAATTTAGTTTAGTAACAAATTTCGGTTGCACGACTATGATTGGTGTCAATGAGGCGGAGCCTAGAGCATCTGTGTCCCAGGCCTGCAACACCTCTCTCCCCACCTCCATCAAGCCCAGGGGCGCGTTGAAAGAGAGGCGGGGAGTGAGGCGCTACAGATGCTGTAGGCCCCACCCTATTTACACCCCTCCTCTCCACAACGCTGGAATATATAGCATTGTGAAGGCTACAAAACAGTACTAGCGGTCAGGGGTGGGTGGCGTCTGGTATAGATTCACTGCAAAGATATTACTTATCCACTGGATAGGTGATATCTATCTGTTGTTGGGGAGGGAGGAGGTGTGCATGCTGCCGCTCAGAACAACACTTAGAAGGAAAACAGGATTTTATAACTTTGCAAACCGCCATGGTTACTCTGGAGATTTTTTTTAAACTTTCAAACCAACAGGTGTCAGAAAGTTATATAGATCTGTAATTTAATTCTATTTGAAGGGGTTGGCCAGCAAAAATCTTTTTCTTTCCAATCAACTGGTGTCAGAAAGTTATATTGATTTCTAATTTACTTCTGTTAAAAAATCTCAAGTCTTCCCTTACGTATTAGCGCCTATATGTCATGCAGGAAATATTGTTTTATTTACATTCAGACACAGTGCTCTCTACTGACATCTCTGGCTGAGACAGGAACTGTCCAGAGCAGGAGAGGTTTTCTATGGGGATTTATATAAAACCGAGACAGAGTTCCTGTCTCAGCCAGAGATGTCAGCAGAGAGCCCTGTGTCTGAATGTAAATAAAACATTTCCTGCATGACATACAGCAGCTGATAAGTATGGGAAGACTTGAGATTTTTTAATAGAAGTAAATTACACATCTATATAACTTTCTGATATCATTTGATATGAAAGAAAAAGTTTTTCGCTGGAAAACCCCTTTAATGTCTTCCACTACTTATCAGCTGCTGTATGTCCTGCAGGAAGTGGCGTATTCTTCATTGTCTGACACAATGCTCTCTGTTGCTCTGTTGCTTATACAGGGGTATACATTTATTTTCTGTATGCAATAGCTCAAAATATGAAGCAGTATACAGCAAGATAATATTTGGAATATACATGAGTTAAGGTAAGACGGACAGTGGCATCTGTCATAGCTATAGGTTGGATATACAGTATATGTCAGGGAGTCCCCTTAACATACTCCTTACCGATACTGTGAGATGTGGTGTGAGAATACCCTCAGGCTCGTGTCACACATAATATTTTGTGGGAAATGTGCAGCCTTTTTGGATGGTTTTTTACCTGCACTTTTCGCTGAACTGTGCTGCAGTCAGATCTTAGCTGGAAGTCAACCTACAATACCTTTTTGTGGCATTTTACTTCCCTGGAGGTGGGTTGTTTGGGTCATTGGCGGCTTTTCAAAAACAGCGTGCTCCACACAGTTAGACGAAGAACTTCAAAGGTTTGTTTTTCCATGTGTAAATGTGTGTTGAGTTTTTTTTCCCCCATTTTGTCGCGTTCTCTGTGAGAAATCTTGAATCACGTGATTAAACAATAACATGACTTAAAGGGGTACTTCAAAGAGTTAAAGTTTCTCTTATATTGGCCATTGAATTCAATTATGGCTTTTTTGGTTTTATACTGGAGCAGGGACTCCTTTCAATACATAGGAGTCCCTGTTACTGTACACTGAACTGTGGGGCATACATTTGTTCTCAACAGCGTACTATAACATCACCACTGGAGAAGCTGCCACATACTCATTTAACCTTTGCTTACTGGTCCATTCACTGGTCAAGTGTTCTTTTTCTGTATGTTTTGTTGCTCAGTACCCACAAGAGCAGGGACTCCTGTTTTTGACAGAAAGTCATGCTCCTGTATGTAGTTTCCATAACACCCTACACTGTCCGCATACAGTGCCATGGAAACTATGTACAATAGCGGGGACACTTGTCTATGACAGGAGTCCCTGCTACTGTAGGTACTGACTGGTGATGCCTACACTGTATGCCTTTCCCCTCATTTATCATCTTCATTCAACATGACTGCTTACCTCCAGGTGGCACAAGATAACTGATTAACAAGGTATACATCGTATTTTGCTCTGCTCAGTATATAGAAGCAGGGATTCCTATCTGTAAAAGGAGTCCATGTTCCTATACAATGATGGATTCACCCAAACAAATTAACAATAAAAATTCTGATTCAGACCTGTCTTAATTATTGGGGGTAACACTGAATAAAAACAGCTCAGAACACTCAAGTATGAGATCTGTGTAACGTCTGAAGTCGTGGATCTGCTGGACCGCCGCTAGCGATGGTGTAAGCCGGACCAGGGAGCAGAGTCTAAGGGTCTGCTGGTCTTCACCAAAGCCCGCCGCAAGGCAGGATAAACTTGCTGCAGGCAGGAACTCAGCAGGTAGCATGGACAGGACTCACAGGCAGGATCCTTGGGGCTGGAATCATGGGCAGAAGAGCTGGGACCACAATGCTAAGGGCGCAATAGCAGAGGCTCAGTGCAGGTGCAGACATTTGAAGGGGAAGTGCCTGGTGCAAAAATCAATCAAGGGCGTATTTCCACTTTAAATCTGCAAGAGCCGGCGCATGCGCGCCCTCAGAGGCAGGGACAAGCAGGGAGAGGTAAGTCGCTGCGAGGGGCTGAGGGGAAAGTGGTACCGGCACATGGCCTTTCGGCATCCACCATGACAGGGGAGGGGGTACGGTGGGGGGTACCCAAAGCATGGGACGCTGCTGCTGCCGTAACAATGTTTATACAGTGTCGGCCTGGGGTATCTGGGGCCCACCAAAGGAAATGATCCTGGGGGCCCATCAATGAAGAACCAGTGAGAAACAACATGTTAGTCAGTCTTTGTGCAGGTCTTAAAGTTGGGGGCAACAATAGTGACACTTTATTGACACAAATACAGAAAATTTAAAAATGTTTTTTAAAAACTTACTGGGGGAGATTGATCAAATATGGTTTAAAGTAAAACTGGCTCAGTTGCCCCTAGCAACCAATCAGATTCCACCTTTCATTTTCCAAAGAGTCTGTGAGGAATGAAAGGTGGAATCTGATTGGTTGCTAGGGGCAACTGAGCCAGTTTTACTTTACACCATGTTTGATAAATCTCCCCCACTGTCTTGGCTTACGGGTATTAGTCAGGCGGCGCTGCGCCTCTTTTTGATGACAGATTTTTACTCTCTGGGAAATAATAACCCTGAAACTGACACATTCTACACCACCGCCAACAAAAACATCTTTAAATAAAGCCTCCCCCCCACCCCTTCCACCTCAACATTCGGGCTCACACCCCCTCCGCCAAATGGGAGGGTAAAGAAAATAATTGTGACTCAATGAGGAGCTGTTTTTCCTAATCCACAGCACATTCTATCATCTTAACCCTCTGGGTTACCGGAGCGCTGGGCCGAGCTGGCGGCGGTGTCGGAGAACGCAGGGTTTGGACAAAAAGAGTTAAATGTCATAAAACAGAACAGAAATAACTGCTGCGCTAATGGGAATGTAATGAAAAACAAATGCTGGAGCCGAGAAATACTTTAGAGACATGGATGACAGAAAGCAGAGAATTCAATGAGAGAAGGAGAGTGCAGGGGTACATGGGAGAGTGTAATACATGACAGCGGTGTGTACTGCGGAGAGTGTGGGCCGAGGAGCTGGGGGTCCCATACTGCACGTAGAATATGTAGTCTCAACTTTCTATGTGTAAATCAGTGTAAAATACGCCATTGATTCATTTCAAAATATATCCCCCTAAAAAGTATGACATTTTTCTGCCTAAGGCCGGGTTCACACTGCGTTTTTGCAATCCGTTTTTTTGCATTTGTGTGCATCCGTTTTGATCCGTTTTTCCATTGACTTCCATTGTAAAAAAAAAAACAGATCCGTTTTTTTTTGACGGACACAAAAACGTAGCTGACACTATTTTTGTGTCCGTTATAAAAAAAACGATCCGTTTTGATCAGTTTTTTTCCAATGGAAAAACGGATGCACACAAATGCATCCGTTCTTTTTTGCAAAAAACGGATGAAAAAAACGAATTGCAAAAACGCAGATTAATTTTTTTTTTCACGATTTGTTTCATTTTTGGTTCTATATATGTTTTTCTTGTATGTTTTATTATACATTAACCATTTATTGTCTGTATTTGTTTTGCTTTTTGCTATTTTTTTTATTTTTTGTAAGTATTTTTTTTTTTTATTAACTAAATGTAAGATGTATTTTAAAGTTTAAATCACTGACTAAAAATGGTGCCAATACGGATCCATTGTAACATACACATATAAAAGTGTTAAAGAGGTACACTGGTGATTTTTTTTAAAATCAACTGGTGTCAGAAAGTTATATAGATTTGTAATTTATTTCTATTTAAAAATCTCCAGTATTCCAGTACTTACCAGCTGCTGTATGTCCTGCAGGAAGTGGTATACTTTCCAGTTTGGAGAGCAGGAGACATTTTCTATGGGGATTTGCTACTGCTCTGGACAGTTCCTGACATGGACAGAGCTGGCAGCAGAGAGCACTGTGTCAGACTGCAAAGAATACACCATTTCCTGCAGGACATACAGCAGCTGATAAGTACTAGAAGACTGGAGATTTTTAACTAGAAATAAATTACAAATTTGTATAACTTTCTGACACCAGTTGATTGAAAAGAAAAACAGAATCACCTTTAATAAGTGTTTAAATGCACTTTAAATAATAAAAATTTTAATAATAGGGATCCAAAAATACAGAAATGTGAACATGGCCTTAAAGGGAATGTGACTTCAGAAAATGACCATTTGTTTAAAGCAAATTTTAATTTGAATCATATATTTTTTAAGGAATTATTGGTGTTTTTTTCCCCAATTTACTACCTTTTTTTATAAAATAATCCGGAAAACTTGCAGTTTACATCACAGCCACTAGGACTAATAACACGCTGACACTCTCTGTACACATCCAGAGCAGTCTCCTCCTTATCATCATGGACAGGAATACAGTGAAAGGTGACACACATGCACACACACACACTTATATAGGAAATGTCCTGTTGTGGTGTGATGGTTATTGTCGTGACGCCAGTGCAAGTCCAGCACACAGGTGTGATGTTTGTACCTGCTTTGTGTATGGCCGGTTTGTACTGTTCCCATAAATGGTTAGTGACCTGCTGGGATGTTATGGGTCCCTTTGGCTCTTGTCACGGTAGTCTTGAGTGGCAATTGACCCACCCAGACTATCGGTAACGCCACGCACAGAAAGGGAAAGGTGTAGCTTTTTTCTATCTAGGCTAGTTCCTCTTGTGTTGTAGAATACTGCCCTGCACCTTTTAGACTGGTTAACGGCGTGGGCTGAGATTATCCCTTGGTAGTGTCTAGCACTGCATAGTTGATCTAGTAGATAGACTAGAAGAACTGAGTGTCTCTGGTTGCTTCTTACATGTGTCTTAACCAACTCACTTCAAACACTAAACTTAACTGACTTTTCCAGAACAAAGAACGTCTTTTCACTGTTTCCTTCTCCTATGAGAATCTGAGTAGAACTTCCCCACACCAAGTGACTTCCTACAGGAGATGTGTTATCTACCCTGTGAGTAGTGGAGAGGAATGTGTGGAAAGAAAAGAGACAAAGCGATAGGTCAGGAAGAAAGAGCATTTCTATTCGACAGTAAAAGTACATAATATATTGGAAACAGTAACCCTTTGTTGGCTTCAGCCGTGCCTTACATAAGAGCTTACACATAAAATACTGCTATCTTGTGGTGAAACTATGAAATACCTTCATCACCACTTAACCTAGAGAAGAAGCTTTTGTGACAGATGTAAGGAACACGAAACAGCCGTGGTGGGGTACCACACTGTCCCTTATCCAGGAGGGTGCAACTTTTTGCAGGTACATGATCGCCTCTTGCTATTGCCAGTCACCAGCCTTTCGTTTAATATAATCACCTTTCGAGGTTGGAAAGTATTACGCTACGGAGAAATCAGCTTCTTGAATACATTAGTATGATTCACTTCTCGAGATGTGTTTTTGATCAAATAATGCCTGTGAAATTATATACTTTCGCAGTTGCATATAAAAGATGGAAATTTGACTCGGGAGACCTGTTTTTATTGTGGTTATGTAAACCAATAAAACTTTTCAGAATAAAAGGTGGTCTCCCGTTCCATATGTCTGTTAGCTACAGACGCATAACACATGTTGAGGTAACAATTTATATTTAAACTTTTATTTTTGAAAATAACTGAATTATGTATGTTTGCTCACTATGTTGTTCATAAAAGCATTGGTTGATGTAGGAGACTTTCTTCTCAGTCTTCGGAGACGTGTCAGGGGTAGTGTTGACTGGACCTGTCAAACTGTTTAGGTTCGATAAACGCTGCCGAATGCTCGTCATTTGATCCCTTGCAGCAGCAGAAATTGGATAACGCCGTATGTAGTCCTGGAAAACATGGAAACGACCATAGGCAATAGGCTGTATCCATGTTTTCCTGGATGCCCTAGGGTGGCATTCAGAATTCCGGACAGTTACAGATGCACATCCGGAATCCGTCTGGAATTCCGGATGCATTGCATCTCAGCTCCAGACCTAAAGCAAGTATCGCTGAGTTCTAACACTGGCTCTTTAACTGTACATGCTCCTAATCAGGAGGGCATACAGTTAAATGTGGCGCTGTGATTGACTGGGCTGCGAGCCATTGGCCCCCCGAAACTGTCAGTCACTCTTGTGGCCAGAGGCAGCATTATACCTCCGGTCACAATAGGCCACCCCCCCCCCCCCCCCCCCCAGAGTTGCAGCACACGATTGACATCTTTCATGTGCATCCAAAGCCAGAAGGAGAAGCAAGCTGGGAGCAACGCCGCAGCAGGTGAGTATGATTTTTTTGGTCTTCCACTTCCACCATGATTATGAGTGTGCACTTCATGAAGCGTCATAGTGGCAACTAATCTTCATTATGGGAATAGGTGCGGTAGGTTGTCATCAGAAGATAAGCTTCATCTGATACTCGGAAGAAGACAGGTCTTGACACTGGGAATGTTACTTGGTTTTGCTGTGCCCAATGCCCAAATTGCAATATTAGTAGAACCCAAGAGTCCCTAGTAGTCACCATGAATCACAATGTACTTGTAACTTGCATCAGCCACCACCATCAGGACTTTGGACAAGTAATACTTGTAGTTGCAGTAGTTCTATATTCTGATTGTGCTGCTCACATGTGACCCCATTTTATGACATGTATCTCCTATAAAATAACAATTCTAAAGCAACTGGCCTTAGAACTTTACATATACTCATTCCTTTAATAAACTTCAAAATAAATTGACAAGTGGGTGTTACCCTTCTCCTTGCCAAAGAAATGTTTCAGTTGTCTCATTGGACAGTGTCAAAGTGTGTGGGACACGCCCCCAACTGCCAGTGCCCAGTTGTCAATTTATTTATGAGGAATGAGCAATGCAGTGTTCTAAGAAGACTGTTCCAGAATTGTTATATGATGAGGAATGGAATACGAGTATATACCGCAGCCAACAGGCCTGGAGAGCTGGCAGGTCCTCGTCAATATATTCCTTCAGCTTAAAGGTATTGAGCTTAGCAGATCAGAGGTTGCTTGGAAACACGGATGGTAACTTGGTTGTTCATGGACATAATGATGAGAAAAGCTTCTGTACACGTCATATAAAACAATAACCTGATACAACCGATAAAGCACAAGCCGGACATTGTACATGGGACGGAACGGCTGCAAATTGTCTGCAGTAAATGTGCAGGCAGAAAATCCAAAATGTATTATAGTTGGCAAAGTGGTTGAAATTTTAGGAAATGACAAAAAAAAAAAAAGACTTAAGGGAGGGGCGAACCATGAACGTGTTTTGCCACTTTGTTCATTGTTGAGTGCAGCACTAGACAATGACTAAAGTGGCGCCACACATGCACAATTCATGGCTCCATTCCCATGGGAGACTCGGGGTCCACATTGTCCAGATCGTGTGGCTTGCCAACAGTGGGACCCCTCATCATCTGACACTGGGGTGTGTAATATACTGGGGACCTAAAACTGGGCTGTGTAATATACTGGGAACCTAATACTGAGGTGTAATATATACTGTGGACCTAATACTGGGGTGTGTAATGCTCCTTTTGTGTTGTTCTGACTGTAAATTCTAACTGGAAAATGTTGAACCCACACCCATGATGGGCCACACCACACAGAGACCACACCCACAATAAGCCACACCCCCTTTTACAGCTAAAGTGTCCCTGGAACAAATTTTTAAATGTTGGCAACTATGGATCAGGCATGTCAGACTCTGGCCTGTGTGGGAGAGGTTGTTGGTGGGGGCACTATAAGAGGAATTCACTATGTGTGGAGGCACTATTGTGGGAATTAACTGTGTGTGGGGGGGAGGGAAAACTGTTGGGGGAATTAACTCTTTGGGGCACTATAGTGGGAATTTGTGGGAAAGTACGGTGCCTAAGGTAAACTATAGATATGGTGTGTGGGGGCAAGTTTTGTAAATAGCCCCAGGCCCATGGTACAGTTAATCTGTCACTGACATACGTGTCACATACTTACCGCCTGTACATACCGCCTATGTTGCTGGATGCTTCCTGCCACAGAGGAGCCAGCATACTAGGCCGCAGCCCAACCACCCCCTTAGGATGGCAGTACGTTTGTCACAGCCGGTATGTGCAGTAGTGACATGGACGTTCCCTCCCTAAACTTTCCTATCCTATACTTGCCCTGTAGCATCCTATCTTATACTTGTTATGTCATAGCATTTTATTATGCACACCAGCAGGAGACAAACACTGCTCTGACAGTGCCAGGAACGCCGCACACTGCTCTGACAGCGCCAGGAACGCCGCACACTGCTCTGACAGCGCCAGGAACGCCGCACACTGCTCTGATAGTGCCAGGAACGCCGCACACTGCTCTGACAGCGCCAGGAACGCCGCACACTGCTCTGATAGTGCCAGGAACGCCGCACACTGCTCTGACAGCGCCAGGAACGCCGCACACTGCTCTGACAGCGCCAGGAACGCCGCACACTGCTCTGATAGTGCCAGGAACGCCGCACACTGCTCTGATAGTGCCAGGAACGCCGCGCACTACTCTGACAGTGCCAGGGTTTGTCTTTTCATTGACTAAAGGTTGGGTAGTGCCCTATGCTGTACCTTCTATTGACATACCTGCCCTAGTCATAGATGCCCTGATAAAGCCTAAATTGTAACAAAATGTAGATGTCCATAGGTGTTATATAGATATGTGGCACTTCAGTGCTCTGGGATATGGCCCCTGATCTGTAGCTTGGATACACAGCATTGATCTGGTTGGCATTTTTCAGTTAGAAGAGCAATATTGTTCCCAAATCAATTCATATATAATAATAAAAATGAATTTTTTTTTCCATAGAATAAAATAAATAAAAAAAACTAAATAAATCCATATGCATAAAACGAAACTATATAACAGAATAAAAGTTTTTCAAAAGGAACGTGAGAGAGAGTAGTAATTTGGATGTCAAAGGAAGGAAATTTTAATATGCTAATAATAGCGAAAGCAGAAAATTGTGCGATTCTACCAGGTAGACGGAGGCGAATGGATGACTTTCCGTCTCAATTATATACTCTTCTGTTTATCAGGATTTTCTTTTTTTTTTTTTTATGCACACACAGACTTTAAAGGTACACAAAACTTTTATTTTATGAAAATCCATTACTCCTTGTCCTATGGGATTGTTTAGAACGTAAGAGGTTGTCTGGCAGTCACTTAATCTTGCAAAATCCTGTTCAATATAAAAATGGATCATGTTTGTACATCATGTATATAATGTATATGCACAAAGAGACCCTCTCGTCTCCACCTGGCTCACCCTTCTCCGGATGTTCCGCTTAAAGGGATACTCTGGTGGGAAAAAAATTCTTTAAAATCAGCTAGTGCCAGAAAGTTATATAGATTTGTAATTTACTTCTATTTAAAAAATCTCAAACCTTCCTGCACGTAGCAGCTGCTGTATGTCCTGCAGGAAGTGGTGTATTCTTTCCAGTCTGACCCCGTCCTCTCTGCTGCCACCTCTGTCCATGTCAGGAACTGTCCAGAACAGGAGAGGTTTTCTATGGGGATTTGCTCCTGCTCTGTGTCAGACTGGAAAAAAATACACCACTTCCTGCAGAACATAAAGCAGCTGATAAGTACTGAAAGGCTTTTTGAGAGTTTTTCCATCCGTTTTTTGCAAAAATGTATGAAAAAAACGAATAATAAAAACTTTTAAGGCCTTAGACATTAAATGTATTGGATCAGAGTAATCCTATAATTGTCAATCACAAGCTTAGATGTTGCACGTTCGATATATACCTGTATAAAACTTGTCTGTGTCTCCTTTCTGCTCTAAAATTGCTTTATTTCATCAGTTAAGTGTCACCTAGGTGGGGCTTCATGATAGTTGGGCTGTCTCCCCAGTCAGGAGATGGGGCCCAACTGTTGTGAAGCCCCGCCCAGTTGACACTGTGAAGCAAGAGTAAGGGTACTATTACACGGAACGATAATCGGCCGAATTGGTCCTATCTGGCCGATTATCATTCCGTGTAATAAACATTATGATCAGCCGATGAAGTAAAGTAAATACATTACCTATCCATGGTCCATGGCTCCTCTTGAGCTCTGCTTCTCCCCAGGTCCCGCGCGCTGCAGCTTCAGAGCGGCCTGTCTTAGCTGACAGGCCGCTCAGCCAATCATAGGCCGGGACTGCCGCAGCCAGTGATTGGCTGAGCGGCCTGTCAGTTAAGACAGACCGCTCTGAAGCTGCAGCGTGCGGGACCTGGGGAGAAGTGGACCACAAGAGGAGCCCTGGACCATGGATAGGTAATGTATGCCAGTTTAGCAAGGGCTGCAAGGACATCGGTAATAATGTCCATGCAGCCCTTGTTAAACGATTATTGGGCCGTGTAATAGGCCCTGTAAACGAGCGCCGATCTAGCAGATCAGCGCTCGTTTACAGTTCATATCAGGCCCCTATCGGCCCGTGTAATAATACCCTAAAGGGGGTGACAGTATCACTTTAAAGTTGTATTATCTAAGATGGTGTCTTTCAGGATAGTGGAGTGGTACTATATCATAACATTAATCTTGTAGATATTTGGGAAAAGAGGGTAAAGAGTAAATGCCCCTTTCTATAAATTTTTATGTTTGGAAGTTAAATGTTTTTTTTTCAGCTTTTTTTATGTCTTTGAGCTTGATACATTGAGAAAAATCTTCTTTTGCTCTTTACCCTTTTCCCGATTCACAGGCACAGGCTACGTCTGGCTCCTCCATTGAGTGTGATTGATAGAAGATAGAAGAAGCCACCAGATTTATCTCTCCAGGAAGCTCGGACGTTTTCTTCCCGAGCCCGCGTCCAATATTCGGGAACCAAATTTAGCAGTAAACGTCAAAGAGACAGAGATGAGTCCAGCAGTAATGATTTAAGGAACTCTTCTTCCTCCAAGCCGTCGGCGTTGATGGCTTCCTTCCCTTCTCCGTTTCTTCCTTTCGCTCTCACTAACTTCTATAACCCAATTAAAGAATTTTTGAGGTTTCCCTCTCCTTGGCACACAGATCCTTCTGATTAGCCGCAAATTAATTTCTGGAACTGTAAGAAAATCTCACAGAGACCCAGAAAAACCACATAACTCACAGCGAATTCTTCTCTCTCTTTTTGGGCTGAGGAATTCAGTGTGGGAAAGGAAGAGAAAGAATGCACGCACAGTCCTCTCCCCTCAGCAACCTCTCATATCCTCCCATTGCTACATAGAGAACACGAGCTTTCTTACATGTAGCCGGCAACTTTATTACTCGGCAAATCGATGGCTCTTAAAAGATTTTTTTTTTCCCCCTTAAAACCCCTGATTATCTATATTTATAGAATGTGATCCACGCAGGAGTAGATAGCATTACTTACCTGTCTGCCCCAGTTGTGTAACTACCAAAAATCCATTTGATTAAGGGCCTCTTAGTTCTGTATTGTGTGGTACTACAATACCCAGAATTAATTGCTTTCCCTCAGCTTTCCATCAGTGCCCTCCCACCCTGCCTACTCCCCTCCCACAGCACTCTTGCCAGTTCCCACACTAAAGGCCCTATTACACGGAACAATTATGTTGTGGGCGATAATCGTTCCGTGTAATAGAAGGCAACAATCAGCCGACATGAACGATGTCGGTTGATCGTTGCAGTAATTTGTGTTTCGACAAACAACTCATACAGCAACCATCTGCTGTCGCCGCCCAGTGGGATACAGTGAGCGGCGGCAGCAGACCACTGCTATATGCTGTGGGCTGCCAGGACAAACTAGCGATCACCCGGGCAGCCCCCCTCCAAGTCACCCGCTCACTGCTGCCACGTGCAATAGCGAGCGGAAAACGTTGCCTGCGCTCGTTTGCTCCTCATAGTCGCACCGTGGAATTGGGGCGTTACATCTCATTTCACTGTAGACAATTGCACAATTAAGTGAGGGTGCAGCACCTGCTGCATTTATGCCCTGTCTGCTCTGTGGCATCATTTATCACAAGGCAGCAAACTGGAAACATACCCAATAAGGATATATGTGTAGTTGTGTGTATGACAGGGAGCTGGGGATGTAGGCCGGAGGGGCTAGTCAGAGATGGAGACATCACTTGGGGGTGGGGTTACAGATATAATATCCAGCCAAACCTCCTGTGTTCTGCTGTGTTAGCCATTCCTCCGGACCTTCCCTTACACATGCATGCTAAGCTTAGCCAAGCATGCATGTATACTAAAAAAAGAAGTCAGCCACTGTGGTAAAAAAGAAGTCAGCCGCTGCCAGACACCCTTGTGGCTTATCTCCTGCGAGAATAAAACAATAGCTTACATGTGTAGCCTTGTGACAAGGCCTTAGTATAGTGTCCCTTTAAACATTTAATTCTATACTTGATGATTGATCACAATATTCACATATCACCAGTATACATTGGACACTTATAGACTGAATCATAGACAGACTTATAGACTTATAGACAGAAGTCCTTGTAGCTCCCTGTGAGGACGATTTCATCTATTTGTATATACAATTTTATAAATAATTTAAGATCCATGTCATTGTATCCACCATCCTGGTTTGTATATATTCTCACATCTTCTCTTTGTAATTTCCCCTGGAGGACAGCAGGGGGCAGATACTGCACTGTTTACCATCAGATCAGAACATCGCTGCAGGTTTAGAAACAAAGGACAATAGATGCAAACACAAAGGAAATAAAAGGAAAAGAAAAAAGTTTTGTCATTTTTCTCAATCCTCGAAATTCCCCTTATACATAATTACTTTTATTTATACAAAAAAATAAAAAAAGAAGACGATCCAGGACCGTTCTCTGTCAGAAATTTCCAATAAAGAGCAAAATTGTAAAAGTGTTAATTTTTCTTACTTAGAGAATTAGTTTTGTTCACATTCTGTGATTTTTTTTTTTTTAGGCTATGTTCACACTAAGTACGGTCGTTGTTGCCATTATTTTCGGACGTCTTTTGCAATCAGCGGCCGTTTTTTATTAGTTGTTCACACACAGTTTTTCTTTTTCCACTGTTCTTTCTCCTTATTATTAAATTCAATTTCAATTAATTTCAATTAAGCCGCATCCAAAGCCCAATTAGTAACCCCAAACTAATGGTGCGTTTACACAGGCAGATTTATCTGACAGATTTTTGAAGCCAAAGCCAGGAACAGACTATAAACAGGATGCAGGTCATAAAGGAAAGACTAAGATTTCCCCTCTTCTCAAATCTATTCCGGGCTTTGGCTTCCAAAATCTGTCACATAAATCTCTCTGTGTAAACGCACCCTAAAATAATGTGCAAACACCAGTCATCGCACTAAGGGAAGGCCAGGCAACTAAATGACTTCCGTTATTTTACACCTTAAAAACGGACGTTATTTTAAACAGAGCTGAAAAAAACTTCGTGTGAACATAGCCTTTTGATCTATCTTTTACCTGGAGTGGAACTGACAGGGCAAATTATAATGGAAAGATATGCCCATTTTCTATTTTTTCAACCCACTCCTGGTTTTGGTTGAAAAAAAGCTTGTCCAAAAGACTGACGGAAATACTATGTGTGGACATATAAGTATAAGGGGTTCCCCCCATAATGACAAGTTATTCACTGTTCATAGGATAGGGGATAACTAGCTGATCGGTGGAGGTTGGAGTAGCAGGACTCATTTCATGAGTATGAAATTCTGCTGCACCACCACCACAAGGCAAAATGTGGGTTTGTACGTTGTAATACCTCATTTCACCTGTGGTGTCACTGCAGGGTAATTAAACACTTACTGCCAAAAACACACAATTTTTTAAAGTGAAAAAAAAAAGTTTTTTTTTTTTTAAAGAATAACAGACATTATTTGATAAGAACGGCTGTAAATAATGATTATGATTTTTTTTTATGGTGTACTGACACATTCCATCGTCTCTTTTTTGGTACTTTTTCTGCATCTTGCGAATCTTAAGAACACTAAATTTAAATAAATGCTAGGAGCAGTACTAGATTTATATGTCACAAGCCTGTAAAAACAAAATGCTTATAAAGCTATAACAGGGATTGTATGGCTACAGATGACATTACACTGTAGGGAACAAGTCAGCTATATAAATTCTCCCCATTCACCTTTAGCTGTTAGACACAGTGTTTTGTTTATAAGAGTCCAGCGAGGCGGCTCTTTCAAAGTAATCAAGTAGTAGTCATGGGGGTGGAGCCACAGCACGTCATACTGCCTCTGTCCTCCTGTCAGCCAAGTGCTATGAACCTTACACAGTGGCCAAGACTTAGTGTGTCAGTCAAGTGTGAGTAGCAGAGAGGAGGGGGAGGCATCATGACTACATGTACTGTAGCTCCGCCCCCATGACTACTTCATGTAGTTGATTATTTAACAAAATTTTGCATTATAGGAAACTTACTAGGACTGACAGCTAAAAAGTATTGGGAAGTCTTTAACTATCCTTCTATTATAAAGATTGAATAAAGACTAGTGCACTGTTTTCCATTGTATAGTCTCTTAAATAATCTGCTCCCGATCCTCCGATGCCCCTCCCCTCATGACTTCTAGACATGGGCCACTTGTGCCTACTGAAAAAGCCATTCCTGGCCACAGGGACAGGTTTTAGGCTCTCTATTAGCCCTTTAGATCAGAGGGGCAATGTTGGTCTGGAGTTTCTTAGGCCCATCAGAGAATATTATTCTAAACCCACCCTTAATTCATACAGAAAATACATGTACCCTCCATTCAACAGCAGAGATGGCAGGTCTACTGAATGCTGGATGCCAAAGGAGCCCAATGGTCCCCATCGACTTTATTGCCTGTTGCTGGTGTCCAGAATTTTCCTGGATATACACAGACCAAATAATATACTGCTTGCTACTTTTTTTGTCCAATTATTTGAACAAAATCTGCGACTGAGGCCTCGAATCGAGCGACTTTTGCAGGTGTGAACCTAGCCTTAATTTCGTTGTAAATTTATTGGTAGCATTTTATACACTCCAACTAGCCTACCAACTAGACTAAAATAAGGCACCCCCACCCTAAAGTAAGGCACCCCTGAAAGTAAGCCCACCACTCACCTAATCCCCTTGTGGACCTTCACTGCCGGCACTGCAGGCATACTGGTCCATGGCCCTCACGTCCTGCCGCACACCGGAGGTTACCTGACGCCCGACCCGCCATACGTTCTTGGTCACGCTCCTGCTGCACTCCTACACATGGGATGTTGGTGAGTATGCCGGGGGGGGGGGGGGGGGGGCTGGGGGGAGAGCCGGGAGAGTTCTGGGGGAAAGCCGGGGGGAGAGCCAGAAGGGTTCCGGGCGAGAGTCGGGGAAAGGCCAAGGGGTAGACTTGGTGGGAGAGAAATTAGACATCCCCCGAGTATTCGGGGACTTCGTGCCTCTTTGGGAGCAAAAATGAATATAAGGCACCGTCTTATTTGCGGGGAAACACGGTAGGTTATTTATGATCAACTCATAGACCCTATTGGCAAGTGATTGGCTGTCTCCAACTGGAATTGATGTGTGGGGCCATGTTTTAATGGGGGCGTATATTGTGTTAGAGACTGGTTCCATTGGACTCTCCTCTGGTCGGCCAGCTTGACCCAGACAGGGATCATCTAACAGGTACAGTACTACAAAGTGCATCTGGCCTTTCACTTGGCACCTCAGGATGGGGTATAGCCCCTCACGCTGTACACATTTGGCTTTGAGATAAGTCCGAACTAAACTTATTATCCATGGCTCCAAACTACAATACGTAATACACCGCCTCGATGGTGGTCCTATAAGTGACAGGAACCCTGGATGAGATACATGACCCTAATCAAAAAAGATCCAGTCTGAGTGACCCGTTCCCTTTCATCTCTCATAGAGGAGACGGATAATGAAGGTTTGCCAGGCCTTGAAATTAATTGAATTGTCAGTCATCTGTGTCATATCGGAGACCAAGTATTTGTGACTATAAATTCCACGTGACGTTACTTAAGCCTGATGTGCCCCTCCGCTCCGAGCCTCACTTTTCATGCAGACGTGCCTTCCCTGCTCCAGACATTGACCCCGTCGTTGGCTCTGAGTGGATGAATTATCTTCAGTAATATATGAGTAGTGACCATGTTTTAAGTCCAACACTGACAGAAAGTTGTCAGTTTGCTGAAATAGAAGGTTTCTATGGAAACTGAGAAAAATATGATTTTTGTGCTGAGGTCCATCTCACAACTGGAAGTTACAGAACCTGTCGGCCATTAGCACCACGTACGTTCACTCCCAATTGCAGTCCTAGGAATATAAAACTAGGCCTGAAACATGTTTAGGGACATGCCTTACAGGTTATAAAGGATAAAGAGGTATCCTTGCAATCCACCTCCCATTAAGTTCAGTGTCAATTTTTCCCATAGGTTAAATAAAAAGAAAATTTTGGACAGTAAATTAGTGATGTGTCTGTGTGGATCCTGTATGGAAATCATGGCAGGTAGCCACATGTAGATCACTCTCTCGCAAGTCTGCCAACCGGTTTCAGTGCTCAGCCCTGGCGCTGAGCTCTCTTTGCCAATTGGCTAATGTAAAAAAAAACCTAAAAAAACCACAATGTACCTGATGGTACATCATTGGCTTTAACGGAAATTCCTTGTTGGGGTTGTGGCTAAGAGGGACATGTCAGGCGTTTTGATCAGTGTGAGTCTGATTGTTGAGACCACGATCGATGGAGAGAATGAACCAGGAGAAATCCCTGCTCAGCGTTTTTTATCCTGGCTCTGTATCACTCGAGGCAACGGGCACATAATCCATGTCTATGGAGTTGTCTCCTCACATAGACGCAGAGCCTTGCGTTCCTCTCCCCGCTCACTCTACTGATCGGTCAGGGTCTGTTGTGTTGAAAGTTTATTTTGGTGACAGGTACACCGCTGTTGCTATCAATAAATAATGTTAAATTAGCAGGGGAGGGGATGTACTACAGCTTTGCAATTTACTTCATTTTTTGGGGGCCTATTTTCTATATGGAATTCAATGCTATGCATCAACCACTAGGTGTCTCACTTACTAGAAAACTGCAGTCCAGGCTCCATCACTAAGGCCATTTGGTCTTTAGTAACAGCAAAAGAAGACCAAATGCAGGAAGTGATGTCAGTTGGCTCATCTGATTGGCCAGCAATCGTCCACGCCCCTGGACACACCCGTGCACTTCTGCAGATGGGTAAACTAGCTGATTAACAAGGCCGGCCCAGAGTGAGCAGCACAGTGAGGCGCTAAATGGGCCATTGTAGCAACTTTATTAAAATAGACAGCATACATAATGCAAACATTAACTATATATTTGCTGTTTTTTTTAATTTTTACATGTCATAAATATATGTCATGTATACTATAGACTGAAAAAAGACATATGACCATTCAGTTTAGCCTATAACCCTATAGAGTTGATTACATGTTATAATTACATATGATCTTTTAGGCTAAAAAAATCATTAAACAATGGCCATAGTTGCAGTTTTGCAACCACGACTATTATTTAATGAATATTATTATTATTACCATTTAATTAATAGGGAGTCCCGGCAGGAGTGTATACACACAGGATACACTCTGGCCGTGATTCCAAGCGGGCACACAAAAAACTGACAGGTCAATGAATAGCGGCCGCATGGCACAAGACTGACAGAGCAGTCATGGTAACGTGCGTCTCCGGCCGCACTTTACATTGTCGCCTGTGGTGATTTGGAATGTGGGCACACCCGAACGTGCCCGTATTCCAAATCAAAAGAAATGACGTTCATCCGTCCGATACTGCAGAAGTTCACTGACACCGGCCGTTCTGTGACACGGCCGCGTCACAGAACATCCGGTGACACACACTGTATGAACCCGACCTTAGACTGTATGTTGTCTATGTGACAGGCAGGGTTTCAATTTTTACCATTTTATATATGTTATTTACTTTAACTGAGCATTTAAAGAGGTATTTCCATCTCACGTTAATTGTTATCCCCTATCCATTTGATCGGGGATAAGAAGCTGATGGATAGGGGGACCCCCGCTAATCCTGGGAAGGGGCAAAATTGTCCATGGAATGATTGGTACTCACTCCTTCGAAGTGCTGGACTGTCTGGAAGTTTCCTAAAGAATAAATAGAGCGTTGGCCACACACACACTGTGTATACCAATTACTCCAGGGACAGTTTTCCCCCCTTTCAGTGGGGGAGGGGGGTCTCCAGAAGTTGAACTGCACCAGTCAGCTTGTTGTCCCCTATCCATAGGGAATAACAACTTGAGATAGGACTACCCCTTTAATAAGTAACAATAATAAAATATCTTATTTCTTAAACAAGAACAATAAAAGCTGTGTTGTTCTTGGGTAACAGGACCCAATAGGTAAATTTATACTTTGGGAATATAAGATAGCAAACCAGAGTATTGCCACAACAGGCTTTGTTTGCCACAACAATTTTTCTTATTATTGCTTCAATAATCCTATGATAAAACATAAAGCAACATTGCAAAGCCTCGGACAAACATTTCCTATTTTTTTAATGTCTACAGAGCTTTTGCAGACTTTTATGTCTCTATGGTAACAGACTACAGATAAACCCTGTGTAGTCTGATCCTACAGTCAGGCTTCTACTTTTTGCTAGCATATATTTAGAGGTTTAGCAAGAAGCAGGGGCAGTATGACAGCGGGGTCAGACTACGCAGGGATTGTAGTCTGTAACTATGAAGACATGTAAATCTGCATAGGAGCACTGTACAAAAATCTGTAGACTTTAAGGCTGGAGCTACATAGAGATTTCCTGTTACATGACCAGGAACCTCTGTGTCATGCTTATTGTTGACAGGCAGTGCAACACAGTGGTTCCTGGTCATGTGACCAGGAATCGTCATCTAGCCCCAGCCTGGATTAAAGGGGTACTCCAGCGTGGGGGCTATTTTGGGGTCCAGTGGCGGGTCCCGTATCGCGTCGCTCCGGTTCCCGGCCACTTCCTTATGTCTGACGCGGGCTCGAGACGTGACGTCTCAAGTCCGCTCAGCAAGTCAGTGACAGAGGCGGGATCCGTTTCAAGTCCGCTCAGATCCCGCCTCTGTCACTGACTGGCTACGTCAAGTCTCGTGCCCGCATCAGACACCAGAAAGCGGCCGGGGACCAGAGCGCCGCGATACGGGACCCGCCGCTGGATCCGGGGAGGTGAGTGGACGTCTTTTCTCTCAGCCACCTCCTGCCCGGCCAGATCTCAAAATGTTTGAAAAATGAAAGACTGTTTGAAAAATGGATTGGATTTTGTTAGCAAATTTGGACTATTTATATGTCCTTTACTATGTAGGGAACTTGCGATGCCCTGGCCCCTGGCAGTGCTGGTGTTATGAGCGGGCAATGACCGGGGCAGCTGCAGGGGTTATACTTGTCACGGTATAGGCCTGAGGGCAGCACAGCTGTAGGGCCAGTCGGTGGAATCTGCGGGTGATGATGGGCATGCGATTCTTCGCTGCACTTAGTCAGGGCACCAGTTAGTGGACACCAATGCCAGGGTTCAGTAACAGCGGTTTTATTATAGATGAGGTAACTAGTAGCAACAGTTCTGTCCGGATGCAACCGGGTATATAGCAGGCTTTGACAAATAAAGCAAGAGTGGTGCTGCATAGGCTGTGAGAATACGTGCCGGATGATGGGAGTAGGAGTATGAGAGAAATAGCGTTGCTGGATGGATTAGCTTGAGAATAATACTTGCTGTGAATCCTTGTAGCGATGATGAGAGATAACGGAATGACACCCAGATGAGAGAGAAGACTCCGGACACTTGAGCAGGCAGATACAGCCGAAGACTTGAACACAGCAGAGCACTCGATCCACACTTCTAGTGGTGAAGTGGGAGCTGCTAGAAGAAGTCCAACTCCTCTGAGGTAGGAGAGAGACGACACACACCCTCCTTGCTTGGAAGCAGGGGGAAGACTAACTTGTTAGGAGGAAGTGGGAGGTCACATGGTTGCTCCTGGCCAGAGCTAGTCGGCCATTGGAGGAACCATGGTTACAGGGCACTGGCACGGTCACGTGATCAACAGCCTTGCATACCACTGTACAATGTAATAATACACAGGAATACATGAGAATACACATGAGAATGCACATTACCAGAGAATACTAGGGGGAAACCAGCAGCAGTTGCAGTGCAAACACTTACCAGAACAGGCATGGACACAGCAATAGAAATGGCCATATCGTTTTTCGTAAGAACATGTACTCTACGAGTGGCTGCAGTCATGAGATCCTGCTGCACACTTAGGGCGTCCATCATTTCTACTATTATTGCTTATGACAGGTCAGGGCCAATGTAAGTGACCATAGCGCTGGATATGTCCTGCAGGAGTAGATATATTTGGCGAGCAGTCTTGTCACCTAGCAGCTGGGTCCCTTGACCGTATGTTGTACTGTATGGATAACGCCTTGTCATTATTCTCCTTTTTATGTTGTTTTATGTTTTGATGAGGACTCAACGTCCTTTGTTTGTTATTCTCATATAAAAATAAATAAAACTTTAAATATGAAAAAAAAGAAATGGCCATAATAGGAGTAGTAGTCCTTGCATTCTGGGACACTGCAAACTCTTAAAGGGAACCTGTCACTCCCCCGTGCCGGGGTGACAGGCTCCCGACCCCCCGCTACAGCCCCCTATACTCACCTGATCCCGCCGGGTGCCGCTTCTCCAGCGCTCCGTCATGGACTCATCTCTCAGCGGCTGAGATCTCCGTGACCCGACCGAATCCAGAAGCGGGACCCGGCAGGATCAGGTGAGTATACGGGGTCGGGAGCCTGTTACCCCGGCATGGGGGGTGACAGGTTCCCTTTAAGTATTCTTAGACTAAGGTACGCTCTTGATCCCAGTGTTTTGAACTTCCATTCTTAGTGGAATGGCCCTTGCTTGGGGGTAGCAAGGGCCTAAATTTCCCCCCAAATTTATCCACATAAAACTTTTTAAATTCCAACTTTTTACCTACTTGCGGAATTGCAAACATTCTAAAAGCCAAAACTTTTCGAACCGATGCACCCAACAGAGATATGGAGATCATGTATCTTAATGGAGAGGCATACAAGATATAAGAAGCCTTGTTTTTTCAGACTCCATACACAGCTCAGACTCTCAGAAATCCAGGAGTATCTATGATAATCTGCCCCACACAGCGCTGCCGAGCGGTATGCAATCTCTTCCAAGCTTCTAAAGTACGATTCCGTACCAGGCTGTGAGGACGGTGACTTCATCTGAGTCCCACAACTAAAAGGCCTCTTGGGTCCAACTCACTTTTTCTTAAACTGGAGAAAATTGGCATGTTCCCAGTGGTATAAGGCTTTTCGTCCCTGCAGGCATCTGGCAGCCATTTCAGATCTTTCCTCCCTGAGTTTGCAACACTCTCTCCCCGCTCTCCCAAATAGCAGTGAGGAAGTAGAGCAGGCGGGATGTGTTCTCATGAATTAATCAGCCCCCGCTTGGGGGATGCATTATTGAAGCTCTCTGGTTAGTTTTTCATGGAGTGATCCGAGGAATATAGGCCACTGGTTTATTTATCAGGAAAAATAATGATTTCTCTTTGTTGTCTTCTGTCTTGCCCTGCACAAGGTGCGGAACAAGGATAAGACAATGAGAAGAGGGTCCCAGGTAACGCACCTCATCTTCCTCCATATTGTCACTGCATATACATTGAAAAATAATTTTTACTCTCTTTCTTTTTTTTTTTAACCCTCACCTACCTGGATTTCTTACCGTCATTCTCGTCTTCTCTTGCCGCCACCATAAATATTTGATTTTTAGTTCAGAAAGGCAGCTTGCGGTTCATCTGTTGAGCGCTGAAAGCTGAAAGAATCCTCAGGTTCTAAATTCATAATACAAGACATTATCAAGTCTACGTAGAATGTATATTCCATCTTAGACGGGTCTGTTACCGAAGCTTTATAGATGTGAGGGATAAAGAAATGGCGGCTAAGTCCTCAGTAGCCCAAAGTGAGAAAAGGCTTTCTAGGAATGATCAAAGTTTGGGGCCATAAGGCCCCAGGAGTGGACGTTCTACCTCTGGGTTCTGAATGGGGATGGCAATGACTTTGTTCTCGGTTTGGGTTAGTGTAAAAATTATTTCAGAGTAGTGGACCTCTACCTAAAGGGGCGCGGCAAGACGGGAGGAGGCTTGACCTCCTCCTGTGCCTGATTCATCATGATTTACGGGCATAAATCGTGGCACAAATCTATATCTAGATTTTTTGAGCAATGCCTGGGCTGGTCGGATTTACTAAGAGGCGTGCACCTCTTATTAAATCAGTCTGGAAAACTGGGGGTGGGCTTTTTTTAAGACTGGAACCAGTAGCAGATTATAATAGGTCAGTTTCGGGTGGTAGCCTGGGGCCCTGAGCTCCTGCGGGGCCCATGGCCCCCCAAACAGACTTATACTAAGTGGTGTATTATCTCCTGGCTACAGTTTTGCCATGATTTGCATATAAATCGCAGCTTTTTACCGCAATTTTGCACAATTCAGAGAACATACTGAGAATTTAGAGAATATACTGAAGGGCCTTATCATGTGACTATGATGTCACCACAGGTCTTTACAGGCTGCATTATAAAGGAAAAAGACTAAAGCTAGTGCCGCCATAGTTACAGTCGGTTGGGGGGGAGCCCAAGCTTGGTGAACAGCCCAGGGCCCATGGTAAAGTTAATCCGCCCCTGACTGGAACATCACCAGGCAGAAAGTCAAGCATTGGATGGAGGGGTGTAAAGCCACCACCACTCATCAGTGGAGATGCGGACAGTGGAAACATGTTCTGTGGAATGATGGATCACACTTCTCCATCTAGCATCAGGGTCTGGTGAATGCTACCTGCCTAACTGTGCCAGTGCAGTGTCCCAGAACATGCAGACTACTACTCCTATTATGGCCATTTCTATTGCTGTGTCAATGCCTGTTCTGGTAAGTGTTTGCACTGCAACTGCTGCTGGTTTTCCCCTAGTATTCTCTAGTAATGTGCATTCTCATGTATTCCTGTGTATTATTGCATTGTACAGTGGTATGCAAGGCTGTTGATCACGTGACCTGTAACCATGGTTCCTCCAATGGCCGACTAGCTCTGGCCAGGAGCAACCATGTGACCTCCTACTTCCTGCTGACAAGTCAGTTCAGCCCCTGCTTTCAAGCAAGGAGGTTGTGTTGTTCTGTCCTCTCCCTCAGAAGAGTGACTGAGTCTGCTGCTGTATTCAAGTCTTCGGCTGTATCTGCCTGCTCAAGTGACCGGATTCTTCTCTCTCATCTGGGTGTCATTCCGTTATCTCTCCTCATCGCTACAAGGATTCACAGCAAGTATTATTCTCAAGCTAATCCACCCAGCAACGCTATTTCTCTCATACTCCTACTCCCATCATCCGGCACGTATTCTCACAGCCTATGCAGCACCACTCCTGCCTTATTTGTCAAAGCCTGCTATATACCCGGTTGCATCCGGACAGAACTGTTGCTACTAGTTACCTCATCTATAATAAAACCGCTGTTACTGAACCCTGGCATTGGTGTCCACTAACTGGTGCCCTGACTAAGTGCAGCGAAGAATCGCATGCCCATCATCACCCGCAGATTCCACAGACCGTCCCTACAGCTGTGCTGCCCTAAGGCCTATACCGTGACAAGTATAACCCCTGCAGCTGCCCCGGTCATTGCCCGCTCATAACACCAGCACTGCGGAAGTGGCCCCCAGGGGCCAGGGCATCGCATTTTTGGCGTCACGAACAGGATACAGACTGTGTTGTGCCAACTGTCAGTGGCCCCAGAACTGTACTGAAACCCCCTAGAGACTTTGCTGATTGCTATGGGGTTGATTGAAGTGTTTCGGGCCCTGAACTGTACACAAGATGGCCGCCGTCTTCTTCAATTTCTGGCTGCGCCATACCCCGGTGAGGAGGGGGTTAACAGCCATGCAGCCAAAGCGCGGGAATCGTCCGGCGCCATAGACTTTCCATTGGCTGCTCCTGATTGGCTGCCTAGGCCGGATGACGTCACTGTTGCTGGGCAGATTCTGGAACCTGATCCTCCAGCCTGGCGCTCCTCCCCTTCCTGCTACAAGTTCCGGCCAGAGCGTGACAAGATGGCATCCCCCGAGAAACGTTTGCCTGCAGCCGCAGCACCAGTGATGCCGGAGCTGTCGGAGAGCAATCCTGCCTGCCTGCTAGCACCGCTCCCATCCTACAGCGACACCAGCTGGGCCGCTGCCCCGTCGGACGACGGAAGTCTTCGCCGGGCCTTCATCCCGGCCTCTGCTGATCAGAATGAGGGGCCCATACCTGAGACCAGCATTTCTCCGGGACCCGGTCACTCCAGCACCGCTGACCTCGCTTCTTGTACCGGAGGTTCCTCATCACCGGACAGCGAACAGATCGTAAGTGGACCGACTTCTCTGTCCTCAGTCCCTGGCCCTAAAGGGGAGAACTCTGCTAAGGCCTTCATATCCCCGGGTCTGTGGCAACCTCCAGGGCGTGATTCGCCGCCCCTACCGCAATGGATGCTCGGGCCGGGGCCTAAGATTATGCAGCTGATCGAGGACATTCAGCAGGCCCTCGCTGCCCTGTCGCCTGCCACTACAGCTTCCACCGCTATGCCTAGCGCTACTCCTGTAGCTTCCACTACAGCGGGCCCATCTACTACCGCAGTCCCCTCTACTGTGGCTAAGGCTGCCTCTTCTACCACGACCGTCACCTATCATGTGGCCCCCATTATCTCTCCTATCACCATGGTGACGCCCAGCATTGTAGTCACTACTGCATCCAGTGATGCTTCTGCTCCAGGCAATTCACGCTATCGCTATCCGTGGAAGAAGAAAAAGAAGCCTACTCAGGGTCCTCCAGGACATTTCTGCTAAGTATCCGCTACAGAGACCAGAGCCCTTAAATTTTTTTGTTGTCTAACTGTTTTGTTCCAGTTCCTGCAACGTTCAAGGTTCGTGCTTGGTCCTCCTGACCAAGTTCCCTGTACTAACCAGCCACAAGCTGATGGACACTTACCATTACAAAACTGTTCTCTAGTGCCTGTCCAAGAGCCTTTTACATGGACGATGTCTAATTGCCTAAAAGAGACTCTACCTAACAGAGACACTTAACCCATTCCTTCCTAATGCACTTTCCTGTGATTGTGTGTTCCACACAGGGTATTATTGCACTTATTGTACTATTGCATTCCAGTGTTATCAAAGTATTTGTATTTCCTCCTCTGAGTAAGCACAAGGTTACATAGATTGCCTCAGAGTAGAGCGCCTCTTTTGTAAAACAGTATATTTTCCAGTGTCTAAGTCAGATAGCTCCTCCTCTGAGTAAGAGAAGTCAGGTTACATATACCTCAGAGAAAGTCCAGTTTATGTAGGAGTGTATTTTCTCATCCAGTCTCATTATTGTGTATTATTATCATATCTATAGCTGGAAAGATTTAGTTGAGCCAGTTCGTATGCAGATTTTCCTCAGATTTTTCTCAGATTTTCATTCAGATTCATGTGAGCCAGTTCTCCTCAAGACCTCGCAGTATTTGTTGTCCCTTGTGTTTCCTTTCCTTTTGTTTCCAGTATTTGTTCACCTCTGTCTTGTCCCAACACAGTAGTAATCACACATAGTCTTACTTAACATTCACACTGGTCCATACATATTGCACCTTGGATACCCTTTCGTGTGTTTGGCTTATTGAGTAATTGTGTTGTATGATTGACCCGTATGCATGGGCGCCCAGATGTATGCTTGCTTTTATTATTTTGTTCTATTCTCTTTCAGGTATCCAAGACATTTCACAAACACGCCAAGATAGTACACAGGTCTTCACGTTCTCCTCCAGTAGGGTAACACATTTAACAGAAAACCTACTGTCTAACTGGCTGGAATATGGAGGGTCACCCGCCAGCAGTTAAGTTGTCCTGGCTTACACGTCAGATGGTTCACGCACTAGCTACCTGGTCGCCAGAGTACGTTAGGCACCCCTAGGTGAAGTCCTGCCACTAGGGTTTCTCATTCTCTCTCTCTTTTCACCTGTGCCTTGGGCGTGGGAAACACACACCTCATCACACTCACTCTCATCATTCATTCCTGTTGTTTGATTGTTTAGTCTATTCATGTTTGCTGCTTTCTAGATTCGCCGAGGTCGGCTCAAATTTGCTAGGGAGGTATGCAGTGTCCCAGAACATGCAGACTACTACTCCTATTATGGCCATTTCTATTGCTGTGTCAATGCCTGTTCTGGTAAGTGTTTGCACTGCAACTGCTGCTGGTTTTCCCCTAGTATTCTCTAGTAATGTGCATTCTCATGTATTCCTGTGTATTATTGCATTGTACAGTGGTATGCAAGGCTGTTGATCACGTGACCTGTAACCATGGTTCCTCCAATGGCCGACTAGCTCTGGCCAGGAGCAACCATGTGACCTCCTACTTCCTGCTGACAAGTCAGTTCAGCCCCTGCTTTCAAGCAAGGAGGTTGTGTTGTTCTGTCCTCTCCCTCAGAAGAATGACTGAGTCTGCTGCTGTATTCAAGTCTTCGGCTGTATCTGCATGCTCAAGTGACCGGATTCTTCTCTCTCATCTGGGTGTCATTCCGTTATCTCTCCTCATCGCTGCAAGGATTCACAGCAAGTATTATTCTCAAGCTAATCCACCCAGCAACGCTATTTCTCTCATACTCCTACTCCCATCATCCGGCACGTATTCTCACAGCCTATGCAGCACCACTCCTGCCTTATTTGTCAAAGCCTGCTATATACCCGGTTGCATCCGGACAGAACTGTTGCTACTAGTTACCTCATCTATAATAAAACCGCTGTTACTGAACTCTGGCATTGGTGTCCACTAACTGGTGCCCTGACTAAGTGCAGCGAAGAATCGCATGCCCATCATCACCCGCAGATTCCACAGACCGGCCCTACAGCTGTGCCGCCCTCAGGCCTATACCGTGACAAGTATAACCCCTGCAGCTGCCCCGGTCATTGCCCGCTCATAACACCAGCACTGCGGAAGTGGCCCCCAGGGGCCAGGGCATCGCACCAGCTCTTGAGTTTTGGGAAGAAGGAATAATGCCACCAGGGTGCTTTTCAGGGATGGGCCTAGGCCCCTTAGTTCCATTGAAGCTTTTCCATACCAAGGCATTTTGGATTATCATCACTTCCAACTTTGCGGGGACGGTTTGGGTTTGGCCTTTTTCTATGCCAGCATGACTGCACCATAGTGCATAGTGTCTGGTCATTCGAAGATTTGACCTCAACCCCATCCAACACCTCTGGGATAAACTAGAATGGAGATTAAGAGTCAGGCCCCTTTATCTATCATCAGTGTCTGTTGTAACCAGCACTCTCCTGGATGAATGGATAAAAATTCAGACTTCCAAAATCTTATAGAAAGTCTTTCCAGAAGAGTGGAAACAGTTATAACTTTTACCTCCAAACTTTGCATAAATGTTGGTTCGTTTCAGAACCAATTTTTTTCCGCAAACGCAGTCCAAGATGGTGGATGCACATAGAAAAATAAAAAGAGCCCGTGCTTAACTGTCTGCGCTCCCCTGGTGTCCTACAACGGGTTCAATATAAACACCAGGCCCTTACTGATCTCCGTGATCCCCCTGTGATTGCAGTCGCCTCCAGCCCACTCAGCCAATCACTGACTGTGAGAAGACAGCTCTGCCACTAATGATTGGCTGAGTGGGCTGTCATTTCCGAGACAAGAGTGACAGCCTGCTCAACTAATCACTGTCCGCAGTGCTGTCTCAGTCAGTGATTGGTGGAGGCGACTGCGATCAGTGGGGGATACAGGAGACCCATAGGACGACATGGGGGATGTGTGGACAGGTAAGTAGAGAACTTGCTGAACTACACTAAAATAGCTGAACCCCTGCAATTCTTCAGTGGTTTTAGTGTGTTTCGTTTAAGGTTCGGCGAACCTGCCGAAATGAACTTTTAAAAAGTTCTATCTATCTATCTATCTATCTATCTATCTATCTATCTATCTATCTATCTATCTATCTATCTATCGTTAAAGGACATCTTTTTACAAAGTTTAGGTGGTCTTGAAAAGTGGATCAAGAGGGGCAATAAGTAATATTCCCGGATGATAGTCACTTTTTAGAATTGGAGTGGTGATATGTCAGGACGATGCAGTGTGTAAAATCCCTGTGTAAGCATTCAGTGAAATGACATCATGTTATGTCAGCCTCCGCATATGGGATATTCTTACATAATAACCGTTCTCGTCTGTATCTTCCCGTCCTCCCATCCCGCTTGAATTTTCATTTATTTACGCTCCTTCCCTTGCATGTCAGTATTTATTTCCCGTGCAGCGGACCTGACGCCTGCACCAAGTTTTAATTAGAGAGATGCAAACAGCAGCGAGCAGGAGGGAGGGAGGGGGGAGGGCGCTTTAAGACAACGCAATCACGGCAACAATTTAATAATTTATCAGCGTAAATAAAATTAAATATTTTTCTACCGGGATGTGAAGTAATTACTCTGCCACATTCATCAAAAACCGTCACCATCAAAATAAAAGCAGTAACTTTGCTTAATAATTCATATTACAAATACCCAGAATCAGGGAGGTATTACATATAGACGCTGAAGGTAGCAGACATGTTTGATTTCTGCTCTCGCTTCCCAAAACCTTGTCAGGAACACTATACATTTTTAATTTCTGTTATTGTACATTTAATTTACAGCTCCTGGCACAATGGGGGACCCAGGCACTTAGCGGAAGCTTAAAAGACCAAAAATTCAGTGTTTTTTCGGAATGTATAGAAGAAGAAGAGTACTAAGAAATGATTGGGCCTCATAGCAAGACTTGCTATTGATACCACCTCCACTGAGTGGCCAGTAAAGTATACTACCACTTTATTAAAGTTAACATCTGCCATGACTTCCTTCCATGCATAGGGTTGGGAGCTCTGTTTTTCACACATAGCGCTCCAAATGCTCAGCTTCTATAACACGGTTGAAGAGTTATATCAATGAATGATGGATTGAGGGGGTAAAGTTTCTCCTTGAGGAGAGCTTGAGGTCATGCAAGGTCCACTGGGAAATAAATATGCAAAGAAGCTCTCCTCCAGAAGGAAAAAAACTTGCTCTTTGGTGCCACCTATTGGAAGTAATGGCACTGCACATCAGTGCTTTACCCTGATGGGTAATTCCTCCTTTTGGTCTTGCTTACTGTCCCCCAGTCATGTTTCAAGACTCTCTAAAGGGAATGTGTCACCTAAATTTCCTTTTACTTTTTTTTTTTTGTGCACAGGGAGCCGAGGATGATGGTAATTTTCTTACCTTCATCCTCAGTGCCACTTCTGTGCTATTAGCAGTCCTGTCCCCAGTGCATCAAAATGCCTAATTAGCATGGAAAATAAACTACTATGGTGCCGAGGATGAGGGTAAGAAACCTACCTTCATCCTCAGCACCCAGAGCTCTGTAGGGAGATATCAGCAGGTTACAGTTTTCTTTTTTCTTTCCCTTGTTGGTGAAAATTTGGTGACAGGAATGGTGGGGAAGCTTTATCAAACATGGTGTAAAGTGAAACTGGCTCAGTTGCCCCTAGCAACCAATCAGATTCCACTTTTCATTCCTCACAGACTCTTTGAAAAATAAAAGGTGGAATCTGATTGGTTGCTAGGGGCAACTGAGCCAGTTTCACTTTACACCATGTTGAAATATCTCCCCGTCACTTTAAAAGACTTTTGATATATTGTGAAGATTTTGCCCAGGGCTTTGTTTTCATCAGACCCTAACTGATCACTAGTATGAGGTGGGAGAAGGTTTCAAATTTTTCACTCAAACAGGCTCCGTGCGATCAGGATTTATGTAGAGGCAATGCGCCTCTACAGAAATCCCCTGAGCTCCGGATCTGCGAGGACATTTTTAAGTCCGGCATAAAAAACGCTGAACTTCATAAATGTCCCCCAAAGAGCGTAGAGAGAAGTGCTAATTTGTGTGCTTCTCCCTGCTCAACTGATCAAAATGTTAGCACTGTTACCAGGGCCGTATTTAACACTAGGCACGCGTGGTCCAGTGCCTAGGGCAGCACCTTGCAGGGGGGCAGCACCAGGGAGCAGGGGGAAGAAAACAACTGTTTTAAAAAAATGTTTAGCCTCCCATATCCCGCTCAGATTTGCCAGTAATTCTGGTGTCTTTTCAGGGGGTGGGGGTATGGTGGTATTGTTCAGGTCTGGTGTGGCGGTGTTATCTAGTCACATTATGGTGGCATTGTTCAGGTCTGGTATGGCATTGTTATCCAGTCACAGTATGGTGGCATTGGTCAGGGCTGGTGTGGCGGTGTTATCTAGTCACAGTATGGCGGTATTGGTCAGGTCTGGTGTGGCGGTGGTTTCTAGTCACAGTATGGTGGTATTGGTGTGGTTGTGGTAAATGTGACGCCTGGAGCTATTACCTACTAATCCTGTGGTGAGAATTCCCTCAGACAATATGCAGACTGCACTAAACATTGATTCAATGTGGAAATTTGTTCATGTTTTAAGCAGTTAAAAACCTTGAAAACCATGATTCAGACAATGTTTCTACATGTAGAGAAATGTATGTGGCCGAAACCAGGCTCCCATTTCTTCCCCGGTAGTCATGTGCTGTTACCAGGATTATTGGCCATACGCTTATTGGTTACCACATGAGGATCTGGTTTCAGCTGCATGAGGTGACGTACAGTAAATGTGTGAATACGTCCTAAGGCTATGTTCACACACTGTATCTTTTCGTAAATGTATGGCCGTTGTTGCAATCGGCAACAACGGCCGTACTTTTTTTCGAATAGATACGTGTCCTGTTTCTTTATGGGATCCCGGACGGAGCATATACACATAGTATACGCTCCGTCCGGGATCCCTCGCAGCGCTGCAAAGAACTGACATGTCAGTTTTCTGCAGCCGCTATTCAGTGAATAGCGGCCGTAGAAAACCATGTCAGTGCACACTATGAAGTGAGCGGTTGCGGCCCCAAGCTTCATAGTGTGCTGTGGGGAGTTCTGATGCGGGCATCCGGTCACGGTACGGCCGGTCTCTTACTCCATGTGAACATGGCCTAAGACTGGTCAGATATCAATATGATGTTCAGCAACTAGAAAATCCTGATGCTAATTGGTGAGTTAAGATGGGCGCGTCTGCAGGTGTAGTGTCCAGGGCGGCAGCGGCTGTTAATACGGCCCTGACTATTACCATGCAGCATTGGGGTTCTGAGTAGTGTTGAGCAGAGATGCTAAACTGTTCAGGTTTGGCAACGTTAGAAAGTCCTGGAAAACATGGATACAGCTATTAATGTATCCATGTTTTTAAGGACTCCCTAGGGCTGCATCCAACTTCTGCGCAGGTGGGGGGTGTTGTATGCCAAGCGTTCGGGTTCGGAGAAAGGGGCGCAAGATTTACATGGAGTTTGCCAGCGCTTCCTCTGACACTCTAAAAACATACCAATAGGCTGTATGGTGAAAAGGACTGAAGTGAATGATAACAGTCTAATCATAGAGCCTGTGCATGTGGCCATACTGGGAGAGATTTATCCAACATGGTGTAAAGTGAAACTGGCTCAGTTGCCCCTAGCAACCAATCAGATTCCACCTTTTATTCCTCACAGACTCTTTGGGAAATGAAAGGTGGAATCTGATTGGTTGCTAGGGGCAACTGAGCCAGTTTCACTTTACACCATGTTGGATAAATCTCCCCTATTGTGTCTGTAGTAGTAGGACACCCATTGGTTGCATATGAAAATGATGACCTGTTCCAGTGTATTGTCTCATGCAGCAACATATGGCCTACGCATAGTCCGTCTGCTACTGTACCCGCTGAGCGACTGTCATGAACGAGGCCTCTTTTTATTCCTCTGACAGTGGCGGGATAGTAGCTGCAAAAATGTCCTCCCCTATCCTTTTATTACGTTCCGCTTCTCTTTAATACGTTCCCGGTCTCACTAATGTGCTAAAGAACTCATAAAGTATTTTGTTCTATGGCGCTGGTTCATTGCCCCCATCACACCCTCTCAGTTAACAGCCCAATTTGTCAAGTACCAGCTGTAGTCATTAATGTTGTACCTGGCTTATAGGAACAGTGCATAATGATGAATGAGAAGGAGAGTCTGAGCCGTGCCATGTGGGAACCTGCTGATTTTTACTGGAATCCTCTTTACTATCTGAGACACCTGTTCACTTAAGTTGGGGTTTCCCCTTATGTAACCTTAACCATTTAAGTACTAATATAGTAGAATTCTCATATCTGTGCTGATAAAATACAGATATTGTTGAAAAATGTATACATTTGAAAGTAATGCAGCCATATTTGTCTACTGATATTCCATGCCTGTTGGTGGTCCTTGAGAACTGGAGTTTAGGAACACTGCTCTAGTCTATGAGAGAGTCTATGGTATCATGTTAGCGTGAAGACATTGGTTGGAGCTTGGGTATCTTCCTGAAGCTTTGTAACTTGGAGGTCTGTACGTAGTGGTATGGGTGGGGACCTCTGGCCGGAGTCAGTACTACATAACTTACATATCACCTTGCACCCTGCAATAGGGAATCGTAAGCATAGTCAAAGTCTTCTCACTACATTGAGCAAAGCTGTAAGGATCCCTCTCAGAAGAAAATATGTTTTCTAGACTGTATTTCCAAAGCAACACTCATAGGTGAATCATGTTCTTAATACTTTCTATATTACCCTTCCTAAAAAGCTACTGGAGGTATGGTCACCTCTTCTTATACACTGTGTAAACTTTTCAGCATCCTGTGCTCCTGTGTTGGATTGCACGGAAGAACCTTCTTCAGTAAAGTTATTGTTCTTTATTCTTTTCCTGGCAGGCCTAAGGCGGCATCCAACTTCTCCAGCCACTGATTTGAGTACGCTAAAAAAAAAGCATGCGTTTTGATCCATTTTTTTTTATCCTTTTTTTTTTTTATGGTAGTCAATGGAAAAATGGTTGCACACAAATGCAGTTTTGTCCAGAGCAGAAGCAAATCTCCATAGAAAACCTCTCCTTCTCTGGACAGTTCCTGACATGGACAGAGGTGGCAGCAGAGATTACTGTGTCAGACTGGAAAGAATACACCACTTCCCGCAGGGCATATATAAGTAGGGGAAAACTTGAGATTTGTAAATAGAAGTAAATTACAAATCTATATAATGGTCTGAAACCAGATGATTTGAAAGAAAACGATTTTCACTGGAGTACCCCATTAAAATACACACTATTGGGGTTTGTCTATAAAATGGAAATTTACCCCAAAAGATATGAATATTTTTTTTATATTTTACATGACCTTTGTTTACATAGATGATAAATGTGACTCCCTGGATAGAATCATTTTGTGGAGTATTCAGCCGGCTTCCAGGTGTGATTGCTGTTTAGGTTACACCTGTAGAAATGGAGAGTCCCATAGGCCAGAAGCAGGATATTACCAAGGCCGCCCTTATCGCTGCCTATCAATCCGGACTGATGTGAGCCCCATTCTCTGGCTTGCTGCGGGATCCCTCCCTCGGCTGACGGAAAGCTGGTGAGAAGCAGGTCACAATTTTCCATTGTAATAACCCAATTAGCTGCGCTGCGTGTTTGTTTTACGAATCTCCGAGCTCCCATAAAGCCTTAGGTATCCGAGCTAGCGGAGTAATGAGGGCGAGGTGTAAGAATTAAAGGCCTGTCTCACCGGCTCTTTAAACCTCGGCCCTTTTAACGCGTCTAACACTCCGTCCCCAAGCTTCTGGGACACAACCCAATTAACATCTCAGCATTTTCAATGTAGCCCCTTAATTGCATTTCGCCAGCTTCCCTCGGCCGGCTCCCTTTCAAGGTGAGAATCCGTCACCGTCCTTGGGGAACATGCACACACATGCAATACAGGCTGCGCTCACCATCATTTGTGCACTCAGCGCTCTGCAAGCAGATTACAGCAGTGAGCTGCTCACCGGGCCACACAATGGTGTATTGTTTATTGGACGCCATGGCTGGAATAGAACCTATAGCGCAAACTCCGGACCTGTCCGTTGGGCTTGGGGTCCTATATAATTCTTCCTTCCAGATAAATAATGACTTGTACATATAATTGGGTATTGTGTATGACAAGAATACATGATCTGTCAGTTTCAGTGATGGTGTGAGGATTACTGGTTGAGGTGGCGGGTCTTGAACTCTACAAAGAGTGGTGTGGATTTTCCCTCACTATCTACACGGTCCTTGGTCGCCACTTGGATCCGCAGGCACCCGACATACTACTTATCCGAAGTGCTGCTACTATTTTCATCAGATAGATAGATAGATAGATAGGTGATTGATAGATAGGAGATAGATAGAGAGATAGATAGATAGGAGATAGATAGATAGATAGATAGATAGATAGATAGATAGATAGATAGGCTATAGATAAATGATAGATAGATAGATAGATAGATAGATAGATAGATAGATAGATGATAGATAGATAGGAGATAGATGATAGATAGATAGATAGATAGATAGATAGGTGATAGATGGATAGGTGATAGATAGATAGGAGATAGATAGATAGATAGATAGGAGATAGATAGATGGATGGAAAGATAGAAGATAGATAGATAAATAGATAGATGATAGATAGATAGATGATAGATAGAAGATAGATTATAGATAGATAGAAGCAGGGCCGTCTTACCCATTGGGCAGGGTAGGCGGCTGCCCGGGGGCCCTTGCGTCCTAGGGGGCCCCTTGCGTCCTAGGGGGCCCCTGCCCTCTGTGACATATCTGTATTTTTCGCTTTATAAGATACACTTATAAAACTAAGTGCGTCCTATAAAGCTAAGACGGCTCCCAAGCAGTGCTGAGCACCGCAAGGAAGCCGTCCCGCCCGCCCCCTTTATTGCCCCCTCCGCCTGCCCAGCCCGCCCCTTCTATCACCGCTCAGCCCGCCCCTTCTATCGCCGCTCAGCCCGCCCCTTCTATTGCTTCTCAGCTGAGCCGATCAGAAGCCCAGGAAAGTGCAATGAGCAGCACTTTCCTGGGCTTCTTATCGGCTCAGCTAAGCGGCGATAGAAGGGGCGGGCGGTCCAAGAACTCACCCGTCCGCCGGCCCCAGCAGCTGATGTCTTCCAGCAGCGCGCTCCCATCATCCTCCGGGCACAGGCAGCGGGGTACAGAGACGCTGCCTGTGTCCTGGATGTGTTGTGCAGCCGGACACTTCCAGGACAGGCAGCGTCTCTGTACCCCACTGCCTGTGCCCGGAGGATGATGGGAGCGCGCTGCCGGGAGACATCAGCTGCTGGGGCCGGCGGACGGGTGAGTAATTGGTTTGTTGTTTTGGGGGCACTGGCTACTATGGGGGGCACTGGCTTCTATGGGGACATTGGCTACTATGGGGGGCACTGGCTACTATGGGGGGCACTGGCTACTATGGGGGCACTGGCTACTATGGGGGGCACTGGCTACTATGGGGGGCACTGGCTACTATGGGGAGCACTGGCTACTATGTGGGGCACTGGCTACTATGGGGGGCACTGGCCACTATGGGGGGCACTATATGGGGGGATTGGCTACTATGGGGGGCACTATATGGGGGCACTGGCTACTATGGGGGCACTGGCTACTATGGGGAGCACTGGCTACTATGGGGGGCACTGGCTACTATGGGGGGCACTGGCTACTATGGGGGAATTGGCTACTATGGGGGGCCCTATATGGGGGGATTAGCTACTATGGGGGGCACTATATGCAAAGATGTGGGGGATTTGATGGCGGCGGTTGTGGGGGGGCCAATTCGCACCTCTGCCCAGGGGCCCATAATGCTGTTAAGACGGCCCTGGATAGAAGATGAAAGATGGATAGATAGATAGATAGATAGATAGATAGATAGATAGATAGATAGATAGATAGGAGATAGATAGGAGATAGATAGATAGATAGATAGATAGATAGATAGATAGATAGGAGATAGATAGATTAATAGGAGATAGATAGATAGATAGATAGATAGACAGACAGGTATAGTCAGGACGGCATTTTGAATGTCCAATGTTGATAGGTGGGTGCCAGCAGCACACACAGGAGAACCACCTGTGTATGGCTGTATACTGAAGGTAAATCACTGCTGCACTCCAGATACAATCAAAACTGTGATTTATTGATCCCTTAAATGCAACGTTTCGCTCTGTCACTCAGAGCTTTTTCAAGCAGGCCCTGCTTGAAAAAGCTCTGAGTGACAGAGCGAAACGTCACATTTGTAGGATCAATAAATCACAATTTTGATTGTATCCAGAGTGCCGCGGTGATTTACCTTCAGTAGATAGATAGATAATACATAATAGATAGATAGATAGATAGATAGATAGATAGATAGATAGATAGATTGATAGATAATAGAAGATAGATAGATAGATAGATAGATAGATAGATAGATAGATAGATAGACTGCAAAATTCCGCAGCACACCAGCATCAGGTTATCAAGCCTTGATAACGGCCTTGTAAGAAGGCAGAAACGTTGCATCCTCCCTGTTATTTTTTGCCACATGCAATAAATATCACCTTTTTTCACCTGATGCTGGTGTGCTGCGGAATTTTGCTGTGTATCTATTGGGATCCCGGGCCAAGGGACTTACTCTGTATAGCACCCGCTACTTTGATTTGGAAGTGATAGATAGATAGATAGATAGATAGATAGATAGGAGATAGATAGGAGATAGATAGATAGATAGATAGATAGATAGGAGATAGATAGATAGATAGGAGATAGATAGATAGATAGATAGATAGATAGATAGATAGGAGATAGATAGATAGATAGATAGATAGATAGGAGATAGATAAATAGATAGATAGATAGGAGATCGATAGATAATAATAGAAAATCCACAGCACTCCTCAGTAAACGTCAAACGTGTAGTTTATTCAAAAAGGCAAGTGCAGCATACAAATGCGTCTGTATGCTGCACTTGCCTTTTTGAATAAACTACACGTTTGACGTTCACCGAGGAGTGCTGTGGATTTTCCATTATTATATTGCACGGTCCCTGGTCTCGACTTGGATCCGCTGGCACCCGACATCAACCTTATACGAAGTGCTGCTTCTATCTTCTGGTAGATAGATAGATAGATAGATAGATAGATAGATAGATAGATAGGAGATAGATAGATAGACAGACAGATAGATAGATATGTGTTATGTAATTTTCTTAAAATGCATATCATACCGGGTGATCTTCAAACATCTCATCCATGTTTGTGTAGTGTGAGTCTCTATATCTGTGTATATATGTGTGTGTGCGTATTAGTGAGAATTATCCTAATGATGTATCTCTTCTCAGGCGCCTGTGATGTCATTGCGGGAAGACAATTAATCACGGCGGCTCGTTACCGCTTGATTAATCCTGTGTCTGCCCCTTTACTGAGTGTATCACTGATTTACTGACTGTATCCATTTGATTTATGTTTCCCTGGCTCCTAATCAATATTTATGATGAATGGCGGATTTTCACTTATCTCTTGTTTCGTGGCTATATTTTACATATAAAATCCCTTAATTAACTAATGAGACAAAATTATTTTTTCCTCGGGCAAACAGAAGCCAAGAAAAGTCATGGGAAGCTTATCGGGTATAGAGCGACCAAGGGATCTATAGGAGCCATTTATCAAAGTCTCTGTTCTGCAAAACTCGGGCGAAAAGTCATCAAGAAAACATATTCCTAATTAAGCTAACGAGATTTTTCTTCTTTGATAAATCTAGGACGAGATAAATTTGCACTAGTTTTGCCCCAGATTTATATCTCACTGCCGTTAATAAATAATATCCATTCTTCTACCTGGTCCACAGTCTTTGGTTCATTCAATTAGTAAACTCCTGAGTACGAATTACGAGGAACTCTGCACCTGTCCCTGTAACCTATGGCCCTTCCTCCTGTGATATTATTAAGGGAACTTGTGAGGTAGGGAACAGGGAGGAATATTTCTAAAGAAACTCAAATCTAATATAAAAGTGACACTATTACAGGAAAACCTTGATAGTATTACACAAATATTAATAAAACATGTCGGGTTTTCATTATTTTACTTAAAGGGATTTTAGTGGGCTCCTACTAATCAGCTATTTGGCATCTACAGAAGTGATTGGAAGTAGTTGGTTCCATACTCAGTGTGGTGGTGACACCTTGTTACTGCAGCCACGGCACCTATTAACTTCAATAGGAGCTGAGACTGCAGTAATGCAGAGTTGCCAAACCTTCTCCTATTTCACTAACCTTACCTACCAAACCTTCTCCTATGTCACTATCCTTACCTACCAAACCTTCTCCTATATCACTAACCTTACCTACCAAACCTTCTCCTATATCACTATCCTTACCTACCAAACCTTCTCCTATGTCACTATCCTTACCTACCAAACCTTCTCATATATCACTATCCTTACCTACCAAACCTTCTCCTATGTCACTATCCTTACCTACCAAACCTTCTCATATATCACTATCCTTACCTACCAAACCTTCTCCTATGTCACTATCCTTACCTACCAAACCTTCTCCTATGTCACTAACCTTACCTACCAGACCTTCTCCTATGTCACTATCCTTACCTACCAAACCTTCTCCTATGTCACTATCCTTACCTGCCAAACCTTCTCCTATGTCACTATCCTTACCTACCAAACCTTCTCCTATGTCACTATCCTTACCTACCAAACCATCTCCTATGTCACTATCCTTACCTACCAAACCTTCTCTTATATCACTATCCTTACCTACCAAACCTTCTCCTATGTCACTATCCTTACCTACCAAACCTTCTCCTATGTCACTATCCTTACCTACCAAATATTCTCCTATGTCACTATCCTTACCTACCAAACCTTCTCTTATGTCACTATCCTTACCTACCAAACCTTCTCCTATGTCACTAACCTTACCTACCAAACCTTCTCTTATATCACTATCCTTACCTACCAAACCTTCTCCTATGTCATTATCCTTACCTACCAACCCTTCTCCTATGTCACTATCCTTACCCACCAAACCTTCTCCTATGTCACTATCCTTACCTACCAAACCTTCTCCTATGTCGCTATCCTTACCTACCAAACCTTCTCCTATGTCACTATCTTTACCTACCAAACCTTCTCCTATGTCACTAACCTTACCTACCAAACCTTCTCCTATGTCATTATCCTTACCTATTAAACCTTCTCCTATGTCAATTACATATTAAAAAGAATAGGGCCCAAAACAGACCCTTGTGGCCACCACTTGTAACCAGTCTCTCCTCAGAATATACACCATTACCAACAGCCCTCTGATATCTATCCTTTAGAACAGGGGTCCCCAAACTTTTCACACAGGGGGCCAGTTCACTGTCCCTAAGACCGTCGGAGGGCCGGACTATAGAAAAAAAACAAGCTATAATCAAATCCCAGTGCAAAATGCCACAACGCCCCCCCAAAAGTAAAAGCATCCCTCTCTTTCCACCCCTCACCCAGCCCCCACTCAACCCCTCACTCCCCCCTCAACCAGCGTCCCCCAACTCCCCCTTCACACCCTCAACCAGCCCCCTCACCCCATATACTAATAATGTATCCCTGCATTGTCCCCCATATAGTTATATTGTCCCCCTGCAATGTCCCCCATATAATTATATTGTCCCCTGCAATGTCCCCCATATAGTTATATTGTCCCCTGCAATGTCCCCCATATAATTATATTGTCCCCTGCAATGTCCCCCATATAGTTATATTGTCCCCTGCAATGTCCCCCATATAGTTATAATGACCCCCATATAGTTATAATGACCCCCTGCAATGTCCCCCATATAGTAATAATGTCCCCCATATAGTTATAATGACCCCCTGCAATGTCCCCCATATAGTTATATTGTCCCCCTGCAATGTCCCCCATATAGTTATATTGTCCCCCTGCAATGACCCCCATATAGTTATAATGCCCCCCTGCAATGTCCCCCATATAGTTATAATGACCCCCATATAGTTATAATGCCCCCCTGCAATGTCCCCCATATAGTTATAATGACCCCCATATAGTTATAATGCCCCCCTGCAATGTCCCCCATATAGTTATAATGTCCCCCATATAGTTATAATGACACCCTGCAATGTCCCCCATATAGTTATTATGCCCCCCTGCATTGCTACAAAAAAAAAAAAAAAAAAATTATACTCACCTAATACTGTGTTCATCTCTTCTAGCCTCTTCAGCTGGTCAGTAGCCGGAGGGATCCCCCAGCAGGAGCAGCAACGTCATCACTGCCCCTGCCGGAGGATCCCTCAGAGATCATTTCCAGGTTACATCCCAGGCGGGGGGTTGGTGGTCCGTGCGGCGCGGAGGAGGCTGGTGGCAGAGATAACATCTGACACTGCTCCAGGATCTGCGGTTCGTTGCACCAGACCGCAGATCCCGGAGCAGGACCGCAGATCTCGGAGCAGTGTGAGATGTCACCCTGCCGCCAGCCTCCTCCGCGCCGCACGGACCACCAACCCGTCCGCCTGGGATGTAACCTTGAAATGATCTCTGAGGGATCCTCCGGCAGGGGCAGTGATGACGTCGCTGTACCTGCTGGGGGATCCCTTCGGCGGGGATGTCGGCAGCAGTGTGGATGCGGGGCAGGGGCTGGCGTGATCCGGAAGGGGGAACTCTTTTATTGGTGGTCAGTGAGAGCAGTCTTCTCACTGACCACCAATGAAAGAGTTGTCCCTTCCGGAAGTGCGTCGGGGGCTGGATAAAAGGCCTCGTGGGGTACAGTAGAAGAAGAAAGTACAGTAAAACAGTTAGTATGAGGGTGCCTGAGGCTAAAAAGTTTATACAAATATAAGAAACGTATTTTCTGTATACTGCCTGCCTAAACTTTTCATATTAGTCGATTGGTATCTACTGAGCTATCACTGATCATGTCTAAAGAAAGATCATCACCTGACTTGAATAAGAATGTAATCAGTCTGATTCCTATTATTGCACGTGCCTCTAATGGTGCCTTTACACGGAACGATTATCGTTCGAATTTTCACAATAACGATCGCATTTGAGCGATAATCGGCTCGTGTAAACACAGCAAACGATCAAGCGACGAGCGAAAAATGTTCATTGTGATCTTTCAACATGTTTTCAAATTGTCATTGGTCGTTCGCTAAAAATTCGCAGATCGCTTAGTGTAAACAGTCTTGCAAACCCTATGTGAAAGATGGGCTTAAAAACGATCGCAATAACCACTTTTCTTACGAATTTTTTAACGCTTTTTCTAACAATTTATGCGTCTAAACGCTGATCGTTATAAAGACCAAATTGTTGCTTCAAAATCGTTAAAAGCGATCAGTTGGGCGAATTATCGCTTGGTGTAAATGGACCATTAGTCACTTATCCTATGGTAGAAGTACATGCATTTTATTTAAATTTTGCATAGAAATAGTTTATTCTTGCAAAGAAACAAGTGTGATCAGCACAGCCAAACAATGGAGGAGTAAACGTCCAGGTGCCGCTATTACGGCAGCAGTCCAAAAGCAATCATACACAAAATGTGCAGATGCCAAGACTAATGTAAACCTTAAATATAGGGATTATGTACTGATCTCCTGGATAGGAATTATTTTACTGTACTTAACTGGAAAATATCCCTGCATGCATCTGGTGCATCTGCATAGCTGGTGGGAAAAATGTTACACCATGAATTGCTGGAAGACTAGTGGTAGTATTAATTTTTTTAGCCCCATCAATGTAGTACCTGGAAGGAGAGCACTGAATGCAGTGACTACTGCAGCTGATGCCAAGTGCCATAGTGTGCCTGGATATCAGTGTTTAATTGATTTCTAGGCACATCCATATGGCGTCCTGATTTTAATGATTTCGAAATAATGTTCATCCGGCCGATAATGCAATATCTGGATGAACATGTAAAACAATGGCTGTTGTCTGACACTGCCAACAACCGCTGTGTTAAAGGGGTTGTCCGGCGATAAAAAATTATTCACAGAATAACACACATTACAAAGTTATACAACTTTGTAATGTATGTTATGTCTGTGAATGGCCCCCTTCCCCGTGTTTCCCCCCACCCACGCTAGACCCGGAAGTGTGGTGCATTATACTCACCGCATCTCGTGTCGTCCACGGTCTCCGATCCTCAGCAGTGACGTCTTCTTCGGGAGACCGGCGGATCTTCCCGAGTGCCAGCCGCCCTCTGCAGCGTCATCCGAAGCTCAGCCGCGATTGGCTGAGCATAACTGTGCTCAGCCAATCGCGGCTGAGCAGCTGATGACGTGGCCGCGTCATCAGCCGCTCAGCCACGATTGGCTGAGCACAGTTATGCTCAGCCAATCGCGGCTGAGCTTCGGATGACGCTGCAGAGGGCGGCCGGCACTCGGGAAGATCCACTGGCCGCCCGAAGAAGACGTCACTGCTGAAGATGGGAGACCGTGGTCGGCACGTGACAGGTATGTATAGCGCACCACACTTCCGGGTACACGGGTGGGGGGTGGTGGGACACGGGGAAGGGGGCCATTCACAGACATAACATACATTACAAAGTTGTATAACTTTGTAATGTGTGTTATTCTGTGAATTATTTTTTATCGCCGGACAACCCCTTTAAATAACTGCCATTGTCTTGAATAGTGTGAACATAGCCTAAGACTGGATTAGACTAGTTTTAGATTCACCTCTTTCCACATTAAAGGGGTTGTCCAGCGCAACAAAAACATGGCCACTTCCCCCCTACTGTTGTCTCCAGATTGGGTGGGGTTTTGAAACTCACTCCATTGAAGTAAATGGAGCTTAATTGCAAACCGCACCTGAACTGGAGACAACAGTAGGGGGAAAAGTGGCCATGTTTTTGTAGCGCTGGATAACCCCATTAACAAGAGCAGGAATAGGGACTACTCTCATGCCACTCTCTCGGCACCAGTGGCTGACAAAGTTGGATGTAGTCCTAGGGAGTCCTGGAAAACATGGATACAGCTATAGGCCAGGTTCAGACTATGTAACTATGCGGCTGTATTTGCGGCTGTAATTGTGCGGCGGTATTTTTGGTGGTTCATGCGTACGCTGGAAAGTATAGTATATACGGCTGCACAGTGCACACTATGTATGAATCTACGGCCGATCGTAAACGGACCCGTAAAAAATGAACAAGACCATTGTTTGCGGCTGGAAACGCGGCCGGGGATTGACAGGCGGTCCGTACGGAGTACTTCAAAAATAGCCGGCAATGATGCCGAATACTGATGCCTCTAATAGTTAATATATTAAATTAATAAAACACATTTTCTTTGTAATAAAGTCCCTTTCGTTGGTCAATAATTTAATTCTAACGAATCCATCATTTTGCAATTAAATATACTGTTAAAATAAATATATATATAAATAAATGTATATTTATATATATTTATTTTTTGACAGTATATTTAATTGCACAATGATGGATTTGTTAGAATTAAATTATTGAACAACGAAACTGAATTTATTTCATCAAAAATGTGTTTTATTAATTAAATATTAATTAGTACAGGAAGCTCCATAAGCCGTTAATTCATATTGCCGGCAAAAGAGCATTCTGTACTAATCATCACTTTACTTTAATGAAAACATCAAATGTTTCTTCTAATTATGTTATCACAATAGCATTATTAGAAGAAACATTTAGAATTATATGTGCGCTCAGCTGATTGGCTGATCGACTGAGCGCACATATAATTAGCGGGTCCGCAGCACAGTGACTTCATTGTGCTGCGGACCAGCGAAGAGGACACATCGGGGTGAGTATAGAGCTCTCCCCACCCCCTCCCCAGCACTGCACCCCTCCCAGCAAGGAAGGGGGGGTCACTTAACCCCTTCCTTGCTGGGATGGGTGCAGTCTGACATCAGTCTGGCCCCCAAGGTGTTAAGGGGGATGCAGTACATCATCCCTTAACCCCTTGGGGGCCAGACTGTAAGCAGCGATCTGTAAAGATGCTGCATACTGTAAGGAGCACAACACCGTTCACAATGATGGGTGTTGTGCTCCTGTTTGTGTGTTTTTTGTGTGTTTCTCCCTTTTTGTTTTTCAGATATCGGTATCCTGGAGATTACGTCGGATTCCGTGGACTACGTCGATGACCAGCGTTTTTTTATATATTTTTTTTAATAAAATGGTCAATGAGGGGTGTGGGGGTGTTTTTATTTGAATAAAAATTTTTTTTAACTTGTGTCTTGTCTTTATTTCTTTACTTTATAGACTTAGTAGTGGAAGCCGTCTAATAGACGGAATCCATTACTAAGTTGGGGCCTAGTGTTAGCCGGTATAAAATGGCTAACACTAACCCCCTATTATTACCCCAGTACCCAATGCCACCAGGGGTACTGGGAAGAGCCGGGTGCCAGTGGTCCCGGAGCGCCAAAATTGGCGCTCCTGGACCGGGCGGCAGCAGGCTAGTAAGATTTAAGATTTATTTAAATAAATAATAAAAAAAAAAACGCATAGGGTCCCCCCTATTTTTATAACCAGCCGGGTTAAAAACCAAACGACAGCAGCCTGGTAACACCAGGGTGGGAAGAGCCATTGGTTTAGGCCCTCCCCAGCCTAAATCTTACCAGCCTGCTGCCGCCCGGTCCAGGAGCGCCAATTTTGACGCTCCGGGACCACTGGCACCCGGCTCTTCCCAGTACCCCTGGTGGCATTGGGTACTGGGGTAATAATGGGGGGGTTAGTGTTAGCCATTTTATACCGGCTAACACTAGGCCCCAACTTAGTAATGGATTTAGTCTATTAGACGGCTTCCACTACTAAGTCTATAAAGTAAAGAAATAAAGACAAGACACAAGTTAAAAAAATTTTTTATTCAAATAAAAACACCCACACACCCCTCATTGACCATTTTATTAAAAACAAAAATAAATAAACGCTGGTCATCGACGTAGTCCACGGAATCCGACGTAATCCCCAGGATACCGATATCTGAAAAACAAAAAGGGAGAAACACACAAAAAACACACAAACAGGAGCACAACACCCATCATTGTGAGCGGTGTTGTGCTCCTTACAGTATGCAGCATCTTTACAGATCGCTGCTTACAGTCTGGCCCCCAAGGGGTTAAGGGAGGATGTACTGCATCCCCCTTAACCCCTTGGGGGCCAGACTGATGTCAGACTGCACCCATCCCAGCAAGGAAGGGGTTAAGTGACCCCCCCTTCCTTGCTTGGAGGGGTGCAGTGCTGGGGAGGGGGTGGGGAGAGCTCTATACTCACCCCGATGTGTCCTCTTCGCTGGTCCGCAGCACAATGAAGTGACTGTACTGCGGACCCGCTAATTATATGTGCGCTCAGCCGATCAGCCAATCAGCTGAGCGCACATATAATTCTAAATGTTTCTTCTAATAATGCTATTGTCATAACATAATTAGAAGAAACATTTGATGTTTTCATTAAAGTTAAGTGATGATTAGTACAGAATGCTCTATTGCCGGCAATATGAATTAACGGCTTATGGAGCTTCCTGTACTAATTAATATTTAATTAATAAAACACATTTTCGATTAAATAAATTCAGTTTCGTTGTTCAATAATTTAATTCTAACGAATCCATCATTGTGCAATTAAATATACTGTCAAAAAATAAATATATATATAAATATACATTTATTTATATATCTATTTTTTTATTTTAACAGTATATTTAATTGCAAAATGATGGATTCGTTTAAATTTAATTATTGAACAACGAAAGGCACTTTATTACAAAGAAAATGTGTTTTATTATTTTAATAGATTAACCATGAGAGACATCGGCATACTGCAGAGGATCGCAAACCCTGGTAATAGCAATTCATGTAAACTGTTTCCCTGCTTTCCCAGATGCATCCAGAGGTGTTTGCATCACTTTCTTAAGATTTTATTTGTTATTTTTAGTTGAACCAGATTTCCAAGTAAATGACCGTATGTTTTGAGCCGCATGTCTATTTTTTCCCACGGCCGGAGTTTCATCCGCACATTTACAGCCGCATAAAAAATACAGCCGCACAGTTACATTGTGTGAACCTAGCCCAATGGTGAATACTTTGCTCCAGCCCCTGTAGGGTTAAAATGCTCATTATACCCCTAGATTAATTCTTTAAGGTGTGTAGTTTCCAAAATGGGGTCACTTATGGGGGTTTCCAGTATACAAGCCTCCTAAACCAACTTAAAAAAAGAACTGGTCCCTAAAAAAATCAGTTTTGGAAACTTTCACGAAAATGTGGTAATTTGCTGATAAATTTCTAAGCTCCGTAACACCCTAAAAAAGTAAAATATGTTTATGAAATGAAGCCAGAATAAAGAGGACATATTGGTAATGTAACTAATTTATGTGCTACGACTTTCTTTTTTTAGAAGCATAAAATGCTAATTTTTAAAATTTTTCATGATATTTTGATGTTTTTCACAAAAAACACACAAAGTAGTGACCAAATTTTGCCACTAATATAAAGTGCCATATGTGACGAAAAAACAATCTCAGAATCGCTAGCATACGTTAAAGCATCACTGAGCTATGAGCGCATAAAGTGAGACAGGTCAGATTTTGAAAAATCTTGAAGGGGTTAAAGTCTTGAAGGGGTTAAATCTGAGACAGCCGGCGCGCACGCGCCCCGGCCGGCACAGCGACGGACAGGAGCCCGGTGAGGCGCCCCCCGGGGCCGAAGCAACAGCAGAGCCGGGTCCCTGCCTATGGACACCGGCTGCTGCAGATGCGGGAGAGAGGCTGCGGCGGTCCGGAGCACTGGACGCCGCCGTGGCCCTAACATCAGCCCATGGTCATGGTCATTGGCTGGTCGTTGTCTCTATTACACGGAGCGATAATCCGCTGATTTATATTTGTTTACATATTGTCGTCTTCTGTTTCAGTCCTGGCTGCCGCCATTATAATCATCCAATCCTCCATCTCCTGTTCCAGTCAATAAATGGTGAGTTGTTCCTTTTATCTACCAGTATTGATATGGATATATGCCTGTATATTTTTTTTCGTGTGACTTCACATTGGTCTTTCTATTCAGCTCTACTATAAGTCCTGGGGGTATCTGCATGGCCGGCGTTAGGGGGGGGCAAGCAGGGCAAATGCCCAGGGCCCCCATCCCCCAGGGGCCCCCTCCCGCAGTTCCAGTAGGAGAGGAGAGCACAGACAGCGTCCTGCAGCGTCTGGCAGTGATCCCCGGCTGCTGCTATCAGGGGTCACGCAGAGGCTGCAGGACGCTGGGCTGGTGTCTGCTCCGTGTGTGTAGCTCCCCCTCCCCCTCCCTCTCCCTCCAGCTCCTCTCTGCACGTGACTTCCTGCTCTGGTGTGGAGCTGTCGGGACGATGGAGGAGAGGGCTGCCGGGTGAGGATGACAGCCTGCTGCTGCTGCAAGGTACATGAGGGGGATGTACCACTACACCCAGCATGCTAGAGGGGGTAAGTATACTGTACATGTAGTGTGTAATGTGTATGAATGTAGGTGTATAATGCATGAATGTAGTGTGTGTTACATGTCCTGTGTGTAGTGTGTGGGCTGGATGGTTTGTATCTGTATAATGTGTTTTCATGGATGTGTGTGTGTGTGTGTGTGTATATATATATATAATGGTGTGTGTGTGTGTATATATATATATATATATATATATATATAGCTGTGTGTATATATCTGTTTGTGATTGGGTGAATAAATCCTCACTATACACTACTGGAGTGCCGTCCTCGTGTTCAATTTTTATATATATATATATATATATATATATATATATATAATGGTGTGTGTGTATATATATATATATATATATATATATATAATGGTGTGTGTGTATATATATATATATATATATATATATATATATAATGGTGTGTGTATATATATATATATATATATATATATATATATATATAATGGTGTGTGTGTATTATATATATATATATATATAAAATGGTGTGTGTGTGTGTATATATATATATATATATATATATATATATATAATGGTGTGTGTGTATTAGCACTGCTGACTCCAAGTGTTGAGGTGAATAGACTGTATATAGGAGCTGCAGCCATTCTCTGGCCTCATCAGTCCTATGTAATTGCTGCAGGTGATTGGCTGCAGCTCCTATGTATATAAGGCAATACGGTGATAAAAAAAAATAAGGTGGTATTCAGTCCTTAGGTGGTGGTCACTGTATGGCGGTAATATTGGTCTGTATATAGAGTCATTATGTGGCGGTCACTCTTTGGCATTAATATTGCTCTGTATATAGTGTATATATAGTCATTACTGCCATAGATTGACTACCACATAATGACACTATATACAGACCAATATTACCGCCATACAGTGACCACCACATAATGACTATATACACTATATACAGACCAATAGTACAGCCATAGAGTGATCGCCACATAATATTGGTCTGGATACAGAGTCATTATGCAGTGGTCAATCTATGGCGGTAATATTGGTCTGTATATAGTGTGTATATAGAGTTATGTGGCGGTCACTCTATGGCGGTAATATTGGTCTGTATATAGTGTGTATATAGAGTTATGTGGCGGTCACTCTATGGCGGTAATATTGGTCTGTATATAGTGTGTATATAGAGTTATGTGGTGGTCACTGTATGGCAGTAATATTGGTCTGTATATAGAGTTATTATGTGGTGGTCAGTCTATGGCGGTAATATTGGTCTGTATAAAGTGTCATTATGCGGTGGTCACTCTTTGGCATTAATATTGGTCGGTATATAGTGTATATATAGTCATTACTGCCATAGATTGACCACCACATAATGATATTGCCAAATTGCCGCCAAACAGTGACCACCACATAATGACTCTATATATAAACTATATACAGACCAAAAGTACAGCCATAGAGTTACAGACACATAATATTGGTCTGTATACAGTGTATATAGAGTCATTCATTATACAGTGGTCAGTCTATAGCGGTAATATTGGTCTGTATATAGTGTATATAAAGAGTCATGCGGTGGTCACTCTATGGCGGTAATATTGGTCTGTATATAGTGTATATAAAGTCATTATGGGGCGGTCACTTTATGGTGGTAATATTGGCCTATATATAGTGTGTTTTCTTCAATAACGGTATGGAGGTAATATTTGGTCCTGATTATAGTGATTTTTTTATTTTATTTTTTTAATGCAATTCATATAAATAGTTCTTGTGTTTACACCACTAGCGGCAGTCCTGGCATGTAGTGGCAGTCCCATAATGTAGCGGCAGTCCCAGAATGTAGCGGCAGTCCCAGAATGTAGCGGCAGTCCCAGAATGTAGCGGCAGTCCCAGAATGTAGCGGCAGTCCCATAATGTAGGGGCAGTCCCATAATGTAGGGGCAGTCCCATAATGTAGGGGCAGTCCCATAATGTAGCGGCAGTCCCGGCATGTAGGGGCAGTCCCGGCATGTAGGGGCAGTCCCGGCATGTAGCGGCAGTCCTGACATGTAGCGGCAGTCCTGACATGTAGCGGCAGTCCCGACATGTAGCGGCAGTCCCGACATGTAGCGGCAGTCCCGACATGTAGCGGCAGTCCCGACATGTAGCGGCAGTCCCGACATGTAGCGGCAGTCCCGACATGTAGTGGCAGTCCCGACATGTAGCGGCAGACCCATAATGTAGCTGCAGTCCTGACATGTAGCGGCAGTCCTGGCATATAGCGGCAGTCCTGGCATATAGCGGCAGTCCTGGCATATAGCGGCAGTCCTGGCATATAGCGGCAGTCCCGGCATGTAACCTTCTGAACTGAGTAAGGGCCCTAATACATGGAGCGAAAATTGTCCGAATCAGGACGCTATCGCTCTGAGAGGACACTGGGGAACATGATCAGGTAGTATATATCACAGACATGGCCTGAGGACACTGGGGAACATGATCAGGTAGTATATATATCTTTATTGTTTACTATATACAGCAAGGATTGCACACACATCACTAATGATATACTGTATATATACACATAGGGGGGGAAATTTATCAAACATGGTGTAAAATGAAACTTGCTCAGTTGCCCCTAGCAACCAATCAGATTCCACCTTTCATTACTCACATTCTAAGTAGGTGGAATCTGATTGGTTGCTAGGGGCAACTGAGCCAATTCTTCTTTACACCAGTTTGATAAATCTCCTCCATAGCTTTTGCTGCATCATAAAAGAGCCATGTAGTAGGCTCTCTAAGCGAGCTCCATTCTACCAGATTGGCGCTCGCTTCTGCGGAATATCAGGCCGTGTAATACGGCCTTAAAAGTGGCCGTACACTTCCAATAACTGCTGGCTGAACAATCCTTCAGCTGACAATTATCTGTCCCATCCGGTCCCGTCCTCCCCATACACAGAAATTTGGCACATCTGAGTGTTCCTGTGTTCTCTATGAGAGGGGAAAGCCATAGCCATACAGATCTGATGCCGGCTTATCTCTCTGAGAACAAAGAGGTTGGGCGTTGATTTTCCATCAAGCTCGACCCCCTATGTCCACTGATATCATCTGTCAGAGGACTGTCCAGAGAGCCCCATACACCTTACGCTGATGGCCGAACCCACCAGGAGCAACAGGTACCACCAACAAAAGAGTAACATGTATGGGGACCTTAAATTGTTGCTAAAATATTTCAGCATTTGGGGCCCCACCTTTAACTTCGCCCAGGGCCACATCTAGTCTAAAACCGGCCCTGGGTATCTGAATACTGGGAAACACGGTATGACGGCTGCTTTTGGTAATATCCAGTTCTGCAGTCTACCCCAGTCTACCTGTAGTCTGACCCACAAGCGCCATTACAAGATACAATGTAGTCTGGATAACCAAGACTCTTTGCATTTCACCCTAATACTTGATCCATATGTACAATAAAGAACCAAAAATTTCTAAGATTTCCAACAAGTCTTCAAGCCTCCACCCACCCAGCATGTTATATAGGAACTATGTTATAGAAAGTGTTTTCCCAGCATGTTTGGTGGCGGCAATGACATTTTACAGAATAATCACCCGGTAGCTGTCAGAGCACCGGGAGCCGTGCTACTAAATGGACTTCAGTAAATCAATATTAGCTTGTGAATCCGCAGCTTGCAAGCTGCCTCTTTAAATCAATGTAATCAAACCAATTAATAAAGCCCAAGCAGAAAGTTGTGATACACTGGAATTCCATCAGCCGGAGAATTAACATGTTTTGTGCCGCGGAAGGTTGCGGAACGCTTTACGAAGCGCGATTTACACGTTCCTCCATTAGTTGCTAGTGATGCCTACTCGGAGTCATTAAATAATTGAGGAGAGCTGTCGCCGCCGATAAGCACTTCCTTGCCGGGATTCTAGAACACTGCTCTTTTAATTATCTAAATTAAACATTGAATGTATGCAGTGATTAGGGGGAGCGCCGAGACTCTCATTCAGATATATGACACCCAAGTCTGGAAACTCCAATTGGCGACATCAGATATGATTATAGGAGCATCGATGGTAATCGCTGCTTGTGGAAGGCTCCATGGGAAGATATTCTCCGCCTAAATTTATTTGTAGGGAAATTGGATTAATAATGTAGCCTGAGATAGGAGGCGTAGCTATCATGGAGACAAACTGCCTCTATGGTACGAGCTATGGTGAACTGCCCCCATGCCACTAGCTACCCCCACACCCCCACAGCCGCTCACACCACTGCCATCAACCCTCCTGGACTAGTCTACTCGTACTTACCTAGCTCGGTTGTCGGTTGATCCCTGTCTCTCAACATGCTGCCCGAGGCACTAAACCTGCAGACGTCCCATCTTCACTCACCAATTAGCATCAGCTTCTAGCTTCTGAACATCATATTGATATCTGATCAGTCTGGGGCCGCGTTCCCACATTTAGGCTATGTTCACACTACATAAATCTACGGCCGTAGTTCTCGCCGCAGAACTACAGCCGTAGATTTGCGGGGTGGAACATAGCATTATTTGCTATGGGATCCCGGCCGGAGTGTACACACATCATATACGCTCCGGCCGGTTCCCATACGGTGCCGCAAACAACTGACAGCGACAATTCCGCCCGCAGAAGGACCTGTCAGTTCACGCAGTGAAGCGAGCGGCTCCCGTCGCTTGCTTCACTCTGTGCTATGGGAAGCTCTGATGCGGGCGCGCGCTGATGCGCCCGCATCAGAGCTCCACGGAGGAAAGATCATCCTGCCAGTACTTAAGAGTCACGGAACTGCCGGTCAAATACGTAGTGTGAACATAGCCTAAGGGTACAAACACACACACCGTATACGCAGCAGATCTGCAGCAGATTTGATGGTGCAGATTTGATGCTGTGTTCAGTTGTTTAGATCTAATCTGCTGCGTATACGGTGTGTGTGTTTGTACCCTTACTGTTCCAGAAAGGACATACAGGACATGCACAGCCCAAAATATAAATGCTAAGTAGGGTGCTATAACTGACATATAAAACCACAGAATAAACCAAAAACAAAGAAAAAGCTATGCCATATAATAAATAGCACACCAAGTATCAAAGTATTAAATATACAACTACTTTATTTCAACAGGTACAAAAAATATTGCATGAAAACAGTCCCTAAATTAAAACCACTTAAAAAGACTAATGATGGAGACACAAGGTGTAGTGTCATCCATAATGACACCCTATAAGAATATATCAAGTACCCTGTTCCAATGAATGCAGATAAAGGAATAATAATGAATAAAGAATCCTGTGAGAAAATACACAAAAAAAAAATAACACGAAAAAAATCTCCTATGCAAAATGACCAAACATATAAAGTGCAACTCAACAAATAAGTGAATGTGTCACCAATATCAGCTAGGAACAGGGATAAGCTGGGGTGTCAACTGTAGAGCCCCACGCGTTCCGTCCGGCCAATCGGACTTTCTCAGGGGTCATTTACTGTACGTCACCACATTGCAGCCAAAGCCAGACCCTCATGTGGTAACCAATAGGTGTATGGCCAATAATCCTGGTGACAGCACATGACTACTGGGGAAGAAATGGGAGCCTGGTTTTGGCCACATGCATTTCTCTACATGTAGAAACATTGTCTGAATCGAGTTTTTCATGGTTTTTAACTGCTTAAAATATAAACAGATTTCCACATTGAATCAATGATTAGAGCGGTCTGCATATTGTCTAAGGGAATTCTCACCACAGGATTGGGAGATTGGTAGGTAATATCGTCATACTGTGACTGGATAACACCCCCTTACCAGACCTGACCACCATACTGTGACTGGATAACACCGCCACACCAGACGTGAACAATACCGTCATACTGTGACTGGATAACACCACCTTACCAGACCTGACCAATACACCATACTGTGACTGGATAACACCGCCTTACCAGACCTGAACAATACACCATACTGTGACTGGATAACACTGCCACACCAGACCTGAACAACACTGCCATACTGTAACTGGATAACACCACCAAACCAGACCTGACAAATACCACCATACTGTGACTGGATAACACCGCCACACCAGACCTGAACAATACGTCATACTGTGAATGGATAACACCGCAAAACCAGACCTGAACAACACTGCCATACTGTAACTGGATAACACCGCCATACCAGACCTGACAAATACCACCATACTGTGACTGGATAACACCGCCACACCAGACCTGAACAATACCGTCCTACTGTGACTGGATAACACCGCCATACCATACCTGACAAATAACACCATACTGTTACTGGATAACACCGCCAAACCAGAAATGACCAATAACCCCCCCCCCCCCCCCCCCCCCCTTAGAAAAAAATGTAAAAAAAAAGTTGTTTCCTTCCCCCTGCTCCCTGGTGCTGCCCCTCTGAAAGGTGCTGCCCTAGGCACCGGACCACGGGTGCCTAGTGGTAAATATGGCCCTGATTGTTTTGTGTAATAGGAGAAGAGGCAGCAGACCGTCACTCTCTCCTATGGGCTCCCTGGACGATCTAAAGATCATCTGGGGAGCCCCTCCTGCAGCTTCCTGCGGCCTCCCCTCTCTAACTGCTGGCACTATCACACGCAGCGACAGTGAGAGCGGGGAGGCCACAGGGAGCTGCAGGAGGGGCTCCCCAGATGATCTTTAGATCGTCCAGGGAGCCCATAGGAGAGAGCGACGCTTGCTCGCTTGCTCCTTTAGATTGGCCCAAGTAATAGGACCTTTAGACTGGGTTTGCACATACTCGTTGTGAACTCAGCTGAAACCAAATATTCCCCCAATAGCCGCACGATATTTCCAATACCCCTGGCAACGTTGGGCGGCTATTATTTGTGTAATGGAGGGTGTCGTTTCCTGGAGTTTCGAACGCATAAGTCACAGGCGCATTAGAGAATCGCAACGGTTAGATCTATTAGACCCATTAGAGTCCTTTTAATTCTCATTACTATACTGAAAATTGTTGACAGTGACCGGTGACAGTGCTTTGAGATCTTCAGCATTGACCTTGTGGACACAAGTCCCCTTACACCCAGTACATCCATTGTGTAGACCAGTGATTTTCAACTAGTGTGCCGCGACACATGGTCGGGTGTGCCGCGGGGAAAGTTCCCCAAACTATGGTGCCCCTGTGAAACAGGAGAAAACAATGGGGGAGAGAAACCTGGGGATGGGGGAGAAACAGGGGAGAGAAGCAGGGGGGAGAGAAACATGGGGATGGGGGAGAGAAACAGCGGAGAGAAGCAGGGGGGAGAGAAGTTTGGTGGAGAGAAGCACAGGAGAGAAGCACGGGGGAGAAGTATGGTGGAGAGAAGCACAGGAGAGAAGCATGAGGGAGAGAAGCACAGGAGAGAAGCATGGGGGAGAAGTATGGTGGAGAGAAGCACAGGAGAGAAGCATGGGGGAGAAGTATGGTGGAGAGAAGCACAGGAGAGAAGCATGAGGGAGAGAAGCACAGGAGAGAAGCATGGGAGAGAAGTATGGTGGAGAGAAGCACAGGAGAGAAGCATGGGGGAGAGAAGCATGGGGGAGAGAAGCACAGGAGAGAAGCAGGGGGGAGAGAAGTATGGTGGAGAGAAGCACAGGATAGAAGCAGGGGGGAGAGAAGTATGGTGGAGAGAAGCACAGGAGAGAAGCAGGGGGGAGAGAAGTATGGTGGAGAGAAGCACAGGATAGAAGCAGGGGGGAGAGAAGTATGGTGGAGAGAAGCACAGGAGAGAAGCATGGGGGAGAGAAGTATGGTGGAGAGAAGCACAGGAGAGAAGCATGGGGGAGAAGTATGGTGGAGAGAAGCACAGGAGAGAAGTAGGGGGAGAAGTATGGTGGAGAGAAGCACAGGGGGGAGAAGAAAACAGGCCCAGGTTTCACACTGAGTGAGTACAAATACATTTAGAATCTATATTATTAACTATATGTATAATATGTACTGTTTTAGTGTCATTTTGTGCCATTTTGGTTGGTGGTGTACCCCGGGATTTTTTAAGTATAAAAAGTGTGCCGCGGCTCAAAAAAGGTTGAAAATCACTGGTGTAGACCAAAGACCCCCGTAATGACCTAAAGGAATTTGACGCCATTGACTATGATTGACAGCTGCTTGGACCATACCACCCAGGGCTCTCGTTCTGCTAAACCCTGTTTGCATTCCCGGCGCTTGTTCCATTGTCCGGAGAACACGCCGAATCCGCTTGACTCTCACATTTCAGCGACAGGTGGAGGTTATAATTAGGCAGATGTCCAGTCCAGATACGCCGGCTGCTTTACATTAGCGCTGGTTCTTCTCTGGAACAATGAAGATCAAACTGGTGGTCCCAAAACAGCATCTGACCAGCAGGTCATGAATGAGAAGACAATTATGCGGAGAATTTGGACAGTAAGCTGGCGTCCAGGTGTTTGCTGGGGCAGCGTCCATCATTTTAAGGACTTGGCGGTGGATGTGACCTTGGCTGAGGGGAGCATATGCTCGGAAACGAAGTGTTCCATTGGGTTTTCAATAACTTGAGTTTATGGACCTTGTCCATGACTGTGGTAGGGTTTGCTGCAGATAGTAAGGATTATTGCCTTTATAATGGGGCTATATGTTAATTTACTCCCTTGTACTTTGAATCTAACCCAGACACACTTTTAGTAAAGGTTGCAGGAAGACGTCAGCTAGTAAAGTTGTCTAGGGAGTGACCTAGTTTGTAAACTAACTGATGTAGTGGAAGATAATCCCTCCCCTCAAAATTTAGATAACAACGAATAACAATGAGAACAATTTACTTTTAAACCTACCTTTATAGTTAAAGTTGCAGGAGTGCTTGTCAATGTATACAGGTTGTGCAGGGATAAACATTTTTTTAACTGCATTTTGTTAATATAGCACACTGAAAGTGTTTATACATTTATAAAATCTAGAAATATGTAAACTGGCCCTCTGTAGTCTTTGTATGTTTAAAACCCACATTTCTAGTAAAAGTTGCAGGAAGGCTTGAGCAAAGTTGCACAGGGGTGCTGTTTTTCAACTGCCTAAAATAACGATTTACCTGAAAGTTTATATACTATTAAGAGATATAGAGTAATGTTATTTTACTCTCAGCACTCTTATATCTTAAGAAACCCACATTTCTAGTAAAAGTTGCAGGAAGGTTTAAACTTAAAAAAAAACACTACGCTTAATATTATCACTGTATTTTATCTAACCCAAATAGTATTAGAATATATAGAATAATGTTACTTTCCCCTCTTTGTATCTTAAGAAACCCACACTTCTAGTAAAAGTTGTAGGAGGGCTTCAACTAATGAAAAGTTGCACGTATTATTAAAACTATATTTCCTCTACTTCAAATAGTTATTTACTTGAAAGGTTATATACTATTAGAAGATATAGAGCTGTGTTAGTTTGTTAGTTTACCAGCTAAGCTCTCTGTATCTAATTTCTAGTAAAAGTTGCAGGAAGGTTTAAACTAAAGAAACATTACACGTAATATTATAGCTGCATTTCACTTAACTCAAATAGTGTTAGAAGATATAGAAAAATGTCAGCTTACCCTCTGCGCTCTTTGTATCTTAAGAAACCCACATTTCTAGGAAAATTTGCAGGAGGGCTTGAGCTAATTTATGAAAGTTGCACATGGGTGTTGTTTTTCATCTGTCCAAAATAATGATTTACCTGAAAGCTTAAACACTATTAGAAGACATAGATTAATGTTACTTTTTACCATCTGTGCTCTTTGTATCTTAAGAAACTCATATTTCCAGTAAAAGTTGCAGGAAGGCTTAAACAAAAAAAACAAAAAACAACAAAAAAAAACAAAACAAAAAAACAACAACTTTGCACTTAAAGCGTCACTGTTGTTTATTTTTTATTTTTTGCAGAAATCAGTAGTACAGGCGATTTTAAGAAACTTTGTAATTGGGTTTATTAGCCGAAAAATGAATTTTTATCATGAAAAAGCAGTTTGAAGCTCTCCCCCCTGTCTTCATTGTTTTCTATGGAGAGGGGAGGGGTGGAGGGAGATGAGGCACCAAAACACGACAACAAAGAGTTCATTTACAGCTACATCACGGGGCTATCTACACTGAAGTCAGCACTGACCTCTCTCTCTGACCTCTGAATTCCGTCTTTTACACAGGTACCGCTGTGTAATCCTTTGTTCTCTGCTGGCGACTAATCTCCCCCCTCCCCTCTCCATAGAATACAGAGGGCCCGACTGATGTAAAAGAGTCGAGATTTCCTGATAATGAGCAGTGAATGAGAGAGGAGGGAGGGGGGGGGGGACCTGGGGAAAGTCTTTTTGAATGCAGATAATGGCAGATTTGCCTAATAAACCCAATTACAAAGTTTCTTAAAATTTCCTGTACTATTGATTTCTGCAAAAAAAAAAAAATATATATATATATAACAATAATAATACGACACTGACACTTTAATATCATAGTTGCATTTCATCTAACCTGAATAGTATTAGACGATATAGAACAATGTTAGCTTACCCCCTGCGCTCTTTGTATCTTAAGAAACCCACATTACTGGTAAAAGTTGCAGGAAGGTTCAAGCCGAATATGAAACTCGCTCGCTTTTTTTTTTTATTTTTTTAATAATATAAAAGTCTATACATACAGAAATTCTTTAAAAATTTAATTTTACGCATTGTCCTCCTGGTATCTTAACAAATAAAACTCCCCTACGTGAACTCCCCCTGCCCTTGTGAAACAGATTGTCCTCATTATATGTTCTATTTAAAACTGATTAAATACGTAATTATAAGAGCGCAATTATCATTCCTCCTCTACAGCTGCGCGCAGCCTCAGACACTACGCCAGGATACTTTTAGAAGTCTCTGTCCCACATTGCTACTGAAACCGAACGCAGGGAGGTCAAAGGGCAAAAGAGGCAATCAAACCGCCGGGAGCCGAAAAGACCTAAAATAGATTAAAAAAACATTTCTTTTAGGAGAATGCAAAAATTCTGCCCTGATTATGGAATGGCGCCTTGGTATAGGTCAGATTCCTTTAGGCTCCATATAATGCACATAGATGGCGGACTGGGATTTCTGATTGTGTCCTTATTAACTCCAATTAAAGGGACTAATAGAATAAGGTTATTCTGCGTTTACACGGAACGATTATCGTTCGAATTTTCGCAATAACGATCGCATTTGAGCGATAATCGTTCCGTGTAAATACAGCAAACGATCAAGCGACGAGTGAGAAATCGTTCATTGTGATCTTTCAACATGTTCTCAAATCGTCTTTGGCCGTTCGCCAAAAATTCGCAGATCGCTTCGTGTCTTTCACAGATTCATCCTATGTGTGCGATCGCAATAATGATTTTTCTAACGTTTTTAACGATTTATTCTTCTAAACGCTGATCGTTATAAAAAACCAAATCGTTGCTTCAAAATCGTTAAACGATCGATTGGGCGAATTATCGCTTCGTGTAAACGGACCATAATAGAATAAGGTAATGCTACGTTTACACGGAGCAATAATTTCGCCCAATCGATCGTTAACGATTTTGAAGCAACGGTTTGGTTTTTATAACGATCAGTGTTTAGACGCATAAATCGTTAGAAAAATCGTTAGAAAAATCATTTTTAAGATCGCTTAAGCCCATCTCACACATAGGGTGAATCTTTGAAAGACGGTTTACACAAAGCGATCTGCGAATTTTTAGCGAACGATCAACAACTATTTGAGAACATGTTGAACGATCAAAATGAATGATTTCTCGCTTGATTGTTTGCTGCGTTTACACGGAACGATTATCGCTCAAATGCGATCGTTATCGCGAAAATTCAAATGATAATCGTTCCGTGTAAACGCAGCATTAGAAGTGAATTGATTTGATTAATTTTTAAATGTAAAATTCAATGGGGGTCTGTGCTATAAGACATGTAAGAGATATTGCTTGAAAGGATTTTTTTAAATCACAGACAACCTCTTTAATTGATCAAGATCTGATCTGCTAGGAGAAGGATCAGGGTATTTCTTGCAGCGGCCACTACAGGTGGAATGTAGTATTACATGCTGGCAAATTAAAGGGGTAAAAAAAGGAAAGTGTCAGGGATTTGTAAATTTACTTCTATTAAAAAAATCTTCAGTCTTCCAGTACTTATCAGTTTCTGTGTGTCCTGTAGGGGTGTATTCTTTCCGGTCTGGAGAGCAGGAGAGGTTTTCTCTGGGGATTTGTTCCTGTCACAGACAGAGGTGGCAGCAGAGAGCACTGTGTCAGACTGGAAAGAATACACTACTTCCTGCAGGACATACAACAGCTGATAAGTACTGCAAGACTGTAGATTTTTAATAGAAGTAAATTACAAATCTCTATAACTTTTTAGGACCTGTTGATTTGAAAGAAATCATTTTTTTGCTAGAGTACCCCTTCAAATTGTTGACACTATGGGGGAGATTTATCAAACATGGTGTAAAGTGAAACCGGCTCAGTTGCCCCTAGCAACCAATCAGATTCCACCTTTCATTCCTCACAGAGTCATTGGAAAATGAAAGGTGGAATCTGATTGGTTGCTAGGGGCAACTGGGCCAGTTTCACTTTACACCATGTTTGAAAAATCTCCCCCATTCTTTTGAGAAACTGCTGTGGCCTATAGAGGCAGTAGTTCTATTAGCCACATATCCGATAATGCTTTGCCACGGCATCACATAAGAAGATGCAGCCAGATCCCATCTATCAGAAGCTATTGTTCTAGAAATCTTTGTAGCCTGTAGAGCTTCAGGCTGAAGAATAGAAAAAGGGACAAAATGCCATATACAGTGAAACCTTGGATTATGAGCATAAGTCATTCAGGGAACGTACTTGTAATCCAAATCACTTGTATAGCAAAGCAAATTCTCCCATAAGAAATAACTGAAACACAGATGATTCGTACCACAACCCAAAAATAAGGTAGGTAAGGCGTAAGAACACTTTATCAGTAAAGAAGGGGTTAATCAGTTAACTCTCTCTCCACTCACAACTCCCCAGGTGGCTGCAAACCTGCTGGTTAAGGGCCCTATTCCACCGGACGATTATCGTTCGCATAATCGTTAACGATTAACAATATCAAACGACCGCTATTGCAAAAGACCTAAAAAAAGTTCAGTGATTTCCATGGAACGATAATCGTTACTTATGATCGTATTTGCAATCGTTTTTTCTTCGCTATTTATTCGCTATTGCGTTCGTATCTACTGCGAACGACCGAACAACGTCTTATTCAATGCGATTGATTTGCGAACGTTTTGCGAACGAGCAACGATAAAAATAGGTCCAGGTCTTATAAAGCGATCAACGATTTCTGGTTCGGTCGTTAATCGTTAACTGCATTTCAACCGAACGATTATCGCTTAGATTCGAACGATTTAACGATAGTCTGAACGATAATCGTCCGGTGGAATAGGGCCCTAAGGTGAAGGGGTCAGAGGGAAGCAGCGATGGCACAGACGGGCACTGAAGGAGATGACTGGCAGAGTTGCGGGTAGCAGTGGGTTAATATGAGAGGGCTTTCCACCCAGTACAGTATCAGGGTGGGGACACAGGGGGGCGCTAATTAGGATATCTTGCTTCTTTACCGAGTTACAATTTTTTACAATTGTTAGCTTGTCTTGCAAAGCGCCTTCAAACCAAGTAACTTGTAATCCAAGGTTTCATTGTACCTCTAAATAATAGTCATAGAGATGAATAGCACAAAAATATCATCATCATGCATAATACCGCTATATTGTTACTAAACAATATATAAAAAAGGTAGATAGTTGCTCCCGTGTAGGAAGCCAGGTGCCCACTAGTAGGAAGCACCTACTGTCCAGCAAATAAAAAAAAAAAGAAAAATTACATACTTACCTCCCTGCTCCCTCACCTGCACATACCCCACTGCTGACATCAGACATGTACAACAAATAGAGCAATCATACTTGCATCTAAGCTGGAGGCAGGGTGCTGAGGTTAGTTGATGCCCCTTGGCCTCCTCTAGACCTCAAGCTCAATGCAGCCTGTAGCCTGCAGGGTAAGTATTGGGGTGAAGAAGTGGAGTCCTCCCAACATATAGCTTTGATATTAGGAAAGTAACGGAATGTGAACCTAGGCCAATCCTGAAAAGCCCCTTTAAGGCTGCAGATTGCACTGAATTATTCTAAAGCATCCTCCCAGCTAATAAACTCCTCGGGCCACTGGTTCTTTATAACCCATTGTATGCATGAAAGAGGCAGATAAGCCTCGCACGTTATATATGGATGTTATTAAAGTCAGGATCGTTGCTGCTTGTATTTTCCCTTAAAAACATTCAAGGGCCAATTTCCATGCGTGCCATTACGCTCAGTGAGTCATACGGGCTTTTCGTCCATATATTATTTACAAGAACATAAACATTACTCTCGCGGCGGGGAAATACGCAATAATGTAAACAGTGACACCATAATAGCTTATTAATGTTACAGCAATAACGTGATATTGTTACACCGCTCTAATCTTTTTCTATTATTGGTGTAATTGAGCCGCAGTTAGGCGACGACGAGAAGTATATTAACACAACCTAGCTGAAAAGTTGGATAAGTAGTCGGAAAAAAAAGATAATGTGCGAGACCAACGAGATCGAGAAAATGGCCGTTTCAGTCATTGCACAATTGGTCTCTGACATGTGAATTCTATACAAGGCAAAGAGTATAGGCCTAGGGAGGATACTTACTACATGTCCATGCTGGATGGGAGGAGGTGGTTTCTGTGGAGTACATCATTTTTATTGTCCTATTCTCCAGAAATTCACATTACTGTCATGTGCCTTGTGGCCGATATGCCCTTACTTTATAATTGGTTTGGCTTTGACCTCCAGGACTCCCAAAGACCATTTAAATGAAGAGGAAGCAGTGTTGATGTAGCTCAGTCACTGTTTTCCCTTACATAGAATCACCCAGCTGCGCAGGGGACTGATTCATTGCATCTTGCCCCGCCCCTGAGGAGCATATATAGAGTAGAAGAAGGAAAATAGCTGGACCATGCCACTATACCACCATCCCAGGATAACAGGGCCTAGCAGTTTGAAGTTCCCTGTCATTACTTTAGAATATGAACTGTACTAAGGGCCCTTTCTCTTTGTGCCCTGTTGTATCTATTCTCCAGAAAAAAAGATTCCTGTCATTTGCCTTGTGGCTGATATGCCCTTCCTTTATAATTGGTTTGGCTTTTACCTCCAGGACTCCCAAAGACAATTTAAATAAAGAGGAAGCAGTGCAGATGTAGCTCTGTCACTGTTTTCCCGTACATAGAAGCACACAGCTGCGCAGGGGACTGATTCATTGCATCTTGCCCCGCCCCCGAGGAGCTTATATAGAGCAGAAGAAAGAAAATAGCTGGTTCATGCCACTATACCAACATCTCAAGATAACAGAGCCTAGCAGTTTAAAGTTCTCTTCCATTAATTTAGAATATGAACTGTACTAGGGGCCCTTTCTTTTTTTGCCCTGTTGTATCTATTCCCCAGAAATTCAGATTACTGTCATTTGCCTTGTGGCCGATATGCTCTTACTTCATATTTGATTTGGCTTTGACCTCCAGAACTCCCAAAGACCATTTAAATGAAGAGGAAGCAGTGTTGATGTAGTTCAGTCACTGTTTTCCCTTACATAGAATCACCCAGCTGCGCAGGGGACTGCTTCATTGCATCTTGCCCCGCCCCCAAGGAGCATCTATAGAGCAGAAGAAGGAAAATAGCTGGTTCATGCCACTATACCACCATCTCAGGATAACAGGGCCTGGCAGTTTAAAGTTCCCTTCCATTAATTTAGAATATGAACTGTACTAGGGGCCCTTTCTTTTTGAGCCCCCTTGTGGTCCATCTGCAAATTCTGTACCATATACAGTATGTCACTGGAATGACCTAAAGGGTGTTTAAGGCCTACCCTTGCCATTGTTAAAGTCCAAATATCCAAATATATATTTAAATATTCCACCCTTTAAAAAAATTAAAAAGTATATTATAATTTTTTTTTTAAGGAACCTGTTGTTTTAAAGAATAAAAAAAAACAGATTGGTCTTGTTGGAATAAAATAACAATGTGATTTTGGTCCTCTCACTGCCGTTATTAAGACGCTGAGGGCCTTCTCCATGGTGCACACCTATTTGCCATTTTAGGGGGCAGGACCAGAGCTGTTCTGTTGGCCAGTGATACCCACAAATGATCTTACTGTATGTTACTTGTCTGGCCAATCAAAACACAGCACCTATTCCTTACTGCTATGCTATAATATAGTGAAAGTGTATTGGACTGAACAGACTGGCACTATGCTGGAGGATGATTTACACAGTACACTACTTTAGATAGCATGTAGGGGGAGAAGGGGTTACTGATGGTCAGGTTTTGCAAAGTGCTATGTGAGCAGCACAACAAGGAACTGGTTAGACTAAGCACTGAACTGCTGCTGCTATGTTGAGAAGGGAAACCTTGATCAACCTTTCATGGACAGCACGCCAGCAGCACAGCGATGAAGGGGTTACACAATGTACTGAAATGCTGCTGCTAGGATAAGAGGGAAGCCTTGATTTACCTTTCAGGACAGAAAGAATCCTTTCTGCAGGTAAAGAGTCCAGGCTTTCTCCCTCTATCCTGCAATAGCACATGCTACAACTTGCCCATCCCCACTTCCTATGTTCTGTCCTGACAGAATTAATACTCGATACAGAATTTTCCTAACAAAAGGCAGTGGACAGCAGTTTGCAGGGAAGTGAGACACCTAGTGGCCAAGAGTTTAGAGCTGTTTTCTGGGGTGAGGAATCATTTTTGGTAAATAAAGTGATTAAAGATTTTGATAAATAGAATATTAGGAATCACATGGGGAAGTTGCTTGGGGCAACTGTGACCATTTAAAGGCGTATTTCCATCTCAGGTAATATAGTTATACTTGTGGGACTCGTTAAGTTTAATATTTTTGTAAATACATTAATTTACCTTCTCCTGATATTCTGTTCTTTCCCTCCTATTATTGACAACCGTTATCTATGTTACTGGCCACCACTCTGCTCTAAAAGCATAAAAGCAGTAGTCTTGCTGATATATATATCAGTATATATACACAATATCTCATTACATCTACATTATAGCTATATCTACACCAGCCACACCACTGCTTTTAGAGCAGAGTGGTGGCCAGTCACATAGACTGTCAACAGCATCTGGAGAAGATAAATTTGCAAAAATATTCAACTTGACGAATCCTACAAGTATAACTATATTAGTTGAGATGGGAATACCCCTTTAACTATGTTAGTTGAGCCAGGAATACCCCTTTAACTATGTTAGTTGAGCCAGGAATACCCCTTAAGGCTGGCAGATTGCCCACATCCACCATTCTGCCTGTGAGGCTTTGTGCTGACAGATATTTTCCATGTATTTTCCTGCTACTGCTTACATAACCGTGACATTACACCTGGGCTATAGATTTTATAAATTGTGAATGGCTCTGACTTCTCCAGGTCGTGGTACTTACATTCCTATATATTCTTCTCACCTCTTCACAGCCTAATGATTTCCGACATGTACGGTGGTAATAGGTAACCTAATCTGCCAGTTTGTATCTGACATCTTCCTTCCCTGCTGGGGGCAGATAGCGGATCTCATTATTGCCATCCATCTGCTTGTCTTTACGTCTCTTGTAAATTACTAGCAGGTTTTCTGCTGGTGGAGCAGACATAGATTTCCCTAACTGTGTGGAGTCAGCAAAGACCAGGGAAGGGATAAAACATGAATACATGCGTCTCTGTCATCTGTCCATTTACTGGGTGATTCACTAGGTCTGTTTTTTTGCTTTGCCATATTGCAGGTGGAAGCATCCTTGAAATGGTTCCAACTTCAAAGTAGGGCCGGAGGCTATAGAGCTATATGGGAAGAGAGGTAAGAGTCGCACCTGGGCCCTGATGCCTGGGGGGGACCCAAAGGCCCTTCTGCCTCATAAAGAGACACCAGGATTATAATTGACGAAGGGTAAGTGGGGGCCCTTTACCGATTTTGCATCTGGTCTTCTAGTTATGCTTCCGCTTTGGGACTATTCATATTGTATAACTGCCTCGATGTCACTGTTCTCCAATCTGTGGCTCTCTAGCTGTTAGAAAATGATAACTCCCATCATACCCTTACAACCTGCAGCTGCTGACAGCTGTGGGAATCGTGCGTCGGGGAACATGGCCGCATGGAGTCTCTACTGGTCAATATTACTGTGGTTCCCCAAAAATAAGACATCCTCCTAAAATGAGAAGCCCCAGCTAGTCTACCAACTAGCCTAAAATAGGGCACCCCCACCCTAAACTAAGGCACCCACTGAAAGTAAGGCACCCCCCAAAAGTAAGGCCGCTAACCCCCCCCCCCACCTAATCCCTTCGTGGAGGCACACTGTTCCATGGCCCCTAGGTATGTCTTGGCCCCTAGGTCCGGACTTGTCTCCATCTCTCACCACAAGTCCCGACGTTCCGCCAGGACAGGATGTTGGTGAATGTGCAAGGGAGAATTCTGGGGGGGTTCCGGGGGGAGAGAGCTGCGGGGGGAAAGAGCCCCGAGGGGGGAGGACGAGGGAGAGAGCCGCGGGGGAAAGAGCCAAGGAGGAATCCGGGGGAGAGAGCCAAGAGGGTAGAGCCAAGGGGGAGGTTGGGGGAGAGAGCCAAGGGGGAAGAGCCAAGGGGGAGGGCGGGTGGACAGAAATAAGACATCCCTCGAAAATAAGACAGAGTGCCTCTTTGGGAGGAAAAATTTAGGCAAAAAATAAGGCCCTGTCTTATTTCCGGGGAAACCCGGTATTGATTGAGACCCTACATGCTTTACTTGGTGTCTATGGAAAGGTGGCCGTATATCTTCAGTGGTTGACAGCCCAAAGCTTTCTCTTCCGATCCCCTTATAGACATTAACAGCTTGATCGAGCTTTGATGTATTTTACATAGATTACCCCAGGGGTTGAGCAGCTGAAATTCAATACACAATTCAACACACACACAGTCCCGCTTGAACATCGGGCCGTCCCATAGGCCTCATTATATGTTTAGGCAGATTCCGCCGTGTGCCCAAAGAATTGATATGTCAATTTTTGGGTAGACGGCGGAATCTGCCTAAATAAAATAGAGCCTATGGGACGGGCAGATCTTCAAGTAGGAGTGCGGAGGGAAGGTGAGTGCACGGAATCTGCTGGAGGTTACCCGCACAAATTCTTTAGTGTAAACACGCCCTAAAAGGGTAGTCTTGGTATTAAAAAAAAATTCTATGTATGGATGGGTGTAAAATAAAATAAAAGATAGGTGATACTCACCTCTCCCCTGCTCTGATGCTTATTACCGCTTTTCACTTGTTCCTGTGATGTGTTGTCCCCACAGGAAACTATCTTGCCCAGCCAATCGCTGACCACTGCAGGTTCCTGCCTTAGCCAGTGATTGGCTGAACGTTCCTTCTGAGATGGCAGAAAGAAGTGTTAATGGGTTGATGTCAGGCTGCAGGGCATCAGGGTAGAGGAGTATGACTCTTTTTTTTTTTTAACATCCCCAGCCATATGCAAAAAAGTATGTATTATACATACTACATTGTACTGTATTCTACCCAACACCATGAGTTGGGGGGTCATATTGATATAGGCTACTATGCAAATATTATGTCATCTACTAAATCTTCCCGTCATCCTCACAAGCGTTACGTGTGGACAATTAATAAGTGCGAGCCTATATTTATAGAATAACGTGCCTTTCGTGGACGGGCCTGTCAGAGTGCTCTGCGCTGTGCACACAATTCTGCAGACACCATTATTTCATGCCCCGTGGGGCTTAATTACAATTTAATTGCGATGCCTGAGGCGTAGGAAAATTAAAGAAGATAAAAGACCCAGTGAGAGTTGACAATCCAACTAGTGTAAAATGCGTGTCCGGAGAGTGACATTACCACCGGAATGAGGGGCTCGCACGCTATATCTTATTATTCTATTGTCCTTAATTTCCCTATTTGCGTCGCTAATTGTTATAGGAAAATCTTGGTTGTTATTTGACAGATATAGCTGTGGAATTGGAGTTATGTTTCCATTTTGCAGTGACTACGAGTGACTACGAGTGAATTCTTGGGAAGGATTCCAACCTAAACTATAACATGCAACAGTAATAAACAACACGCGGTAGTTGTAGCATTAACGTGGTGTTATGGTCTCAGCGAGCGGGGAAAGGAATCCTAGAAAGAAACTAAAATGGACCAGTTTTATTTTGGAATTATAGTTCAGAATTATGTGGGAACTATACCGCAGTATTATTTAGGCTCTTTTGTTTGGATACTGCAAGAACCCCGAGACTCTTCCTTTTGGAAGAGATTCTGGTTTGGCTACTCATCCAAAAGTCATGGGATTGTGAATTGGCTTGCAGGGATGCCACCTCCAATAGGTGGCACTGAAGCAAGCTTTCTTCCTTCTGGAGGAGAGCTACTTTGTTGTGGAGCATTGCATGGTCTATAGGACTCCTCAAAGACCCCTTCAGTCTTACAATAAATGCCTGTGTGCTAACCAGTAGTGTTGAGCTGGCTTGACAAACTTTTCGGGTTTGGCAACGTTCTTCCAACCTGGACGCTCTGCATTTGACTTGTGACAGCTGGAGAAAGTTGGATGCCGCCCTAAGGCTGCCCGGAAAACATGGAGACAACCTATGGCTGTATCCATGTTTTCCAGGACTCCCTAGGGCTGTATCTTATTTCTCCAGCTGCCAAGATTCAAATACCGAGCATTCAGGTTGGATAATGTCAGTGAACCTGAATGGTTCGACAAGTCCATTCACTCTACTAACCAGCCACCGCCCTTCTCTGTACTGATGAGGCATAAGAATCCTAAGACAGCTGTCTACAGATGGGTTGCCCTTCCTTTTGAAGGAGATTCTGCTTTGGCTGCTAATCGAAAAGTAATGGGATTGGGCATTGACTTGCAGTGACAGTACCTCCAATAGATAGCACCTGCTGAGGACTCCCCGGCAGGAAGAAGCACCAGTAGGCGTGAAACAGTTGTTCCGAGGGTGTACGCGCCCGTGAGTCTACCTGTCCTCCCTCTCTGATGTGCATCATTGAATAAAAATTTTTTCAAGCCTGCAGATTCGGTGAGTGCCCTGTGGTCTTTGTTCTACATCATTATTGTTTGATTTCTTCACTATTGTTGGGAGCAACGCCAGTACAGGCTGCATAGTCCATCACACCTGCAGTGCGTTAGTATGACTACACTCTCTCTCTGGACACAAATATGTTGGTATATGTTCTGCTAGATTTAGAATTTAGAGCCAATTGGTGGATTGAAATTAATGGACACAGTGTAGGTACGCGGCGGTGTATCGGTTTGCCAACATCTACCAAAAGCTTAGCATCGGATTATGGCTGTTTCATAAGATCCCATTTGTCTCTATGGATGAATGATGTTCAGCTATTTGAGACCACTCATTTTCGGAAATGCTGGAGGTCAGAGAGGTCAAACTCCCGTTTGATGGACAGGTAAAGAACTCCATTCTCCCCCCCATAGAATGGCCCTGGCCACATGATAATGATTTGTTTGCGCTTATGTTAATAAAATGTAATACCCATCAATCTCCGTTTCCTAAATCAAGAGACCGATCCTCGATAGAAAACTGTGAGAACCGTCTCTCCCGCGGTCAAGTCAATGCTCAGCTCCCCGAGCTGCGGTTCTCCGCAGCCTCCGCTTAATCATGCCGATAGCTTTGTGCAGATCAGCTCTAGTCTCCGTCTCGGCAGACCCCCAGATGAAGATACCAGGAGATAAAAGACCTAACTCCTTTGACAGCATCAAACCTTCCACATTTCTAAATGATAAATTAATTATTCACAGGTCTTTGGGGGCAGGCTTGAGAAAGCTTAAAGCTGCTGTACTAGGGAAAAAAAAGAAGAATCGGTGAGCTTCAGATATTAGTTCTCAAAGCCCTTTAAATCCACTTGTTTGCCTGACTTACGCCTCTCAGTTTTTTGCATCTCAGAGGATTCGGGAGATGAAAAGAAAATCCGGACGTTTGATATAACGGTATCAGGACTTAACAAGGGGGCAGAGGCTCGGCTTTTAACTGCGGGAAATTCTAGGGGTTGGATGATGAAGGAAATGGGTTCTTGACTGGTCAGATCCTGGAGGACAGCTCACTTCACCTCTTATACAAGTCCACGCCAGGATGGGCTGATTTGCCTCGCCGGCATGATCTAAAGAGGATTTCAAAGATTGGCGATCAAGGTCGGAGAGATATTTCTAAGGCTGCGGAAATATCTGGTAAATAGGGCTACATTATGTGCATTGGTACTACATAGCTGTCATAGCCGCGGCGGCGGCCCGTGCTTCGGGCCGCCGCCGCGGCCGCCCTCTATCTGACGCAGCTGCCGGGGTCCCGTTGCAGGGACCCGGCGCTGCGGTCTGTTCGGCCCCGGGGGGCGCCTCACCTCGTCCCGCTCCGCTCTCCGTCTGTGCCGGCCGGCGCGCGCGTCCCCGCCTCCTAGGGCGCGCGCGCGCCGGCTGTCTCGGATTTAAAGGGCCAGTCCGTCCCTAATTGGTAGTTGCACCCAATCACTCCCTATAAATCCCAGCATGCCCTGTCCCTCGTGTTGGAGCCTCTATATGCTTCCCATAGCGTTTGGCCCAGCTCCCTGTTGTTCCTGACCTTAGTCCTTGTCCCTGGTTCCTGTCCTTAGTCCTTGTCCCTATCCTTGCCCGCTGCCTTCCCATTGTTCCTGAGTCCTGTCCGCCACCTGCGGTTACGCCTTCTGTCCTCTGCCTGCACGATCTCCTGCCTACTGCTCCTGCCACGCCTCGCCTGCCGTCACCAGCAACCAAGCCAGGGGTAGCGACCTGGGGGTCGCCTGCCGCAGCAAGTCCATCCCGCCTTGCGGCGGGCTCTGGTGAAAACCAGCGGCCCCTTAGACTCCGCTCCCTGGTGAGGTTAGTGCCATCGCTGGTGACGGTCCAGTGGATCCACTACTCCAGGCGTTACAATAGCTGACTAGGGTTTCATACATTCAGCTACTTCCTGTCAGCCACATTAGCGATTATAGGTCCAAAGATCACAGTAACGCCTCTACGGGTATCACTGACATACTTAAAGTAACTGTAGCAACGGGTACATCACTTTAAGATTTCTACGTCAATAGACTGGCACCGGCGTGGGGATGCCAGTGCCGAAGTCCTTTTTTTGAACCACATCCTGGTTCCCGCGTATAGCACAGTGTGTTCCCGGGAATCATCCTGGTCTAAAGCACTGGAGGCGGCCTTTCCGCCTCCAGTGTGACTAAACCCTCCCCTCTGTGACGCAGCTTCATTCATTCATTGGAGCTGCATCACAGAGGGAAGGACAGAACGTCACACTAGGGGCTGGCGGCCCACCTCCAGGGCTTCAGACCAGGCCGGTGCACGGGAATACATCGGCGCTGTGTGCGGGAGCCAGGACACGTTTAAAAAAAGGACTGCGGCACCAGTCTATTGGTGTAAAAATCTTAAAGAAATGTACCTGATGGTACATTCGATTTAAAGGGGTTACCCAGCATAAGGCCAGGTTCACACATCGTAAGACCCGTTCCATGACCCGTCTGGGTTACAGAACGTCCGGTGTAAGCGAAGACCATCACAGCTGGTACTGCTGTACCAGCCGGATGAACTTCATTTATGTTGAATTGGGATGCAGGCACACGTGTGAGCGCCCCGGTCTCAATTCACCATTGCATACAATGAGGAGTGCGTCCGGAGCCGCACTGTCCATTGTTTGAACTGACAGGTCTTTGCGGCTGCTGTTCAATGAATAGCCAGTTTTTTTGTGCAGCCGGTCAGAATCCCGGCCAAAATGTACACTATGGGGGATATTTCCTAACGAATCTAAAAACACGATTTTGTCAAAGATGTTTTGGCATAATTTCCAATCTAATGTGTTTAGTCAAATTTATGTAAATTGTCTAATAGCATAGTAAATGTGTCTTAAAAATAATGGTCTTTTAATTAGTCTAATAAATTCACCTGGTTCGGAGCAGACGTAGCGATGCGCCAATATATGCGACTTTTTTTTTTAAATTGCGCAGTTAATAAATTTAGCTAAAAAAGAATTCTGGCGCACTTTTGATCTAATTAACAACAAAAAAATCTAATTCAAAAAGTCGCATCTAATTTGGATAGTCTTGTCTAAAAAAAAGCTTCATAAATTCATATTAGATTTATTTTGAGGGCAAACTAGATATATTAGACTAAAAACAGGTGCAATTAGTTTGATAAATGTCCCCCTATGTGTATACACTCCGGACGGGATTCCTCTGACTTCTATGGCAATGTATCTTTTTAATCACGGCCAATGTTGCAAATCGGCAACAATGGCCGTGATTAATACAAAAGATACGTTGTGTGAACATAGCCTTAGAAAAACCTTTCTGATTTCTTTTTTTTTCCCAATAAATAGTGCCACCCCTGTCCTCAGGTTATATGTGGTATTACAGCCTGACTCTATTCTCTTCAAGAGAACTGGAGCTGGAGTGTTGTCTATTTATTGATATGTATACTAAGTATTAGACCTTGTAAGTTTGTCCCTCTTGTTACCCTGTATGTTACCTATATTGTAATAGCTCCTTCCCTCTTTCTGCTGTGCCATTGAGTCAGAATATGCAATACCACACACAAACTGAGGACAAGAGTGGCACTGTTTATGGAAGAAAACAGGTTTTAGTTATTCTGGATATTAATTCAGTCTAGTACTTATTTATATACAAGTCTGAATTTGCTGTAGGCAGATGGTGCTGGCAATCCAATATAAGCATTAAAAGGGCACTTTGGAATTTTTTTTTTCTTTCAAATCAACTGGTGTCAGAAAGTTAAATTGTAATTTATTTCTATTTAAAAATACTCCAAAAGTACTCCAGCACTTATCAGCTGCTGTATGTCCTGCAGGAAGTAGTGTATTCTTTCAAGTCTGACACAGTGCTCTCTGCTGCCACCTCTGTCCATGACAGGAATCTCCTAAGCAGGTGCAATGAACATTTGTGCTACTCAACCAATTTGGCTTTGGGCCACACCAGGAAGTCTATGTCCATCAGTCCTTCTGCCCCTGCCATCCCCATGATGTAGGTTAGCGTCTCTCCTTCTCCTGTATGCGGTAAGGGGCCTATTACATGGGCTAAGCACTATGTAAACAAGCGCCAATTTTATTTTTTAAGAGTCGACCAGTGCATGAGGAAATGGGTGGAGAATGACGATAATAGACAAGATTTTTCCATCCAAATCAGCATGTTTAGTCGTAAAAAAGCTGCCCCCTATTGACTTCAAAAATGCATCCACAGGATAGGCTAACAAGAGTTGATAGTCAGAGTGCTGACATAAGGTACCCCCCAAGATGAGGCTGGTGCAGACATAAACCCCATAGTGTAAACCCCTTGTTCTCCGTTCATGTATCACTGGCCTCTGGTCACCTACACTTGCCCTTTCATGTCTTCTGATGCCACTGAGTGGCTGTAGTGTCTCATGCAATGTCTTTGTCCGCCTATTCTTTGTCATGCAGTAATTTTGGCAAACGGACGGTCAGAAAACTTTTTCCTAGCGAATGGTGAATATATATTTTTGCCCCATTCCTTATGTTGTCTTATAGAATGGAGCACAGATATAAATTCGTATATATATATATATATACTATATATATATATATATATATATATATATATATATATATATATGTATATCTTATGTACTCTCAGTTGCCCCCCCCAAAGTATCTGTAATATTACCAATCATATCTTATTGGCTTACCTTTGTTGATGGTGGTTGATCATGCCGTTGAGTCCCAAAGTAGAACAGAATACGTTCTCCTTCACCCTGGTGTACTTCCTGTAACAGGCTTCCCGTTCCTGTGTAAACTCCCTCAACTATGTGGGAGAAGTTGTAGTCAGGAAGGACATACACTTGGCTGAATTCCTAGCTAGACTGTCCCAGTAACAGGAAGTCAGTAACTTAATGAAAGGTATAGAGTAGTAGAAGATGGGACTCTGTATGTCTGGCGGTGCTTGTGGTAGAAGTTAACCCAGGGCAGTTAAAAAAAATGACTCCCGGCACTCACCAAAATATGGAATGCTAATTTATTGGTGCAAAACAGACAGAAAGACGCGTTTCAGCTCAGTAGCCTTCATCAGCTCATGAGCTGATGAAGGCTACTGAGCCGAAATGCGTCCTCCTGTCTGTTTTTCACCAATAAATTAGCATTCCATAATTTGGTGAGTGCTGGGAGTCATCTTTTCTACAGTAACTTAATGAAAAAAAAATTGCTTTAAAAGTCGATTAGCTGCAACGGCATCCCCCTCCTCTCCTCTCCCCTCCTCCATTTCTTCAATGTTCTTTATTATGGAAGACCAATCTTCCAACTTAATTTCCATAATTTTACTTCGGCTCATATCATGTCATCATGGTTGGCAGTCCGGACTCAAATAGAATTTTTTTTTTTTTTTTTAAATGAATGAATGAAAAAGAGTGAAAGGCAAGATACACAGACAGGAAGTAACTTTAATTAAACATTGTGAAAGTCAAAAATTTTTTACAGCTTCAAATTTTTTTTAGCAAAAAAATTAGAAGAATCTCTATTGTTTCATCAGAACTGTACAGTGCTCCTATTTAAAAGGTGAGATTCATACGTTGGATAAAATGCAGACATTTCCATTGTATTTTGTATATGTACATGTTGAAAAAAAAAAGAAAAAACCCGAAACTCAAACAGCCATGTAACATTGTGAGAGCTAGGCCCAATGTAGGTTTTTGTAAGCATTACCGTGGGATTAAAGAACCAAAATAATTTTTTGGGACCACCCAGTATGAATAGGTTTGCATGCTTTAATGGTGACAGCCCCTGTACACAAAAAAGTACAATTATCCTGAGCTTATTTACATTCTTTGTAGGTGTATGTCTTGGGGCAAATGACCATTTATTGTCCTAGCTGTCTCAAGATCGCAACACCCAGAGTACCATGATAGGTGTTGGGCAATGATGGATAAAAAGAATTGTTATTACGGTAATTTTTTCACTGACCTGGTAGGCAAGTAGTCCAACAAACCTACTACGGGTAGCAGTTGGAATGGTTCAGTAGTGGGTCTTAGCTTCCCAGTTATTTATATATATATATATATATATATATATGGCAAAGGCTATAGGTCCTCTTATGTTAATGTGGCCTAATAGTATCACTTTATGACCTGATTTAACTTAAAGGGACATTCGCATCATTAAAAGTTACCCATATCCACAGTATAGGAGATGGCGGGTGTCTAACTGGACAAATGTATGGATCGGCAGAGCGCATGCATAGCCAACGCTCGTTTTACTTTGCCAATGGTGAAAATACCCCTTTAAGGTCGCAAACTAGACCAAAATGAAGGATGTACAGATTTCCTTTAAGACATTAGGACTAATTCTATTATCCACTTTCTGCTTATCTATCTCCATCGACGTCTATCATTCGCCGATCTACGTTGACCTGGTCAGCTATTAAAATCTTATAAAATTACTATATATACTCTTGTACATAGGCACATAGAATGGCCTAAATCGGTCCATTAAATGGAACACTTAACATCCCTAATGTGGACTAGAAATAGCCCAAACCATAACTAATTCTGCAAAACCTATAAAATGTTGATGGGAGAAAAACTTGACTAGCTGGACAACAATGGAGTCAATGGTGTTGGCCATTATATATAAGGGAATAGCAGCCAATATTACTACTGGGGAGCCTCTATCTCCCATCTATAACAAGGTCTATGTCCCATCTAAATCTGAGATTTTTTTTGTTTTAGCCCCCCCTCTGAGATTTTTTTTTTTTAGCCCCCCCCCCCACCCCACCCCCGATTTCGATAGCTATGCAAAAATGCCACATGGCTAAATCACTGTGTGTTAATGGCTCTAAGTGTTGGGATTTAGGCCACCGATGGTAAAAAGAAAAGGGGCCCAGTAATGAGGAACAGACAGTACTTATCGGTCAGCTAATGCTTAATAATGGCCGCCATTATAAATTACAATTGAAGGCCAAAACACCTCCATTTTTTTAAAAAAAAAAGCTGTCGAATTTCAGGTATGCTGAAATATACATATTTTTTATTTCCAGTTTTTTTTCTCACCAGGGGAATGTATCCCCATCGTCCTGTATTTCATTTCAGATCACACAGCAGCGCCTGAGGCATTCTTTTCCCACCCCATGTATTCAGTACATAAGAAAAAAATTTATTCATTGTCTTACGAAAACATGTTTCTCTTGTGCTTTTCCATTGTTTTTTTTTTTTGTTTGTTCTGGGTGATGGTGGTGAAGGTGGCAAGAGGGGAAGATACATGGTTAATGGACATGATTTGCATTAAGGCATTCAAACTGCTGGTTTCTATTCATGTGAAAGACACGGGTAAAATGTTCGCGCAGACTTCAGAACGAAAGTATGTGCACCCTTTGTATAAAAAACCCTTCCCACATTCTATGAACATGCATATGACGAGGGGTGGGGAGGACAAACCAACATTCAGCCCATCAGAGTCATTTGCTTAGTACCTTATCTAGGTGCATTCAGTCTTAGCACAAATGTCTTCAATATCAAGCACGAGTACGACTGGCGGCAACTGTTTTTGAAATGTCAACCAAAACTGTAGCCACATTTCGACAGAACAACATGGTATGTGAGGTTCCTGTAACCACCAGGGTCAATGTTCTTTGCTCATTTTTTGACTTGACTACGTGACCACCTGCTTCAACCACCATCGATCAGCTGTAACCTATGGGGAAACCTGGCAGTATTTGATCAATTATCTGTATAATGCAGGACAGGACAGGTCCCCAGAGCAAGAGACACTCTTTATAACTAGAGATGATCGAACAACGGAAAATCTTAGGTTCGATCGAACTCGAACCTTGAACATCGGGATTTTGCAGGTTCGAGTGAACTTGAACCTTGTCGAACCTTCCGCATTTGATTCCTGATGCCTTCCCATACCGTTGGGAAGGAGGAGACAGCCCGAGTACCGCCTGGAATTCCTGGATACAGCCTAGGTAATAGGTAAGGGTGCAGGTCAAGTTGGGACTGATAACTGGGGAAGAAGTAGCTTGAAACTACGGTAAATAAAACTTGATGTAAAAATGTAACGTATATGGTCGGACTATAAATAATGTTATAAAATGCTAGCTGTACGGCCTAATAGGTAGACCTTTAATAGCTGTCATCTAAATGGCCTCCTTACACATACATGCTGAGCAGGGATGGTCCAAACCGAGTTCGGTTCGGGTTCGTACAAACCCGAACTCTCGGTAATGATTCCCACTGTCTGCCCGCTCTGTGCAGCAGGCGAATCCAGCGGGCGGACCGCCTGGAAAACTGGGATACAGCCATAGCCATAGGCTGTATCCCAGTTTTCCAGTCGGTCCTCCCACTGTATCCACCCGCTCCACGGAGCGGGCAGACAGCGGGAATCTGATGCCGAGCGTTTGGGTTCATACGTACCCGAACCTCGGAGGGTTCAGACCATCCCTAATACTGAGCCAAGCATACATATGTTTTTATTAAGTGGGGGGTGGGGCCAGGTTTGGCGGAGTTTTCTTGGATGTATATGGGGACTATACATCTATTCCTAGATCTTAATGCACCTGAGAATTAAAGCAAGCCCTGATCATTATTCAGAGTTTGTACATTTAGACAGTTAAGCAAACACTGAATGCACCATCAAAGCTATAGCGCTGATAAAACCAACAGAAGCAACCATACAGTACAATCTTCCATCAGCATAAAGACGTACTAAAGTCAATGTATAAAATCAACGCTAAAAAAAAAAGACAGGTCGATTCATGTGTCGATAAAGAAATTAAATTTTGTTTTAACATAAAGTGAAAAAATGACAAATAAAAAAATGAAAAAAATGAAAATAATAAAATTGTTCATCAGGCTTTAGAAACAATAGAAAAAAAATTAACAGTCGGCACTTTTTCACATTTTAACATACACAATAAAATAAACCGGGTTAAGGGCTGTACAAATTCCAGAGATAAATACATTATTTATATGGATATTTTACAAATTCCCCTTAAAATAATAAAAAATTAAAACAAGACACCTTTAAAAAAAATTATAATTCCCTTTCTTTTGTGAGGCGTGAGGCAGTGTCACATTTGTTCATTTCTTACATTTTATAATATATATATTTGTTTTTTTTTGTTTTTTTTATACATTTGTTTGTGTTGGCAGAACAGAGAGTAAACTGGATTTTTCCCATATAAATAGGATTCTAACTTTGGCAAATTAAAAAAAATAAAAAATTATAATAACCAAGGTCACAAAATCATATACAATATTTATAAGGTCAATCTAAAAAATAAAGGGGATATGGAAAATGGAATATCCATTGACGATCATCATTCAACAAGAGGGTTCAATTGCTAGTCTGCAACCCAACTATTTGATACTTCGATTTGTGCTTAGTTTACCAAAGCTCAGTAGCTGTGACTGCATTGGTCAATTAAAAAAAAAAAAAAAGTTTAAAAAGTTGGCTAACATTCTTGAATGAATTGCACTTAAACATAAATGGAAAAGGCAGGAGGTTGCGAAATAATATGATACAGAATAACGTATTCTGGATAATCCAAGGCTATATGGGCAACCATGTAGGTGTCCATGATATGTGGTGGGAGGTAAATAAGAGGTCTTGACATCTTCACATAGGGCCCACCTATATACCAATTATGTGTTTGCTTAAAACCACGGTTTTAAGATGATTTTAGTCCTCAATTTACTAATGACCCAACTTTCGGGAATTTAAAAGTTGAACAATTGGGATGACGAATGGAAAAATAAATTGATGAAAAACTTGATTTATACTGTGGCACCCTCTGCTCTGTTTAGATCCTTGTCCCAAACCTAAAAAAGACCCTCTCCCTCAATCATCTTGATCAACATGTCAAACAATTACAAAACTTATAGCAAAAAAAGTGTACTTTGTCTTCCAATGACCCTTACAAGGTCTTCTTGAGAAGATCCCTGGCTTCAAATGATCCAGGTTTAAAACTCCTTCAAATTGTCAACCACAAGGATATCTAAAAGCTCATGGTGCATATCTATCCATGGACATTAATAAGTTACTTCAAGCACAGGGGTAAAAATGGTAATAGGAACGTCCAAGGATTTTCTTATTTCGAGTGATCTTGATGTGAGATGTCCTCTTCACTGAGCAATGTAGAGATCCATGATGGTGGTGGTCGGGACTACAGACACTTCTGGATGATCGATAAGTCTTGGTTTGTGTGTGTTCTGCTATTGTCTACATCTGCAGTTCTATGGTTCCTCTGTACAGAGGCCTGAGTTAAAAGTTGCTCTCGGTCAGAGAGAGAAAAGAGAAAACGAGCTAAGTTCTTCTTCCCAAACTCTAGAGGTGATTTTTTTTTCGAAGCAAAGAGCCCCCCAGGTGAGATCTTCTTTGATTTGTTTCACATGGGTGGTGCAATCATGCCGGAGATAGCTGGAGAGGAACACAATGAGAGAAGTGAACATTGGTGACTAAATAGACACTTAAAACACCTGATACTAAAATGACACCCAAATACAATAAACATGATCTGCTTAAGACATATCAACTACTTTCGAGGAAAGACAAAAATCCTAAGCTGTCTATTTTTTGCCCTTCAGTCTTCAACTCAGTGGCAATTTAAGGTCCCAATATGGTGGTTGAACCCTCCGACATTAGTGGGACCAGCTAAGTGTCTAACATATATAAGGGCCTCCTGATTCTCCCACAACAGGTCATGTCTGGAAAAAGAAAGGTTGGGAATGTTGGGTTTCAACTGCTCCTGTTGTTGGAGATAAGCCACCACCAGATTTAAAACATTACCATTGGCTGTGCCAAATGTTCGCTTGGCTGCGCCAAATGTTCATGTATAGGGCTATTAGAAGAGACAGCCGTTGGTTTAATGAATGTCCAACTAACAACTATTGAAAGTTTATGACCACCTATTCTTGAGCAGAAGATATGCTAATTGGAGACTGGTTGCTAAGGACCTGATTCCTGACAACTTGCTTAGGAGTCAACATGGGTCTTGTCTGATGCCAGCCTTGACCTCAAAGAAGGAACGTTGGTAGCAGTCAAGTCTAAGTACAGGTCTCCTATTTGCATCTAGTCCCCTACTTACATCATGGCACTGTCTCTGGCACATGCCACTTAATGCCACGCCAGGGGTAAGGTTTATGTAAACCCTGCCCAAAAGTGGCAGATCTGGGGCCTTCCTGTTTTTGTGGGCATTTATGGGTGATCACAGGGTGGGGATGTAATGTAAATGTCCTGATACCTTCCAAATGTTGGTACCCCTAACTTAGGGTTTTAGCTTAAAGGGGGTTTCTGGGAAAGACAGACCACTGAGCTATTCACAGGATAAGTCATTAGTCAAGTATTGGCGGGATGCCGATAGGCTGTTCAGCACCGACGCTATACAGTGAACAGGGCCAGAAGCAGCTTGGCTTCAACCATCCAGCTGAACGGCAGATGAGCTGAATTAACCAAGTCTGCTTCCGGCCAGAGCCAACTGCTGCCGGCAAAATCCACTGTGTTGTGTAGGCACTAAACTGCTGCTTGGCAGGGGTGCTGTGTCATGATAAAAACGCCGGCCTAGCCCCTGTGTATGACTAACCAATTCACCCTCTGCAACTCTGGAAAGCAAGTAAGTCCCTCTGTGTCTACTGTGATAGAGGATACTTTTCATGGTTGGTCAGTGCTCCCCACTGTCAATATATTAGTCTATACACACATTTCGTTGAAGGCCTTCGCTACTCTACCAGGCCCTAAAGGATGTAAATGTAAGAGTACAAATGGTTTCTCTAGTCAATAGACACAGACAGAACACAGAAACACGACAGGAGCAGAAAATGGGAAGAACTGGTCACATACTTCAGGAGAAGGCCAAGCCCTGCAGAGAGCCTGAACTGAGGAACTTGCCAGTGTCCACAAAAGACTGGTCTGATGAGGGAAGACAAAAGGGCAAATTAGTTACCTGGGTAAAATTACATTCTGACAATCCCAACAAAAAGAGGTTTAGGCTGTGTTCATATGTCTGATGAGAGTCCTAAGCTTATTGCTTCTCTAAGTATTATTCTGTGCTGTTAGGAGACCACTCCTCTCTTATTATGAGCATAACTTGCCATCACTTTCATGCTGCCCGAGTCATTGTAGTGGCTACTTCTCTTTTCCTCCCTGATACAACTCTCTCTGTTAGGGTATAGTAATGGAGCTATTTATCAAGACAGGCAGGGCCAACACCACCGGAATCACCACCAGAATTTGTGGTTCAGGCAGCATGAAAAGTGATGACAGATTTCCTTTAAAGGGGAATTCCAGCGAAAATTTTTATTAAAGTATTGTATTGCCCCCCAAAAGTTATACAAATTACCAATATACACTAATTACAGGAAATGCACATAAAGAGCTTTTTTCCCTGCACTTACTACTGCATCAAGACTTCACTTCGTGGATAACATGGTGATGTCACTTCCTGGATAACATGGTGATGTCACGACCCAACTCCCAGAGCTATGCGGGCTGTTGCTGCTGGAGAAGATGATGACAGAGGGATGCTCAGTGTATCCAGGAAGTGAAGCCTTGATGCAGTAGTAAGTGCAGGGAACAAAGCACTTTATGTGGTGATTTGTATAACTTTTGGGGGGCAATACAATACTTTAATAAAAATTTTCACCGGACTTCTCCTTTGAGGATCAAGTCTAGTCAGATTCATACTCAGATGAATGAGTTACAAGTGCAACCACTTTTTTGGGCTACAAATGTGCTTTCCGCTCCTTTTCATTCAGTTGATTTTGACAAGTCAAATGAATTGCAATACCACATAGGGGGCGACAATGAGCAGAGATAAAAAGCTCCGCCCGGAAAAAAAAATAAAATCTATGCGGTTTTCTAAAGCATGTTGAGATTAAAATTTGTGATGAATCAACTTTTTACAAAAAAAATTGGTTAAAATTTTTGGTTTTTATTTCCTGTTGTGTATGATTGTGTGTGATGTTTAGACCCATATCTATTCATTTAATACCCCACCAAACATTAAATATATCAGACCCCCCATCTGTCTCATATTGAGATGGTGGTTATTGAAATAATTTTTCAAAAAGGTTTTCTACTATTGTAAAAATCATTCGCGAAAATTTTGCTTGTGTATTTCCTTTGGGTATTTCCTTAGAAGCATAGAAGAAAAATGAAGAAGGAGACCTATATCTCGAATTGTGTGATTAATTGTGTAAATGTCCACAACTCCAACCTTTCTCCTCAAAGTGTTGACAAATGCAAAGGAAGGCAAAAAACTAGAATCTGTCAAAAGATTGAAGAAATTCTACCCCACCCGGATTATCTACTTTCCTTTACGAATAAACAAAGGACTCCCTTCTGTTTCTGTAGATAACTATCTGTTTCTCGAAAACTCAACATATGTTCTTCATGACGTGTGTAGACCACAAAATGAAAAAAATCTGCAAAATGTTTTGAGTTCCCTTGATAATTTATTGATATCTATGGTTATTATGGTCTCCCTCTTGAGTACATGAGATGAATCTAATACTGTGGTAGACTCTTCACTTGCGAAGTCTCCTCTCACCTTGTAGGCTGGTGCCATTGGAACTGGTGCAGGTTGGAGGTGGAGACGCCTGTGGTCTGACCACTGGAGCAAAAGCGCTTTTCTGTTTTACAGCTGACACCATATTGGCTGGGGAGAAGGAGAAAATCCCAGAGGAACTGCTACAGTTGGATGGTAGGCTGGTGGAAGAAGCCATTGTGGGACTAGATGGAACAACTGCAAGAGAAATATATGAAAAATTCAGCATGAAAATGGGACAAGCCAAAGACCAGATAGAGAACTTGCTGGTTTCAAGTCAGGATTGTGGTCAGGTAGGTGGGAGGAAGAGTACCAGTAGGACCGTGAGACTATTGCTCTATCTACCTGACCAAATACTTCACCAGGAGCTATGATGGCCCTTTTGTGCTTTGTAGATAGTCTTTAAGACATACAGTAGTTCTACATCTTATTTTTCCCCACTTACTGGCATAGGGTGAGTTGGCGGCAGAGCCATTGAGGAAGCTGGGTGATCCTGTGAGGTTGGACATAGCCGTGTTTCCATAGCCATTCATGCTGGTGGTGACGGAGCTGTAGTTGGTCTGCTGAGGGGTGGTGCTAGGGGCATAGCTGTGTGGGGACACGCTGCTTGTATTGCGAGAGAAACCTGAAAAGTGATGGTATAATGTCATTCATGGCACAGAGAAAATATTTAAAAAATGTTTTTTAAATATATATATATTTTTTTCTGTCATGGAAGAGATTGTATTTTGTGACGGGACATAAGGACATTCAATACTATAATAACTTGCTTCCCTTACCCTGGTTGGTGACTTGTGATGGCTCTGACACATTAACCGCGAGCTGCCCACTGAAGGAGTTGACTCCCATCATGCTGGGGTGCACAGAGGAATTGGCGAGAGTTGGGAGTTGGCTGTGGTTCCTGGGAACACTGTACAATGCTTCGGCAATGTCCGCTGCTCTCTTCAGTATAATTTCCTGTATGACGAGGGAAAATTAGGAAATGAATAGCAGCAATAGCTAAGAAATCGCTACCAAAAATACACAGAAAATCACCAATAGCCATAACTTTTCGAGTGATCCTCTCCTTTCAAGGTGATAATTAGAGGTGAGCGAACCTCGAGCACGCTGTAGAAATGGATACAACCAAAGGGAGTCCATGTTTTCCAGGCATCCTTAGGGCTGCATCCAACTACTGCTAGATGGACCCAAGCAGGCTCGAGGTTTGCTCATCTCTAGGGATAATCTATATTAATGCTCATAGATCTCTTTAAGGTAAAGTGTGAAGTGTACTTAAACTTCTATTCAGCATCTGATGCGTCAAAGCAACAAGTCAGAAGTTGCGATCAGTCAGGGTTTTGGTTGCTGGGATCCTCACTGAGAATGATGGGATAAAAAAAAAAGGCTCATCTGAAACCTTTGCTCCATTGCTTATGCCTGACTTTGCCTGGAAAGCTGGGTGCATGGAGTAGGGATGCCAGGAAAGTCTCTATACATCTCCATGATGGTGTCATGGAATCCATACTTTGTGCTTGGCAGAAACAAAGAAAAATTGCTTCTATTTTTCTTCAATCTAGTGATCAGTGGGGGCTTAGGTACACCTTTAATGGGAATTGTCATAAAAAAAGTTGTCCACTATTCACAGGATAAGGGAATAACTGATCGCTGAGGGTCTGAGATTTGGGACCACCAAGATCACTAGAATGGAGGTTGTGTCCTGAGTGAATAGAATGGCAGTGTGTATGGCCAGTGACAGCTCCATTGATGGTCTATGGGACTTCCAAGCATAGAAAAGTTTGGTTTTCCACAATGTTGGGAAGTCCCAAAGAGAATATATGTATTGATAGTCAACCAAACACTCTATTCTCGGAGGACAATTGACCTCTTTCCTAGTAATCGTGGGATTTCCAGCAGACAGAGCCCAAGACTCCATTTACTCCATGATCGGTGGGAGTCTCAGCGGTCGGACCCAATATATAAAACATTTTGAGGAAGACACAGGGACACTTATTTGGCTTCAGGTGGAAATGTTCTTCAGACCACAGACATGATGAAACAACCATCCAATTGTTTCTTAACTGTATTGCATTAGGATGAACAAACATTTCCCCTGAGGGAATAATATAACATAGGAGATGAGATATTATAGTGGTATAATATTGCATCATGAGGAACGGCTCCAATTCACTTTTTCTAATGCCAGTAATTCCACAAATGTAAGAAGAGACAGCGAGGGGGATGATCAGGAACAGGTGGGTTCTGAGTCGCTAATATACATCAGATTTGTAGGACCAGTATCCTGTGGCTATGGGCCCTATGGGCTTATGATTGGCCCTCTGACTCCATGGAATTTCCTGTTACTTCTTTATGAAACTACGTTCAGGAATACAGCAGTATAGAGAATACCTACCTGATTATTATGGGGCATCCCGTACAGTGCTTCTACTAGATCCGCCGCTCTTTTCAGGATCACTTCCTGCAGAAAAAGAAGATGATATGTATTACAATACTGGGCTTAGACACAGCTATAAACCAATGGCATGAACAAAACAAGTCTATTGAGTTATATGTACAGTTAAAAACCTCTTTGAGATGATCTTCTAATTTGCATTAAAAGGAACCTGTCATAACTTTCAAGCTGCCCAAACCACTAATCATCAAGGTGGTCCTTTTTCTTGCCCAACTGGCCATGGTGGATATGTCTCTTCCGTATAGGGAAAGATCTATCAGTCAAGGCCAATAAAGCACTAGTGGCTAGAAGTTCGAGAAGCAAGAAAGTGATGACGGATTCTCTTAAAAACTTTCCTTCTAGAGAAGTTGTCTTCTCAAAGAATATGGCCATTACGTATAATGGATAGTGGAACTGGAAACTAGGACTCATACTTGAATAAAGGAGTGGTCTTCCCAAGTAGGTGGCCTTATCTGTTTTTGGTAAATATAGGTGGTATGGCTGCCTTTAAAGAGGATGTTACAGGATAGATGATGGTGGCATACCACTAAGGTGATGGCGGTATAATTGATCACCCCTCTTTGTCCCCTCTAAGCTTTGCTTAGCTCTCTTTGGAGACCCTATGGTTGGTCCATTGTAATCAATGGTCAACCATGCCACCATCAGGCAAAGTAGAATGGAGCCAACAGGATACCAAGTAGCATGTTTCTTTCTTACCACAACCTTGTGATTGGTGGAAATTATAGTGGTCAAATCCATGTGGATCAGACATTGCTGTTATATACTGGCAATATGCCACAATTGTCATTCCTGAGAGAGTCCCTTAATCTCCTGGGTCATATAACTGCTTAATTTTGCAGGTGATGTATTCATTATAGGCTGGGAATATTTGTTAAGAAGTCCTAGAAATCTGGATGACAATTCCCAAATTTTGAGGGTACATACGCTAAAAACAGTGTTTTTCAGTGTTCCTAAACCATGTTCCTTCTACATTGAGAGTAGCATGACATGTACCACCCAAGTGGAGAACTTAGACTTCAGACCACTGGACTCCAACCCAGCTGATATGGTCTCTTGGCTTCTATCATCTTGCAGTTTATACAGATCATTAATTAAAACCACATTGTATTATAGCGGGAAACTAGAGGAAAAAAAATACAAAAAGTTCTCGAAAAGAAAAAAAAAAAAGTTAAAGAGACGAAGAAGAAAGTCACTGTCCTTCCCCAAAAAGCAAATTGTTATTATTCATTCCTTAGCAGTTTCTCATCAGAAAATTGAGATCTAATTGCATTCATTTTGCTGTCACCATAAACCTCTCGCAAACTCTCAGATGACACGCTTTTAGATACATATTAGCATTTCTTCAATCTAAAATTCCGCACCGTACGAAGATGAATTGCTTAGCAAGGTAGGGGAAACGGGCTGGAAGATATGGGAGGGGCGTCTAGTTGTGGAGTAAGCCCCTCTCCCTCCTTCTCAACTGTATCCCAATTTTAACCCTTTGCCAGTTGCTCGTTCATTGTGGACAAGCGATGCTCGAAGTCCGATGGTCCAATTTCCATATTCATTGGGTTCATCCACTGGCATAGGGCTATCCTGATATATAAGGTGACCATACACCTTAGATTAAAGTTTGCCAAACCCACTGACTTTGGCAGGTTCCGCTGACTCCCTAAAGGGTGTGGCGGCCTGATAGATGATGTTGCCGGAGAGAAGCGTCGGGGTATTCGATTTTTTTCCACTTGATCATATTGTTCTGGGAAGGTTAAGCTGTCTGCAGCTTTCCTCTCCCTTCCAAGTGTTCAAGTGTATGGGGAGAGTGCATTGGAAGAGAAACCTATCGGCTAAATAAATGTTTAGCCGAAAGTGTATGGCTAGCTTAAAGGGGTTATTCAAAGTTAGAAAACAATCTAAATTCATGCAAAACCAGCGCCACCCCTTTCCTTGAGTTGTGTGTGGTATTACAATTCAGCTTCATTCACTTCTATGGAACTGAGCTCTAATACCGTCCCCATACTGAGGACAAGAGAACAGACATGGTTTTTTATGCCTGGACAAACCCCTGGATAAATGCTGTTTCAGCCTAAAGATGCCCGTTCACATTAAACTTAAGTTGATGAAAATTGGAAATTTTAACCTTTCATCAGGCAAGTGATTGATTTAGCCGGCCAATGGCAGAAAGTCATTATCTGGAAAAAAGTGGGCCATGTTTGAAATTTTTGACTGATAGCTGGATGAATAATCTTTGGTTCATGACTGGTGCACTCCCGACTGTCCCCCGACAAATGATGTCAGTGGTAATGGGGGTCAGGCTTGATATAGAAAATCACTGCCTGCCCCTTTGTTCTGGGAGAACCCCCTTCCATAGAGAACACAAGATTGGTCAGCTGTGCCAAATGTTCCTGTGTATGGGGAGGACGGGAGAGATCAGATATTGAAGGTTTATGGGGACCTTAACCTAATCTAATGTGTATGTCCACCTTAGGACATGAACACCTTACATCCAGTTTGTCTATAGACTGATGACCAATGGCATCTATATGGGGTCGGTGGTGACAGGAGTGGGCCGTGATGGAAAATCACCGCCAGACCCCTTCGTTTTGGGAGAGATAGAGCTCTCTGGCTGGGGCTTACCCCCCTTCCATAGAGAACACAGGATCGGTCTTAAATGTTCCTGTGTATGGGGAAGACGGGGAGGATAACTGACGGCCATCAGATATTAAAGGTGTATGGGGACCTTAACCAAATCTAATGTGTATGCCCACCTTAGGACAAGAACCCCCTTAGATACGGTTGGTCTATAGACTGATGACCGGTGGCATCTATATGGGGTCACATATTTAACCAAAAGACTTGAAAGGAAAAGGAATATTTTTTAGTAGACTGAGAAAACAAGCTGTATAAATCTATAATCAGCGGCAGGTTTTCCGGCTTATCGGTGATTAGTAACACCTAATGGGGACGTAATGAGAATTGTGCGGTGTGGGCTGTATGTTTTTGATCTACAGTCCTATTCCGTAATCAGCGTATTATATCCAGCCCGGGGAGATATGTGTTTAAATAAGCTCAGAGAAACTTGCCTCTATTACTGCGTCGCTACGGCAAAACTTAAACGGCAAGAAGACTCTGACACCTATTCTTAATCCCATTTAGAGACATCGCAGATAATGACTGAGATTTCAGGAACGAGGGAACGGAGGCAGAAAATTTGTGATGTTTTTTTTTTCTTTCTTTTTGTTATCTATGATTTCTTACATTGTCTTATTTTCTTGTTGATGAGTTGCGTAAACATATTGCTGCCATGGTAGGAAACACATGTGCGCCACCTGTACTTACTGCGAAACCATGCAACTTTCTTTCTGGGACTATGCAGTACGTGGACTCTGCCTTAAAGGGGAACTATCAGCAGGTTAGATGCATCTAAGCTGCTGATAGCCTCCTATAGCGCTGGGGGAACGTGTCTTACATTCCTTCTTGGCGCCAGTCCTGATCTGTTGGTCGGCATAAACTCTGATCTGGAGCACATTAGGAGTACTGCCACATCATCCGGCCCACCCCCTCCATTGATTACCATTAGAAGGAGTAGGTGGATAACGCGGCAGTGCTCCTAATGGTGCTCCGGAGTGGACTTTACCCCCACTAACAGCACGGGATGAATCCATTATGAGTAGGTAGAGTTGTCCACCACTGGTGAACAATAGATCTCACACAGTTTTGCGGCTTTCGGGATTGGAAGCCATGATGCATACATGAACAACAAAGCCAAAGGCTCTATTCACACTAGTGCTGTTCCTTTCTCACAAGGGTTCTGTAATGGTCTTAATCAGTCTTAACCATCATACAAAAAAGTGGTGAGAATTGTTGCAATAATCTAGTCACAGTACCGGCACTACTGGTGCATATAAACAGATAGGACAGTGGAGGACTCTGATGCTCCCTCTTAAGACAGGTCCATAGATTATAGTAGCAGATACAAGAAGAAATAAGGGGTGCACTCACCCGATAAAATCTTCATCTTTATTTCTTCAAAAACATTTAAAAGCTATCAGCATGGCTGGCGGATAGTGGGAACGCAAGGTGTTTGGCTTTCCCACATCCGCGAGCCACGCTGATGGCTTTTAGAAATAAAGATGAAGATTTTATCGGGTGAGTGCGCCCCCTATTTCTTCTTGTATTTGCTACTATAATCTCTGGCGGGGACTAAGCGCCTGGTACACGAGGAGTATGGTATAGTAAGCACTCCAGGATATCGTCTGGACTTTAATTCTACACAATTAAAAGCTATGGTTGAATGTTGGACCAACGTGTTTCATGCAGTTGCACGTAATCATGGCTATAGTGTGAACAAAGCCTTAGGGCCTTATTCCACCAGATAACGATAAACGATCCAAACGACCGCTATTACAAAAGACCTGAAATCGTTCATCCATTTACATGGAAAGATAAACATTACTTATGATCGTTCTTGCGGTCGTCTTGTCGTTGCTATTGCGTTCGTCACTACTGCGAATGACCGAACGAATTCTTATTCAATGCGAACGATTTGCGAAGGAGAAACAATAATAGGTCCAGGTCTTATTAAATGATCAACAATTTCTCGTTCGATCGTTAGTCGTTAACTGCTATTCAACCGAAAGATTATCATTTAGGTTCGAACGATTTAACGAGAATCTGAACGATAATCATCCGGTGGAATAGGGCCCTTAGAATAGGGGACAAAACGTAAAATAATTCTTTCCTTTAGTTTTCCTTATCTCCAAATGTACTGTAAAAATGTAGCAGAGCTAAGTTGGTTACATAATCTTTTTGTGGTTGCAATTTGAGATTTATTTATTTTTTACTTTTTGGCGATTTTTGGTCCTAAATTGACTATCTTGCTGAAGTTTTTGGCCATATTTTGAGCAATTTTTTTGGCTACTGCAAAAGTTATAGTTCAAGAAACAGCTACTTTCTTTCGGGACAAAAAAAAGAAGCCCCCGAGATTGTAAAATTAAACTATGTGAGAACACAAGGCCATTTCACCATTGGTTTAGGTTAAGCATATTAGGAAAAACGCAATCCTTTTGGATTTGTTAGACTATGTTCACACGGCGTTAAACGTAGTCATACATAAACATAGTCTAACAAATCAAAAATGGGCAAAAAATGCATTTAATTACAAACTATAAGGAAAAACGCTAAAAAAAAAACACAAACACAACTCAACTCAGCTACATCTGTGCAAAACTCCCTGAAATTACTTTGTGTAAACTCCAGGTAAAGAAAATGATTGTTTTTGTCATTGATGGGGGGAGAAGAAAACGGAGAGTGAAGAGCGACTTAGCAGAGTCATTTAAGGCTGAATAAGACAGATTGGTACATGCGGTAGTTTTGTAAAGTTAACCAGCGACGCCTGGCTCGCTGCCCTAGAGTATAGTGACCAGAAAATTACAGTCCCTCCGTGTCACTGCACTCCCAGCGAGGGAACGGGCCTGAGGCGTGTTTGTGTTCAGGATCTAATATATTGCCTTTCAATCAGAGGAGGAAGGCGAGGAACACACAGGCAAAACATGCCGAGTGGGTCAGAAAAGCAATAAAGAATTTTACAGAGCTGTCCAAGGTGCTAAATTCCCTCAATAATGGGATTGGCACTCGGGAGTTAACCTCTCATTTACTGCTGGAGTGGGGAGCCCGCTTAGAATGTCATCGCATGTTTACCTTGAGATGTATATTTTATGACATTATGTTAGCGGATTGAGAGGGCATCATCACGGGGACAATTTCCCCGCACGGGCATGGTACAAAGAGACTCGGAATATTTATGTTGATTTGCCATCGGGGGGGAAAAGATGAAGGATTGAATAGTGTTTGTTGACCTTACAATTACCCAAGGTGATTTCCCTAACCAAGCCATTTACTCCGCACGCCGCTCCGAGGGACGCCGACCCATTACTATTTATTTAATGTCGAGGATATATTGGATTCTGCTTCTTCTTCTTCTCTCCGTTCCGGAGATGGTTAATGGCTGCATTTTATTTGCGCCGCTTTTCAGGAACGTGAGAACGGATAAATAGATGGGATCTTATAACATATGCTCTCACTCCCACCCAACAGGCAGAAGTAATAAATACAATGGCTTTTTTTTATTTTTTCCCCCCTCTTTTCCCCCCTCTGCTTCTTTCCATCAGCTCACAAGAATACAATAAACACAGCTGGTTTACATTACATCTAGAAGGGGGCATGATGGAAAGGAAGAATCCCAGCTAAATGGAGGCTTAGCTGTAACCCCGAGCTCAGCACACAATCAATACATGAGGAGGGTCACCGGGCTGCGGCCCACCAAATCCGACGCGCTTCGGGGAAGGAATTTCCTGCCTGCACCCGCCGTGGCGGATAACGTGTTAGAGATACGAAGCTCGGCGGGGCGTTGCTATAGATTTGACATCAATATGTGAATTCCCAGCAGAAGGTGTTATGTAACCGTAATGTCAGACTGTAAAGCTGTAGTCATAAGGGGCAAATCTGGCTGCGATCCCGTAAGAGAGGGAGGTGCTGGGTGGATTCCTTATCATGAAAAGAACACACATTTATATCTATGTATTTCTCTATGTATGTGACAATTCTTTAGAGGGAACCTGTCATCTTTCATGCTGCCTGCTCCATTGGCGCACTCCTTGGTGGCATCTCCCCGAACCACTACCCTCGGTTGATAGATCTCTTCTTATACCAAAGATCAATCAATCAAATCCTGTGCAGAGAGAGAACAAGCCCAATGACTTCTGTTTCGGGCAGCATGAAAGTGATGATAGAGGTTCCCTTTAAAATTAATCTCAATTATCAAGACACATTTCCTATCCACAGGCTAGGAGATAAATGTCTGATTGCGAGGGGTCCGACCCCCCCCCCCCCCCCCCCCCCCAGGATCACAAGAATAAGGACCTGACTCTTCCCACTGAATGGAGTCAGCTCCATTTATTTTCTATAGAGCGGCTCCAAAAAAAACAAAAGGAGTGGTTGGGTACATGTAGTGACCCACGGGTCCCCGTTCTCGCAATCGTGGGGGTTCTAATAGATTAGACCGCCCTTTATCAGACAATTATCCCCTATCCTATATATGTGGGGATATGTTTTTATCCCTGGAGTTAACACTAACATGTGAAACACTGGTCACAATAACTCCCACCCACATGCAGTTCAACAGCACTTCTGAAGAAAAATTTGCAACACATACCGATTTATGGCAAATTTGAACATTCCTATTGAAAGTCCATCAATGGGACCTGATATTGGATAGGCTAGCAATATAGTTACATAGTTACATAGTTACATAGTTAATACGGTTGAAAAAAGACACATGTCCATCAAGTTCAACCAAGGAGGGGATGGATACAGGGAAGGGGGAGATATCATAGTCTATAAAAATCCCTTTATTTTCAGCTGTACAAATCTGTATACAATAAGCTCCACCTAGTGGTGGCAGCAGGCAGACAGAATTGTATCACTCTTTGACATGAATTATTTTTCCTCATACGTAGCTCTGATCCCCTGTACAGATATAGTGTGTACTATGTGTATACGCTCCGGCCGGGATGCCATAGATGGCAACGTAATGTATATTTTCATACTAATCACGGCCGTTGTTGCAATCGACAACAACGGCCGTACTTTTACGAAAATATACGTTGTGTGAACATAGCCATATGGTGCAGTTTCTAGTTTGAGTACCAATAGCTCCTTTATACTTGATTACCAGGCCAGCTCTGCTTCTATGTCGCAGCCCATGACAGGTGCAGCAGCTCTACCCCACGTGATTGTGAAAACAGGGAAAAGAGCAATTTTTGAGTTAAACATGATCACCTCGGTTCTAATATCTAAGCAGCGTAGAATGATGTAAGTATACAGGGACCACATAACCGTCTGCGTGGAGGTGCCAGAGAGCGTTTAATGACACATTCGGCATGTGGTTTCCGTCGCTATATCACCTTTATTCACCATTGTGGAAGTGCACTTTCCCCCTTTTACTCCATGCTCGGGCGTGCAGAGTTATGAGCTGAGACTGTCAGCGGAGTGTTAGAATTATACGTGTGAAATCTTACACCTGTAACCTTTTCTGCATTGTCAGAAAGAAAAATTAACCTCTGTTGTGTCGGGATGGACTGCAGAAAACTAAAGTCTCTATCCAGAATATATATATATATATATATATATATATATGAAAATATTACCATAGGGATTGATTGTGGAGGTTGTGCATCACAAATCTTAAAATTCCCAATATATAAGCGAGTCTCAGTAGCTGTAAATGTATTAAGGCTCTGTTCTGTTCCATTCCAGCAGTTTTTAACAACACCCGACAGATTTCAATGACATATAATAGGACTCATCAGGCTTTTTTTTACATCATTCAGAGTGCTGCATACGGTATCTGCAACTGAGACTGCAATGTAAATGCGAACAGATCCTGAGTCATTTCATATTTATTTCTGGCTTTAGGAAAGCCAAGCCCCCATCAGATATAGAGCTTCAAAGTCCATGCAAAGACATAGAATTAATGCCTGTCTGTCTGCAGTCGTCACTAGAGGAAGCTTACAACTGTTTTGTATACTGTTTTCTCATGGAGACCATGTGCCCCTAGTGGTGGTGGAATGAAGTTCAAGTGGTATAACTGAAATGGGCACTGTCACTTTAAAAAAAAAACTTTTGATACGTTATAGAGACAGATCGGGAGAAGTGCATGCTAGGCGTTCTCTCCATGAGAGATGAACCCCCAATGGAAGTCTATCGGACCTCCTCAGTTGTGCCCACACAGGGTAGGAAGAGAAGCACTCAGAACATCCAAACCCTGACCAATCAAAACTTCTAAAAGTTTTTTTTTTTTTTTTTTTTAAAGTGACAGGTACACTTTAACTCTAGATTTTTAGCTGTGTGTCAGAAATATAAACAGGGACTCCTATAAAGATATATTGGTGATTACATATTACAAATGACATAAGGGATATGTTACTGCCTGACCCTCTGCCGCCGCCTGAACTGATCCCTTCTGATCGATGAAACAAGAAAACACAATGACAGCCAATGGGTGAATGAGGCAGGTCACCTCTCTGGCCTGTGATTGGTTAGAGAAATCCCTCCTCCATAGACAATGATATGGTTTGAGCTGCAATACCAGACACAGTCCATGGGGTGGCGCTGTTTTTTGACCTCTTTAGCAATACGAGATCTCCAAGAGTATATACAATATATAGAGAGGCGTAGGTGAGTAAAACATCCTCCAGTATCTGTCAAACATATATAAGAAGCCCGATAAATGTGATTGGCACAAGGACAAGGCCGATGCTTGGAGATGAATGATTTGCTGTGTGATATTATCAAGTTCCGATTTCTGTCCTATTCCCTAAGCTGCTCCCTTCCATCCCTGCTGCTCAATTACTGTCCCGCCTGCAATAATAGACTTGTAAGCGCTGTTCCTTCGATCGGCTGGCCTGTGCACAGCTGCCTGGGACAGATGACTTTACAATGATGGATCACACAGCATAGCCATGGTGCTGAGCTCTCAGCCCCAGGGACAGACACTAATGAGCCAGAGCTCTGCTTCCAGCCAAGGCGAAGGATCAGCAGCTAAACTCAGCCCAGAGGTGTCTGTCTCCAAAGGCTTCTCAAGGCGAGCAGGTGAAGAAGAAGAAGCAGCAGCGCCTGCCCTCCATCACTTACCTCTTGTAATACCAGCCGGCTCAATGAAGAGGAAACTATTCTAATGTCAAATGAGCCCTTTCCTACAATATTGCTTAACAATAGAAGGAATTGGATTTCTTAGCACAGAGCTAGATTTTAAATACATCAAGTTGACTACTTGCAGCCACCACTAGGGGGAGCATAGAAGTCTACTGAGTAATGTAAGCAGATAAGCTCCGCCTACTGGTGTGTTCAGGCAGACAACATGTCATCTTTAAGATTCCTATCAAGGCAGGGAATTTGGAGCTCTGTATCAGGAAAACGAAGCATTGACCGCTATCGATATATATTAGGGAATAAATCAGTACAGAATGTTGGAGTAAAAAAATTACATGATAAAGAAAGGCGGAGAGTAAACTTAAAGGTATGTTGTCACTGAGGAATACGCGTGGAATTTCAGGTGGATTCCGCATCAAAATGCACGAAGGATCTAGCCATGATTCCGCCCGTTAAAAATGCACATTGTGAATGTACATTGGCTTTAAAGGGGTTAACCAGTGCTACAAAAAACATGGCCACTCTTGTCTCCAGATTGGGTGGGGTTTGAAACTCAGTTCCATTAAAGTAAATGGAGCTTAACTGCAAACCTGAACTGGAGACAAGAGAGGGGGAAAAGTGGCCATGTTTTTGTAGCGCTGGATAACCCCTTTAATGGGCTTTCTGCTTCTTCGAATTTCCACTCTGAAAATTCCGCCGCAGATCCGTTTTCAGCCTGAAAAAGTGACATGTCAATTCATTGGGCGGATTCCGCTAAAGGAATCCTATATAAGTCAATGGGGCTTGAATTCCACTTGAAATTCCGCTTGAATTCCGTTTGCATTCTGTTTAAATTCTGCTCCTATTCTGCCAGAGATGAATACAATTCAGTGAGGAATTCAAGAGGAAAGTTTTCTGCTTGAAATTCATTGCTGAATACTCGCTTATTCCTCAGTCTGAAAACTTTATATGCTTGGAATGAGGCACAGGACATTATAAGGCTTTGCTCATGCGTGTTTTTTTTTTTAAGTGAAAAAAAAAAACATGAAAAAGTAAATTGAAATTAGATTTTTTTTTTTTGCAAAATGCCTGACCAAAAATAAGGTAAAAATAAAGTGTAAGGTACTTGTTTTGGGATATTTTACGTATGAGAAAAACAGTTTTTGTTGTGTGTTTTAAAAAAAATTGTTTTAAACGTTTTTACTTTTTTTTTTTTTTTACTTTAAAAAACACCAAACAGCTGAATAGCTGAAAAACTGCCTAAAAACAAAGTAAGATCGGTTTCACACGTACAGGATCCGCAGTAGATTTCACTCTGAGAATTCTCCAGTGAAATCCACTGTTATCCTGTCATTTCCTATGGATTTACATACTGTACTCGCAGCAGATTTTTCATTCCACGGCGAATATGTAAAGCCCCATGCCACATAACCCACCGCTGCCGGGATAATACATTACCTGGCCGTGCTCCTGTCTGCGGAACTTGCAGCGTCAAATCTGCTGTGGATCCTGTATATGGTCTAAAACTAAATTGTGCATAAACACTTTACAAAAAAAATGCTTGAAAAGGCTAATTTTGCTTGTTTTTTAACCTTCAAAATACTCAGTATGAGTGTATGGAGTGAAGCGCAGCTGGAACATGCTTCACCTGGCTATATCTCGTGATCTTAGGAGTGGGACCCTGTGCGCTCTATCAAACAAGATGTCATGATTTCATTTATTTGACAGTACCACTTTACAAAGGGATTATCCAGGATTAGAAAAATCATAATAATTTATTTGCAAGAACAGCGCCACCCCTGTCCTCAGTTTGTGTGTGGTATTTCAATTCAGCTCTATTCATGTCAATGGAACTGAGCTGCAATACCCACACCCAAACAAAGGACAGGACAGGCGCTGTTTCTGGAAGAAAGTGCCTTTACTGAATACTGAAACTCATCTCGATATTCCATTATGTCAAGTTGCATTTTTATGCCCACAATACATTGTCCATGTTAATAATAATTTCCCTTTAAAACTCTGTGGAGCCTGAAACTACGGCGGCAGAGGTTTTAAAAAAATCAATACGGACATAAATATAAAGTATTTCAAAAACTTTAATTTCAAAGTGAAACTTTTGGCGAGTTTTGAATTTTCTTTTTTTTTTATTTAAAAAATATTTCCATAGAAGTGAATAAGGCCTTATAGCTCAGATTACACCCTATGGTAAATGTAAAGCTTTGCTGAGCGCAGAGGAAGAAGATGTTATGCAGCATTGTTTAGTGTGTTTCATACACGCCATGATAAATGTATGGCCATCATAAGTAAATGCCCCCCTACAGGGGTAGCGCCACCACGCCTTCTGTTCTGCATTTCTACCCAGTGTCTGGTATTGCATCTAAACACATAATGAGCAAGCTGTGTGTATGCTCCCCGGACTGGCATCTGCCCATCTTCTTTAGCTGGGCACACAAATCCCTGGCATGCAGGGAGAAGATGAGCCAGCAACTAAATGGCTGATTTACCAAACGGCAAAGTGTTGCGCTCGTCCGCCTTTAAACTGTTCTGTGTTTAAATATTCAGCATGAGGCTAATGTGAGCTGATGAGCTGAGACTGCAAACACTGAGACGGGGAGGCCGAGCTGGATCACATCATCAGGGACGTCGAGGCGAAAATTTATTTAGATTTAAGGATCTCGCTGACGACTCCCATTATTGTATGGCGGCTATTAATAGGCTCGGGGCTTGATTAGTAATTCACAGGTGTGCGGAGGATATAGGAAACAATATGTCCCCTGATCACAGTAACAGTTTATGATCTGGCATCTTACATTTGTTCTATACTGTCTTGGTGGTGCATATAGTTATAATATAAAAGATACATACTATAGAGCTCTCCTACATAATAATACCAAGGCAATGAATAAGGTATTCATAATTCATCAGCCCTGTAGTGACACCTGAAGTGTAGTACCAACTTATCACCAGCAGGTGTCATGGGTGCTATTTTTTTTAAGGGGGGGGGGGGGGGGGGGGGGGAGAGGGTTCACAGGTGAGAAGTTTATTACAGGTGACTTCTAGGAAAAACATTGATTTATTCAGTGCAGATTCTATGCTAATAGATAGATAGATAGATAGATAGATCAATAGATAGATAGATAGATAGATAATAGATAGAGAGAGAGAGACAGACAGACAGACATATATAGACAGGTAGATAGATAGATAGATAGATAATAGACAGATATATAGATAGATAGATAGATAGATAGATAGATAGATAGGAGATAGAGAGAGAGATAGATAGATAGATAGATAGATAGATAGATAATAGGAGATAGATAGATAATTGATAGATACATAGCTAGGTAGATATGCGATATAGATGTTAGGGGATAGATAGATAGATAGATGATAGATAGATGATAGATAGATGGATAGATAGATAGAAGATAGATATATAGATAGATGATAGATATATAGATGACAGATGGATAGAGAATTTTTTAGGCTGCTGCTCACCTCTCCTATCGCTCTTTGTCTAAGTGAGCGTGACGGACTTACATATTGCGGTCGCCTAGGTCACATGACTTTCTAGATCAGCACATTTTTGCTACCATGAAGTTTGGTTTTTCTCAATGGGACCCCACTAGGGTACCAGGCTTTTGTTTCCCCCTCCACTAGCCTATAGCAAAGGGGATGAGACAACCAGGAATAGGCCCTGCTTTCTCTCTCCAAGGACCCCATAGTGATTACATATACAGCCGCTGCTGTCCATGCTCCCTAACTGCATAAATCAGATATACAGTATAAAGGGCTTGTCTACCTCAGCAGGCCTCCTCTAATAGGCGAGTATTAGTATTAATAAGACGGATACTTAGAATTGGAAAATATTGTAAATTTTCACTGAATGTAAAATTCCCACAAAAAATATTCTGGAAGGTCACTGACTAATATTGGCGCTCTAGTTGAGCCGTTCGATGTGGGACACTGACAGAAGTAGGGCACCGGATTCCTATTTATCGTTGAACTGAATAGATTGTGACTGGAAATTATCATGAGGGTGAATTCGCCCTCTAAATGATGTAGGCCACATGTATAAAACTGAGCTGTATCCCATAGCAACCAGTTCCCAGCCTTGGCAACCAATCGGATTGTAGCTCTTATCAGTAAGCAGAAATCTGATTGGCTGTTATTCCTATTTGTTTGTGCCAATACATTATGGAAACGTAACGGAAATGACTACAAGCAAAGAGTTAAGGCCGGATAGCGAGGGAGCGAGAAATGCCAACGTCTCCTTTTTTTTATTGATGTTGTGTTGCCATAACAACGTAAATATGGCAGATGACACAAACAGAGATGCTCATCTGGCAGTTCCACCGAGCAGAGTTCACATCCCAGGCTTCCATATGGACGCTGAGTGTATGGTAATGAGCCGACCATATGGTGACGGGAATAAATTCTGAACAATTGTGCTGTTACTGCACCAGTGAGCCGATGGGACAGAATCTCAGCAAGAATCCTGCGCTCCCGTGTGTGTGCATGTAATCACACATGTATGTAGGAGCACGCCCCGCTGCACAATGCGGAACGCAACTCCTTAACCCTGCACCGCCCGGGGATGCACCTGGCGGGCAAAGCGAGTGAGCAACCAAGAGGGAGGGTATAAAGGGTTAAATCCTGACGCCAATCATATAACCCGTAAATACAAGACTAATCCCAATATCCCTCTTCTGCCATATCACGTTCCCCAAGGTCTAGGAAGCTGAGATATAGGGAGTTGTTTTCCTTCCATTTCTTCTATTTACCAGTAAAATAATGGATTTATGGGGTTAATGGGTCAAAGAAAAGAAAGTTGTACATAAAAAAAACATGGGTCACGTGATCAAAATAGGTATGTCATTTGTCAGCGACTTTTTGTGTTTTTTAGATTTGTGATTAGAATTAAAAACAAAAACAAAGGACAGTAATAAAAAATCCATCCCAACTTGTGTAGATGTGGATTTTTTTGTCACACTTGGGCTCGGCCGGAGACCCTAGAAGCCCCTCTGCTGCATAGGAAGACACCAAAGACACCAGAATCGTACATGGCATGTGTCACATGGTAAAAAAACAAAGCTTCTTTCTTTCAAAACAGCGCCACCCTTCTCTATAGTTTGTGTGGGGTATTGCAATTCGGCTTCAGAGGACACTACTGAGGCTCATCATGCTTTCTCTATGTCACAGATAAGTTTACTTTGTAAACAACCACATGTCTCAGCTTACTGACCCTTTAAAAGTGAAAGGGGGTAGGGATATCATAATTAAAGAAGAATTATAGGTTTCATCTGGAGGTAGACTTACAGAACCAGATCCAGATACTATACATACAGGATAACATTACTTAGTTGTCAACTTTAGAGAATTGGTTGCAAGGATGTTTTGGATGCAGGAATTTAAGTTTTGGCAGTTTTGAATGCAACGCCTTAAAGTGACTCTGTACCCACAATCTGTCCCCCCCAAACCACTTGTACCTTCGGATAGCTGCTTTTAATCCAAGATCTGTCCTGGGGTCCGATCGGCAGGTGATGCAGTTATCGTCCTAAAAAACAACTTTTGAACTGGCAGCCCTGTGCCCAACAGCCGGGGCTTAGATTGTGTGTGCATTAGGCTGGCACAACCTCTCTGTCCCTCCTCCCCGCCCTCCTCATCATTAGGAATGCTCCAGGTACATTGTCTCCTATTCATCAGCTGTGTGAATACTGAACATGGGCTGGATTGTTAAGGCACCTGTGCAATGTTCAAACAGGAGAAAATGTTCCAGTGGCATTCCTAATGATGAATAGGGTGGGGAGGAGGGACGGAGGGGTGGTGCAAAGTTAGGGCACAGATACTTCCATTGGGCACGGGGCTGCAAGTTTAAAAGTAGTTTTTTAGGACAATAACTGCATCCCCTGCCGAACGGACCCCGGGACAGATCTTGGATTAAAAGCAGCTATCCGAAGGTACAAGTGGTTTGGGGGGGGCAGATTGTGGGTACAGAATCACTTTAAGTTTTGGCAGTTTTGGATATGGCACCTTAAACTACTATGGAACATGTCTTGTACATAAGCCCCTCCACTAAATAATGGTCATGCCCACATTTACCAACCAAAGTGCACCCATTTAAACCACCAATAACCTGTATATGTTGTCGGGCACAGAATGCCCCTATAAACAGTGCCAGACCTATTACCCCACATATGCAGTTGCCGAATTGGTGGCGTGCAAAGTGAAGAAGGAAGAGTACCCGCTCCATAGGGTGTGATAATGCTGTAAATGGACATGACCGTGGTGAACCTGTGATGATGCGTGGAATCTAATCCCATATCTGCTTCCATTTATCTGTAATTGCTGTAACTATCTAGTGATTTCCTTACCTCCCACACTAGGGCTACATAGTACTCCTCTCTACTCCTTCCTCCTGTCACTCCACACCGTGAAGCCTCATCATCTGCAGCCAACCCAAATCTTTACATTGCAAGCCCCCTGTCAGCCGGCTCTAATCCCCGGCTGTAATGGCATGTAATTGTATTATGATGTATAATTCATAAAGCGCTCTCTAAAGACCCTAATGCTTTCAATCACGAGTGCACTCCGACTGACCAAAGATTTGTTTTCACAGTGTAGGAGGGAGGGAGGGGGCGGTATAAGTAGGTACAGCGTATAGTATATATATACTGTAAGATGGAGGGATCACGAGACCATAAAGAGCCTGCGTACTGCAGGAAACAGAGCGGGCGCGGGGCGGTGTAGTGACACTGAGTGTGTGTGAGGAGTCTACAGAGACGTGTAAAGAGAAATGTTAGTATTGGCAGCCAGAGTTATATAGGAACTGGGAAATGATGTAACTTTGCCTTCCTTCAAGCTGCGGCTAATGATAGTTTCATTAACCGGAATAAGGGATTCCTGGGATTGCACATGTCATGTTGTGTGGGCTGCCAAGACGCTCTGCTGGTGTCCAGGCCTAAAGTTCCTGAGCGGGAATAGAAGCCCTGGTTTCTTTTGGGACATGGAGTAGTTTCCTTTATTAATTTGACCCAATTAAAAAATTATTTTTTTTGTTTTGTTTTATATTGACCATCCTCTGTGACTCTTCAGCCTAGTAGCTCCCCCTCCATGGCTCCAATTAGATTAAAAAAAAAAAAGCTGGATGTACTCCGGGAATTAGAGCAAGGCCTATGATGACATATTCGAGCCTCAGGGATGTCAACAGAGCCAGAATATTAAACAGACTTTTCAGCAAAATTGCTCCCCCTCCATGACTCCAACTAGATTTATCGCATTGTGTGCAGTGACAAAACAGTGCCACACTTGTCCACAAGGTTGTGTGTGGTACTGCAGCTCAGCTCCAAAGCTACAATATAAGACACAGCCCATGCTCAGATGAGGCACCATTGCAAAAAAAAAAAAAAAAAAGTAGCCATTTCCCCCCCTAATCCTTAAAAAAAATCCCTTTAAAAACTGACAACCCCTTTAAAACAAAAGAGAAAAAAAAAACATATTTAATAATTTTTCCTCCAGTTTTCCAGCATGGCCATAAACTCTTCCTTGACTGCAGCATTTTAGCAGACTGCCATGCTCTCTTGGAGCTGCAGCTTGTGGAGGAGGAGGGGGGTGTTACCATTTTACTTTCCATTAAAGTCAGTATAAAGTCCCAGCGGTCCTATAGCCAGATTAGCTTAGAATGAGAGCAATGCAGTCACTGGTGAACTTATTGGTATGGAATCAAAAAATAGGTGGCAAAAATATCACGCTATCAATCACTGTGGTCACCATAGGTGTCAGGTTCGAGATGCTATGTACCTGTGGTGGCCACAATGTGGTTTGTCGGCGTATGTCGGGTGGTTCCTGGCCACCCATACTCTTATATAACAAGAGAGTGGATTCAGCCATAACTGTCAATCTCAACAGGCCTGTACCTACCCCCCTCCCTGGTCTTATAACTGTGGACAAATACTCCTCTGTTACCTTAGGAAGCCTTTCTGGGTCCCCCGGATGCCTTGGTATCACTTTCTGCAGTCTCTGGAAGCCATAGTCGATGGTTGGTTCATTCAGAGCTGAAAAGAAGAAGAAGAAGCAGCAAGGTTTAGTCATCTGTATGAATCACCGTCTATAAATTCTACTCAAGGACAATGTGATGACAGTAAAGCCATCTATTTTCGTAATGTGACCTGTGGATTGGAGATATTTTACTTGATGTATCATCCCGTATCAGGACTGTAAGACTATAACTTCTTCTCAGGCCATAAACAATCTGCAGATACTTTGTCCATGTAGCAGAGCTAATTTTGTCATTAGGGACAGCTTACAAAGCTATTACAATGTTGTTTATGTGGGTTCATGCAAACCCAGTACGTTATATTAAAGCGGTATTACCGCTAGGATGTGCCATCAGCTTCAGATCAGTGGGACCTCCAGTGATCCTTAGAATGAAGGGTACCCACTGCTGATTCAGGTGAGGGATAGGCTCACACTATGTAAAAGTGATGGCCTTCTTTCCATGAACCACAATGATGGCCGTTGTTATGAAAGACGGACATCACTTTTACATAGTACTGTGAAGCAATTCATTGCTTATTTCCATAAAATATTTTGGGATTAACTGAGGAGGATCAATGTGTACACTTTATGGCCGGTTATGCCACTTGGTTGGCATTCGTGGGGCCTGGTGTAGAATGCATAGTTCAGTGACAGTGAGTGGCTGCCAGAGGTAAGCGGCAATGCTGTTTGTATACTTACTTGTACTATCCCTGGACCAGGGGCATAGCTAGGAATCATAGGGCCCCAAGCAAGAAACTGTACGGTACCCCATGAATCTTGCACGGACCAATGCTCGACTCATGACCAACGCCCTGATGCACATGCTCACAGGACCGCTGCGTCCTGTTCCCCCAGACTCCTGGTGCACAAGTGACATCACTGACGTTTCAGGGCTGAAGGTGTAATGCTGCCTCTGGCCACAAGACAGACTGCCAGTGTGTGCCATGAGCCTAAACAACCATAGAGGCAGACCACACTTAACCTGCCATACGGGCCCCATAGCAGTCGCGTGGTCTGCCTCTATGGTAGCTATGCCTCTGCCCTGGACAAGGACCTGTGCACCCAGCCCAATCTAAACCAATGGACTATTTACTTTTAGTAGGAGTAACTTTAATATATCATCAGACGTGTCAAATGTTACCGATTACATCGGGTCTCACTCCTAAGGCCCGGTGGGATCTTAGTCTCTAACTTCCTCGCTTCATTATAGTCTATGGAGTGAACAAGTGGGGCTGAGTTTAGCGAGCTGCTGTGCATTTCCCCTTAGGTTCACAGGAGTGAGACCTGGTGCGATCAGTAACTTTTGACATATCCGATGACATACCAAAAGTTACTGAAAAACTCTTTAATAAGTAAATCGGCCCCAGACTATTTTTTGAAGATTTACTCATCTCTATTCATACTGTCTTTTAGGCTTCATAGAAATACATAGCCCCCTGCTCTCTCCTCTCTCCATCCTTTAAACTCTATTACACTGGATTCAAGGCTGGGTATGCATTTTGAATACACATGACCCAATGGAGGGTCCAGCTAAAGCTTTGGCTGTCCAGGCATGATGGGAATTGTAATTTTGCAAAAGCTGGAGGGCCGAAGGTTCCCCATCTCTGGTCTAGTGACTGCAACTGATCACTATAAAGCTTTCCGTTAGACGTATGTGAACACAACCTAAGAAGTCATGGCTATACCCAGCAATGTTCTCCTACTATGGTCCCCCATAAAGCAGTGTTCCTCCAGGACAATAGGCACGTAGGAGTTATTGCCTCCTCCATTGGCGTGAAGAGGATCCGTGTCACTGACAGCTGATAGGGATCATTTATCTCATCTACTATTTAGCATGATTCCATGGATTGGCGCACTCTCCCCATCACTTTCCCTCCCCGCATTTGTCCATCTATTAAGAATCACAAGAGCTTCAATGAATTCAGTTCTCTCCGATGTAAAAAGGGATTATTAGTGAAATTGTGTGAGATTCTAATTGACCCTGTGGTAATGGAAGGCGTTGTAGCATCCCTCCCCAGTCTCACTGCCCCCTCTCTCTCTCTCCGCCGACAGGTAGAGAATTCTCCGTATTTTTTTTTTTTTTAAAAGGACATTTAAATTGAAAGAGACTGAGTGCAAGAGCATAATTACACCAATAAAATCCTTTAACTTGTCAACGGGAAAATCTAAATGGCGATCAATCATTTCTGCGAAAGAAATAATCCTTAAAGTCGTCTGATTGACAGCTCATACTTTCATATGTAAAAAGAAGAAAAAAAAAAGAGTTAAATAAAAAAAAAAAAAGAATGGAAGCGAGGAATATATATATAAAAAAAATACGTTTCTGGTAAAGTGGCCACAAATCCATTTACAGAATACAATACTTCACATAGGTGAGTAAAAAGCCAATAATTACTTCTGTGAATGCGCAGCCATCAAGATAAGTACTGAAAACTTGGCGAAACTTTTTTTTTTGTATTTTTTTTTTTTTATAGAAAATGGTTTTGAAACATTTACTACGATATCCCACAACAGCTCCGAGGTATAATTGGCCGGAGACGCGTTGGTTGATTTTGTGAGGGTGAATAGGTCTTCGGGACTTTTGAGTTTTGGAAGTATTTAGTCATATCGCCGAGGCTGTGTTAGTAGAGTAGAAATTTTCTTTATGTGTTTGTAAAAACATTCAGTGTTATATATTAATGTGAGGGGGCACCACCGAAAAGATCAAGCTTGGTTCCTGAATATGGTGCTAAGTTTTGCCCCCCAAGAATTAAAGGCCTTGGGAGAGATTTATCAAACATGTTGTAAAGTAGAACTGGCTCAGTTTCCCCTAGAAACCAATCAGATTCCACTAGGGATGGTCCGAACCGAGTTCGGTTCGGGTTCGTGCGAACCCGAACCCTCGGTAATGATTCCCGCTGTCTGCCCGCTCAGTGGATCGGGCGGGTCCAGCGGGAGGACCGCCTGGAAAACTGGGATACAGCCATAGCCATAGGCTGTATCCCAGTTTTCCAGGCGTTACTCCCACTGTATCCGCCCGCTCCACAGAGCGGACAGACAGCGGGAATCTGATGCCGAGCGTTCGGCTTCATACGAACCCGAACCTCGGCAGGTTTGGACCATCCCTAGATTCCACTTTTCATTCCTCACAGATTCTTTGGAAAATGAAAGGTGGAATCTGATTGGTTGCTAGGTGCAACTGAGCATATTCTACTTTACACCATGTTTGATAAATTTTACCCCTTTGTACCCACTTAAAGGGGCCATTTCAGTGTTAATATCCCCTAGACAGGTATCTGCTCAGTGGGAGTCCAACCAAGATTAGAGTCTGTTGTGTCCTGAGTGAATGGAGCAGCATCATGCATGCTCAGCCCTTGCTCCATCTACTCTTTACTTGTGATCGATTGGGGTCCCCCCATCTATCAGGAGTACAGGGATTGCCTTGTACCCTCAATAGACCTTCATACTCTGCCATCTCTCCGTTCACTATGCATGATCTCATGATCATTGGAAGTGCCTATAGGCAGACCTGAACCCATCAGAAGAAAAGGGGTGCCTTGTATCCTCAGTGGACCCCCCAGCTAGTCTGTATATGTGGCCACTTCTCAATTCATTATGTATGATCTCATGATTATTGGAGGTCCCCTTTGGCAGACCTGAACCAATCAGGAGATAAATGGTTCCTTGTTCCCTAAGTGGTCCTCCAGTCACTGTGCATACTCAGCCGTCTGTCCATCTTCCTAATAAGTATCTATGATCTCATGATTGCTGGAGGTCTCCATGGGCAGAACTCCACCCATCAGGAGAACAGGGGTCTCTTGTGCACTCAGTAGACCCACCATCTAGCCTTCATACTTGGTCATCTCTCTACTCAGTATGTATGATCTCATGATTGTTGGAAGTCCCCATAGGCAGACCTCCACCCATCAGGAGAACAGGGGTCCATTGTGCACTGAGTGGACCCCCCAGCTAGCTTTCATACTTGGCCAACTCTCCATTCACTATGTATGATCTCCCGATTGTTGGAGCTCCCCATTGGCAGACCTCCACCAATCAGGAAGTAAAGGGTTTCTTGTGCTGCTCTAAATGGGCCCCCAGTCCACTAGTCACCATGGATATTCAGCCATCTGTCCATTCACTATGCATGATCTCATAATCATTGGAGGTCCCCATGGGCAGACCCCTAACTAAAAGGAGAAGAGGGGTCTCTTGTGCTGTAAGTAAATGAAGCAGCAATGTGCCTGTCTGCCTGTTGCTTCTTTTACTCTCTATGATCTCATAATCGGTAGGGGTCCTAGCAGTTGGACCCCCACCAATCAGATACATATCCAATTTTAATAAATAAATAATATTTATAATAAATAATGACCTTTCTGGTCAGGTCCCCACCCTTTTGCATTTTTTCCTGTACAGGTAATTGCCCCCAATAAACAAGTGTTGGACCCCCCCGCTGTGTGGTCTTCCTTTATGTTACGTATACCCTCTCTTATATCCATATTCTTCCATAATGGCTATGTTCATACGATATACAGGATCGATGTTTAGCATGGTTCTCTCATCTCGGGAACTGCAATGGTTAATATTATTTTAGACAATATTACCTGTTCCGTCTCCCACAATACACCTTGTATTCTTCCCATAGATTGCCGCTAAAGCCACTTTGGGAATTCAGAGAAAACAACCACATTTTGGAGCCATTAATTCCTTTAAAAACTACAACTAAAAGTGATACGAAGAGAAAACTCCTGAAGCCATCAGTGGATGATTATGTTGGCATCTGATAACTGGAAAATGATGGCTTGGGGGGGGGGGGGGAGATGGGGAGGGGGGACATTCATCTTTACTCTAAGTCAATTTTAACAAAATAAAAGTAAGACCCCCCCCCCCCTTCCCTGCACGACAAGAAAGTTTTGCTGTTAAGTTTCAGAATCCATATTGAGTAGACACCAGGAGATAAGTGAGCTTAATGCTCAGGAGAAACAGAGGAATCTATAGAGAGATCAATGAACAATCATCTGGGACCTCTTCTGTGTCATAAAACGCGGCGGCGCAGCAATCTGGGAATAGGGAGTATATCTATCTGCTAATGTTCTCACTGCACTGGGAATTGAGCAATAGTTTTCCACTTACTTGGGATTTCAGTCTTGTGACTAGTGGCAATATCTCCTATCTATCTATCTATCTATCTATCTATCTCCTATCTATCTTCTATCTATCTATCTATCTATCTATCTATCTATCTATCTATCTATCTATCTATTATCTATCTTCTATCTCCTATCTATCTATCTATCTATCTATCTATCTATCTATCTATCTATCTATCTTCTATCTCCTATCTATCTATCTCCTATCTATCTATCTATCTATCTATCTATCTATCTATCTATCTATCTATCTATCTATCTGTCTATCTATCTATCTCCTATCTATCTATTATCTATCTCCTATCTATCGATCTCCTATCTATCTATCAATCTATCTATCTCCTATCTATCTCCTATCTATCTCCTATCTATCGATCTCCTATCTATCTATCTATCTATCTATCTATCTATCTATCTATCTATCTTCTATCTATCTATCTATCTATCTATCTATCTATCTATCTCCTATCTATCTATCTATCTATCTATCTATCTATCTATCTATCTCCTATCTATCTATCTATCTATCTTCTATCTATCTATCTATCTATCTCCTATCTATCTATCTATCTATCTATCTATCTCCTATCTATCTATTATCTATCTCCTATCTATCGATCTCCTATCTATCTATCTATCTATCTATTATCTATCTATCTATCTATCTATCTATCTATCTATTATCTATCTATCTATCTATCTATCTATCTATCTATCTATCGCTATCTAATCTAATTGCTATCTTTATCTAATGTCTGTTTGTTTCTATGTATATTCATTTATTTATTCTGTATTTCCATCCATCCATTTATAGTCTCTCCAAAAAAAAAATAAAATAAATAAAACACCACAGTTAGCACTCCAAGAATTTTCAAATGCGGAGAAGTGGACATTTACTAGACCATAAGTGCCACTTACTTCTTAATAAAAGTCTACTCCTCTGCATCTGAAGACTCTTAAAGTGCTGCCTGTTTTTTCCCCCTGCATTTTCTTATTGTAAGGGTCAAGGTCATGATGCTTGCACTCTATTCACCTTGGGTATATCATACAGCTTTCTGTTAGATAGATAGATAGATAGATAGATAGATAGATAGATACTATCTATCTATCTATCTATCTATCTATCTGTTATGTATTAATCTATCTATCTATCTATCTATCTATCTATCTCCTATCTATCTATCTATCTATCTATCTATCTATCTATCTCCTATCTATCTATCTATCTATCTATCTGTTATCTATCTATCTATCAATCTATTATCTATCTATCTATCTATCTATCTATCTATCTATCTCCTATCTATCTCTTATCTATCTATCTATCTATCTATCTATCTATCTGTTATGTATTAATCTATCTATCTATCTATCTATCTATCTATCTATCTATCTATCTCCTATCTATCTATCTATCTATCTATCTATCTATCTATCTATCTCCTATCTATCTATCTATCTATCTATCTATCTATCTATCTGTTATCTATCTATCTATCAATCTATTATCTATCTTTCTTTCTTTCTTCAAAATACTGATAGTGAATTTGGTATTTACATTGTGGGGACAAGGACCAATTGGAATGATAACGAGCTACTGTATGTACAGTGCTGTGGAAAAAGTTTGCGCTATTCAAATAAAGGAATTGTTATTATTTGATCTTTCTTTGTATGTATCTATCTTGACTCTTTCTGTCCATTTATTAACTAGCTAACAGTGTGTGTGTATCTATCTATTAATTTATTCTATGTATCTATCTATTATCTATCTTTTCATATATTATCTATCTATCTATCCATTTATTATCTATCTATCTATCTATCTATCTATCTATCTATCCATTTATCATCTATCTCCTATCTATCTATCTATCTATTAATTTATTCTATGTATCTATCTATTATCTATCTATTCATATATTATCTATCTTTCTATCTATCTATCCATTTATTATCTATCTATCTATCTATCTATCTATCTATCTCTATCTTCTAATATTATCTATCTATCTATCTATCTATCCATTTATTATCTATCTATCTATCTATCTATCTATCTATCTATCTATCTATATATCTATCTATCTATCTATCTATCTCCTATCTATCTATCTATCTCTATCTTCTAATATTATCTATCTATCTATCTATCTATCTATCTATCTATCTATCTATATTATATCTATCTTCTATATATCTATCTCCTATCTATCTATCTATCTATCTATCTATCTATCTATCTTCTATCTATCTATCTATCTATCTATCTATTATCTATCTATCTATCTATCTATCTATCTATCTATCTCCTATCTATCTATCTATCTATCTATCTATCTATCTCTGCATCCATCCCTCTATGTACTCCCTCTGCCGCTGAGCCCGTCGTCTCCCCCGTCAGCCCCCTTCTCCCCAGTCACCTTTCCTCTTGTAATTGTTCATCACCATTCTGTCTGGGAGTTGTGACAATGCCGGTTATCAGGGACAGGAGTGGAGATGCATGGAGCGTGTGTGATAAACAGGTCTGCGTCCCCCGTACCCCGGCGAGTTTCTCTGACACTACTTTTATCATCTCGTTTGTGCTCTGAATGAGCTGAGAGCAGCAATTGCCAGAAAACAGGCAGGCGATAAAGAGCATTGATTTAACACATCTTGTTTTCAATCATGCTCCGATTTTTGTAACCGGCGTTTCTCCTGTTCTCTGCCTGGTCGCTTTTATCTGACGCGCTCGGCCCTTCTCGCCGGGAATGAAAAGGTCGCCCAATAAGACATGGTTTGCTGGAACCAGAACGCTCGGCGGGGAAAGTATTTTAGATAAACACTGTCAGACAGAGAGGGGGTGAATTGCAGCAGCACAATTGCTGAGCGACAATACATATTACTCTGTTCTGAGCGGGTAACAAGCCGCTGATGGTTTACTGGCTCCCAGCAAGGCGTACGCTCCCTGAAAGATTATCTACAGAATAAATGTATTTCTCGCTTTACACTTCCACCTCCCAAGATATATCACCTTGCAGTCCGCGCTCGCAAGGAGCGTAACTTTCGTTTGACGCCATGTAACAATATTTTCTAAGAAAGGAGCGGAGATTAGTTTCCTAGAAGGCGTCACGGTTAATACTATACAAGGTCATGTCTTTACTTTGATATACTGCCACCTATAGGCAAGGAGGAAGCATTGCTGGAATGAAACGGTGCTGCCATTAGGTGGCGCTGGATCAGGGGTAGGAAACGTTGACTCTTCAGCTGTTGCAAAACTACAACTCCCACCATGCCTGGACAGCCAAAGCTAAAGCTTTGGCTGTCCAGGCATGATGGGAGTTGTAGTTTTGCAACAACTGGAGAGCCAAGGTTCCTACCCCTGCACTAGACTAAATCTATTGGTTGTGTATGGCTGGGGCCAGATCTACAGCAAATCATGTTTTCTCTCTCTGCATAGTAAACTTATACTATGCACCAGTGATCCCCTAACAATCACAAGACTACAACTCCCATCATGCCCTGGAAAAAGTTTGCGGTTCTAGTGCAAATTGGCTCAGAGATGATGTTGCCATGTTGCCAGGAAGCCCTAACCAAAACATGTTCCGTGTCCTGGTACCGCCATGATGTAGATGGTCACATAGTGGTCTGAAGTGAGCATCAAAGTGAATGCTGGGAGTTGTAGCTGTACAACAGCTGGGAAACCAAGGGTTGGGGAACTACGGCATAAACTATATAGTTTACTCATCCTGTAGGCTATCAGGGCATACTGGGAGTTGTAGTTTTGCAACAGTTGGAGAGCCACAGGTGGGGGGAAAACCGGCCTATTATTTACAGTTTGCCTACATCAAAAGCTGTCAGGGAATGCTGGGAGCTGTAGTACTGCAAAGGTTGGAAAGCCATAGATTGGGGACTGTATTGTATCGAATACTCTCACAATTGCTCACAATTTGTGACTTTGTTACACCAAAAAGCAGGTGTACACACTTAAAGGAGACCTGTCACCCCCCGCCCCGTGACAGGCTCCCGACCCCGTTACAGCCCTCTATACTCACCTGATCCCGCCGGGTCCCGCTTCCTGAGCCGGTCGGGTCACGGAGATATCAGCGCCCGAAGCCCGGCGCGCGAGCTCACAGGAGAGTCCGATGCCCATAGAGAATGACGGAGCATCGGACTCCCCATTCATTCTCTATGAGCATCAGACTCTCCTGTCAGCGCGCGCGCCGGGCTTCGGGCGCTGATATCTCCGTGACCCGACCGGCTCAGGAAGCGGGACCCGGCGGGATCAGGTGAGTATCGGGGGCTGTAACGGGGGTCGGGAGCCTGTCACCCCGGCACGGGGGGTGACAGGTCCTCTTTAATAAATTCCTCTCTTAGTTTCGTTTACAAGTATACACCTATTATACAAAATCAACAAAAAACAAAACAAAATAGCCAACCGTCCAGCTAACCCTGAGGAAGGGTTACTAGCATATCCCAAAACATGTTGGTGTTCTTTGTGGGTTTTTTGTATTTGTATGGGACTTTTAGACAATAAATAACTATTGAACCGCCTATATATACCTCATGACACAGGACACTTTACCTATTTTGTGGTGTAATTTTTTCCTACTTAATTATTTTGAATTCGAAGGGGAGGGTCCAGATTTACTAAACCTTATGTGATCTGGCATGATTATACACCCAGTAGTCCTACATGGGAACATATCCTTACATTCTAACACTTTTCTACACAGCACTTTTACATTTTGTAGCTTCCTATGTTGTACTGTAACATATAGCACTGAGCCCAGTCTGTCATTCGTTATTCGTGATTATACATGGGCCAACAGGTAACTAATACAGAAAACCATATTGAAGAGTTATCCAGCAAAAAAAAATGTTTAAATCAACTGGTGTCAGAAAGTTGTATAGATTTGTATTATACTTCTATTTAAAAATCTCCAGTCTTCCAGTACTTATTAGCTGCTGTATGTCCTGCAGGAAGTGATGTATTCTTTCCAGTCTGACACAGTGCTCTCTGCTGCCACCTCTGTTCATGTTCAGAGCAGCAGCAAATCCCCATAGAAAACCTCTACTGCTCTGGAAAGTTCCTGACATGGACAGAGGTGGCAGCAGAGAGCACTGTGTCAGACTGGAAAGAATACACCACTTCCTGCAGGACATACAGCAGCTGATAAGTATGGGAAGACTTTAGATTTCTAAATAGAAGTAAATTACAAATCTATATAACCTTCAGAAACTGAAAAAGAATTGTGCTGGATAATCCCTTTAAATAATAACTGGTAATATACTTCTATAACTAATATACTTCTACGATCTGTTATGAGCTGGAAAATGATGAGAACTACAGTATAGTCACAATTTTTTACGGACTGTCCAGGAATTTACGGACACTTACGACGCACAAGGTGTAAGCGACAATTCATCTCTGCTACATTGTAAGAAGCTCCTGGCGCGTTCCCAACCTTGCAGCCCATCCTGACATCAGCGGTGTGGTCTCCCTCCCCGTCCTCCAGGCCCGGTGATATATATAATGGCCTGATGTCGGAGCCTCTGTAACACGAGGAAGCATCTTCCACAGTTTCCTGATTATATTAGCATTGATTTCTGATTCCTGGATCTCATCTCCCCCAGAACGAAGCGCAGAGCAGACACTTAAAAGCTAAATAATCAGAAGTAATGCTTCTGAGGTTTAAAGTGGAAGACTGACACGATATATTGAGGCCTTTGAAAGTGTCTGCGTGGCGGTGAGAATACACAGCGGTACATGCTAGAGACACATGTAATGGAGGGCATATTTCCTTGTCTGCACACCTTGTTTAACCCCTCGGCACTGGCACCAAGCTGGATAAGTGGAAGTCTGGGTGTCTGCCTGTGTTAGTCGTCTATAGTTGGGTCCTCAATTACCCGGATACTAATCAGCGTCGGTCGCGTCTGACGTGAAATCATTAAACCGTCATCTTCAGCTTTGTTCCCAGAAACATATGACGCGCCAATTTATCTGCTTCACCTACATAGGGTGGTAAGGGCGCCTTTACTACTCTCTCCATTTACTAGCATTTCCTCCATGGTGCAAATTGGGCTTTTACACATTAAGGCGAGACACATTTCTGCATCCCCATCCCATGATGCTTCAGTTGGGTCCCAGCCGACTATAAGACTTCATCATAAACAATGTGACGTGAAGAACACTGCGTTGTCACAGTAGGATCCAACCAGGACGCCCTCTGCAGAGAGTATTTGTTTTGCTTCTTGTACCTATTTCACCTTTTTTTAGCCTTCATTAGGGCATGTCCGGTCCAGGGGTCTGCCTGTCTCCTGGGGTTGGTATTCTGGTTAAAAACAACTTTTATTCAAGCGGCACAGCGGGGTGTCAATGAGGCGGGGCCAACAGTGTCTGTTCCCTAGGCTTGCAGCGCCTCTCTCTCTCTGTCTTTTTTCTAGGCCCCGCCTCACTGACACCTCACTGACATCCCACCTCACTGACTGCTTGAATGAAAGTTGTTCTTAGCCAGAATACCGGCCCCAGGAGACGGACGGACCCTAGACCGTTCAAGACTAGAAAACGTTGTTGGCGGTTGGGGGGGGGGGGGGCTATGGTGGTTTAGATTTGCTTTAAAGTTTCTCTTTGCTCTACAGTATACAAGGATACAATGATCTGTAGTTGTTGGGGTTCTCTGGATACATGTATATTAGCCTAATAGGCTATGTTCACACAACGCATGTTTTGCATAATTCACGGCCATTATTGCAATTTGCAACAACGGTTGTGATTTACAGAAATCATACGTTCTATTTGAGTGAATGCAATGCCGGCCGGAGCGTATACACATAGGGGGAGATTTATCAAACATGGTGTAAAGTGAAACTGGCTAAGTTGCCCCTAGCAACCAGTCAGATTCCACCTTTCATTCCTCACAGACTCTTTGGAAAATGAAAGGGGGAATCTGATTGGTTGCTAGGGGCAACTGAGCCAGTTTTTCTTTACGCCATGTTTGATAAATCTGCCCCCATAGTATACGCCCTGTCCGGGATTTCATCCGGCCGCACAAAAAACTGACATGTCAGTTTTCAGCGGCTGCTATTCATTGAATAGCGGCCGCACAGAACATATCAGTTCACACAATGGAGCGTGCGGCTCCGGCCACACGCTCCATTGTGTGCAACAGTGAATTGGGATGCGGGCACACACAGGTGCGCCCGCATCCGAATTCACCAGAAACGAAGATCATCCTGCTGGAACTGCAGTACCGGCCGGAATGATCTTTAGTAACACAGGGTCGCAGAACGTCCGGTGTTATACGCCATGTGAACATGGCCTAGAATAGGATTACATGAAGTGTCTGGTAGTGGCCCTACTGATTCCCTGCTGGAGAGGCAGTAAAGAACAATGCTCCTCATAGTCCCATGGTAGAATCAGGGGAGAAACAAGTTGCTATTCGGCCCATCAGGTCATGAAAGACTTGATGGAAACCATGGCAGGAGTGCCAGAGCCAACAGACCCTAGTGACTTATAACCTTCCACCCTATCGTGGGTTAGGTCTGGTATTGCAATACAGCTCTATTGGAGTGAATGGTGCTGACCTGCAATACTACACACAACCTGAGGACCGGTGAGGCAGCACATAGTAACTCATTGGAACTCTTTGCTTCACCAGTCTTTAAACCTGTCTTTATAAAGCTTTGGTGAGAGTAATAGTTATGACCCGGGAAAGGGCTGAACGGCTATATCACACGCCAGCAGTGAGCAGATCCATAGCAGATTGAGGCCATTTTCTTTGCGTGTAGTAGAAGCCTCTTCAGATGCCGTCCCTATATCTCTGGCCGCGGCGGTGGCGGCAGCAGACAGATGTGCACGCTGTGACACAGACAACTCTCCAGGCAGTTAGATGTTTTATCCTCGCCATTTAGCAGAAAGCAGAAGTGAGAAGTGGTAAAACCTTTAATAAACTCAAGGCAGTCACATTCTGCGAGAGAAGGGGCAGCTGGGAGCCGACAGACAGGGACCAAACGCCAGATTGTAACCGTTTTATTGCTTTCTCTCCTCATAAATTTCACATTTTTGGAAGTTAAGTGTAGATTGAGGTTTGTGGCTTGTTTGGAAAAGGAACCAAATTTGGTTTTTTAAGTTTTTCAACCTGCGACTAAAGGCGGCAGCTGTGTCTGTGACACTTGTAAAGGGGCCGCTCCTGATTTGTGAGCTTTGTGAGCTCCGGTACTACAGGAGAACGGGGCCAAGGTGCCCGGTGTAGGAAACAGCTGCAGATTTCGGGTGAGAGAAGGACGGCCGGGTGATGCAGGTAGCGAAGGGTTGAAGACTAGAATGGAATAGGAACTCATTTCAAGTGGAAAAATAGCAACTTTTGTTGATATATGTGGTGGGCCCCATTCAAGAATCTGAGGGTCTAGAGAACAGGTGTTAAACTTGCGTCCCTCCAGCTGTTGCAAAACTACAATTCCCATCATGCCTGGACAGCCAAAGCTAAAGCTTTGGCTGTCCAGGCATGATGGGAATTGTAGTTTTGCAACAGCTGGATTGTTGTGAGTTTAACCCCCCTGGTCTAGAGGATCTTTGGCAGCAAACCCAATGAAATACTTGAAAACAGAACTAATATGGAAAATATGCTAAGCTATCTACCTGACATTCACCAGTTTCAATCTCTTGAAGAGGTTCTCAAGGAAAATTTAAACTTTGCCGTCACCCTTTTGAATCCCTTGTAGGACCAAAGGCAATACGACCCATGGGTCGGTTTCCCCTTCTTTGCTAATATATACATTACAGGTTTCATAGTCAAACCTACAATAACACCCAGACTGCCCCAATATGGGATGAGAAGCCCTGACACTTCCGTGCGTTCACCCTTTCCCAACCCTTGTAGGACCAAAGGCCATACAATCCGTGGGCCAACCATCCCTTCTTAGCTGATATAGTCATTACTAGAGATGAGCCTAACCTGAAGTCCACAAGGCCCATGCCCACCCTTGGCTGGAGAAGTCTTGCATCTGAATGTTAGATTCTTAAATGTGGATTTATGGGCCTGTAAAGTGATATGGATATGAGCATTAGCTAAATCTTGAAAAAATATCAGGGCCCATATAGCTTTGGGGATCATTAGGCTAGATTTTACAGAGTAGTAGACTATGGCCCCGCATCCGCATATACATGTCAGTTCACACAATGGAGCGTGCGGCTCCATTGTGTGCATCAGTGAATTGGCATGCGAGCGCACAAGGATGCACCCACATCCCAAATCAAGAGAAATGATCTTCTGTGACACCGGCTGTTCTGTGACCCAACCGGGTCACAGAGCAGCTGGTCTCATACCATGTGTGAACATGGCCTAGACATGTAGATTGAACCCACTGACCATCTAATGTGATGGTGGCCTCCCTGATTTTCCGTAACAGATGATTTCAAAGGAAAGAAGCACCAGCCAGTTGGATATATTCTCCATTCAGAACATATGCATGCAGGTCTAAGCCTAATGTTCCTATGTATGAAGGGATCAGGAGATAGTTGTGTGGATGGCCAGGTAAACCAGGGCAATATCCTCATGCACTTGGCATGTTCTGTCCATATACTATAGGCAGTTTCTTCCATAATTCTCTCAATTTAGATTACGATCCCTAACTATAAGGTCTGTAGCTTACTATACTCGTAGAATGACACCTATACTTTAATTGGTTATCGTACAGTTGGTCAAATAGGCCCAAATTCTTAAACAAGCACCAAAAGTGCATTTACCCGGTGCCAACCTTCAATTATTCATTGACCCTTGCAAAAGGCCAGGTCTCCTCCGGAGTGATGGACACATATTCCAGGGGGCTTCATCCACTGGGAAATGGCTGTTCGGATGTCAGCGGTATAATTACCCCTATGTCAAGTCAGCGAGGATGAAAAAGGAGCCGTCCTGTCACAGTGGGAAGGTGACAGTGAGTTTGGCCATGACTGCTTTCGGATCTGTTTCCTATTTCTTGGTCAGAGGCTGCGATCCTTCCTTCCACCCCCCTCTCCACCTCCTTCTGAGCGCTGCGGTGTCCATGTAACAAGACCATGGAGCCAAGAGCTAATGAGAAGAAGAACGTGTGCTTCTGTCCTCCGGATCAATACACACAGCAGCACGCACCAGACGCACCCCCCCCCCCCTTTTCCACTGCTTCATTTTTCTTCTTCCTACAGATGAGTCGTGTTATTATTTTCAAGGGGTCGATATCCCTACAACCTTTTTTTTATTATTTTATCCGCTGCTCTATAAATTTTCTGATTACTTTAAAGAGTGGGGGACTCGGGTTAAGGCTCTAATTCATCTGGAATAAAAAAAAATAAAATAAAAAAAGGAGGTGAAGGGCATTAACCCTTCTTTAACCTACGGGAAGGTATCTTTAAAATACAAGTGTCATCTGTGATTAATAATAAGGGAACCGATAGAGATCATGTCAGCTGAATATTAGCCCAGAAGCATCGAATTGCTAAAATAACGTAATGTTAACGAATATCAAGTAACGTTAAAGTCGAGAAGTGGTAAAAACCTAAATATGCAAAACATAATCAAAACATACAACATGGGTTCTTTAAAGGTTTGGTTGACAGCTATTACTTTGGATGTCCCCTTTTACTTGGCCGAACCTTCATGTGTTGGGAATAGATAGACGGAAAATAAGCCACTGCTAAAGTCCTCTCCTAGAGAGTAACTCAACATGCCCAATCCTTCTTTCCCATGACATCATATGTTGAGGGAAGAGTGACGAGGCCCCAATACATATTTGGGCTGGGTTCACACACAGTATATTTCAGGCAGTATTTGGTCCTCATCTCAGGTCCTCATTGCAACCAAAACCAGGAGTGGATTAAAAACACAGAAAGGATCTGTTCACACAATGGTGAAATTGAGTGGATGGCCGCCATATAACGGTAAATAACTGCCATTATTTCAATACAACAGCTGTTTTTTTAAGATAACAGCAAATATTTTCTATTAAATGACGGCCATCCACTCAATTACAACATTATGTGAACAGAGCCTTTCTGTGCTTTCAATCCACTCCTGGTTTTGGTTGCTATGAGGACCTGACATGAGGACCAAATACTGCCTGAAATATACGGTGAGTGAACCTAGCCAAATTTAGGTGCAAAGTTATTAACCCCTTAAAGGTACCCATACACATAGCATAGCTGTTGGCCCAGTGTTTGCTTGGCTAAGAACTATTCATTATAGATCAGGAGACTGCACGGACACCGTTAACGATGTCTGTGCAGCCCTTGCTAAAGGATAATCGAGCTGTGTAACATGCTCAGAAAACGAGCGCCAATCTAGCTGATCGGCCTTAATTTCTTGGGTATAGCTGACACGTCTATTGTGTATGAAGACCTTTAGGCCTCATAGATCTGGTGTGACTACTGGTGCCTATGGCCACCTGTTAAACTTTTTACGTCCATTACCTTAAATACATCATTCCTATTCCTATTCTATAAAATGTTATAAAAAGAGATTAGTGCAACTCAATCGATCATTCAGCATTTGATGAGGTTGGATGCAACCCTATGGAGTCCAGGAAAACAAGGATACAAAAAAAAATTGCAAAATTTTTGTTCTTATAGGTCTTATAACACTATAATATCATAAAGCTCATCCTCCCCTCGGCAGTGAAATGGTTCGGCAGCGGGGGCGATGCACTGACTTCGGAGCCTCATCGCAGTCTCCCAGACAGTAGCTGGCGATGGGTTTATTCTCTCCTGAGTCTTCTCGCTGGGATGATGAATGAAGTTTCTGCATGGGGCTGTTATTGGCTTTGTGTTTGTCGATATGTTTGTGTTGGCCTCAGCTCCTCTATGATTGATCTCTATTTCCTGGCTGATCAGTTATTAAGAGGGAACAGCCAAGGGCAGACTGCGCCGGTTACAGAACAAGTGCCTGCTTCACATCGCTGTTATACGTTATGGACGGTTTGTCTACCCCTAGTGACAAGCAGGTCACACGACTAGGATATCCACAATGGGGGCACATAAGACATGAAGCCTACCTGTGTATATGAATCTCCCAGGTGTTCCTTTGCAGAACTGCTTGGATTTGTAGGATAATGTAACTTCCACCACTCCGGGGATATGTCGGGGAGGGGTCTGCACGCGGATGGCATGAGGTGTGATTAACTGCAGAAACAAAGCAAATTACAATAAGCCAATGAAGGGATAGTTGTATGTTTCCAGTTCTCGTAACGTCTCGGTGACACATCCTAGTAAACAAAGGCACAAAAGACGCAATTAACTTGTCAGGTTTTCTATGTAACATGTGGGAATCGATGACAAAATACCTCAGGCACAAAAGTGATAGTGATACCACACGTTTTAAGACAGTCTAACTTTAATACCGTGCTGGAGTTGAAGGTTTGTTTATAGTGTGTTAAAGGGATTGTCTTACATCATATAAGTGCATCAATATGTTCTGATTAATTTCTTCATGTATCTTACAGCTCCATTTTGATGTAGTACTATATAACATATAGAACATATAACGTATAGAACTATATAACACTTGCATAGACTTGGGGTAAAGTTATGAATTCGGGTTACCTGTAGTTACCACTAGGGGGAGCTTACTGTATACATCCATGTTCCCTAATCGTTGGCTCTCCAGCTGTTGCGACAGTACAACTCCTATCATGTAACGGCAGTCTGTGGCTGTCAGGGCATGATGGGAGTTGTACTTTTGCTTGTACTTGTGTACAGCTGGAGAGCCACAGGTTGAGGAGCTCAATAAACTAGCTGTCAGGCAAGACTAAGACTTCATCATTTAAAGGAATGATCCAAAAATTAAATGTCATTCCCTATTCACAGAATAGGGGATAAATAGCCAATCTGAAGGGGAGGGGGGCATCCCAAAAAATGAAGGTCACAAAAAAAATGTGGCCTTCAATGAACAGATGCACTTAAAGCGTGTTCCCACGGTCAGGTTTTTGATGCAGTTTTGAAGCTTACAACGGATCATAAATACAGTATAAGGGGTTTTCCTAGGAAATGTGTGTGTTCAGTGGTGGCCCAAATGATGGGATTCTCCACCAATCACAAGAAATGGGGGTAAAAGCAGAGGTTGGACATGTGTGCTGATGCTCTAAGGGATGGATGAAGAAAATGGAATACAACACGAGTCCTGACCATAAATTTGAATGAAGTTGGAGCTTCTATGTCCAATCACTGCTCTACTCAAACAGGAGGACCATGACTGGACCTCCACCATGACTGGACCTCCACCACTCATCCTCTAACCAGTAGATAGAGTATCCATGTCTTTCACAGGCAATCCCCCTTATATCCATTCTTAGCTTTAAGAACTGGATAAAGAAACCCGGAACCTGGAAACATATCCTTAGCAAAGCAGTGTTTTTCAGTAATTCTCCAGTCTGAGCTAGAGAAGAGCAAACCTTCAGCATTTGATTCCTTTTTTTTCCTTGGTTGCTGGAGAAGTTGGATTCAGACAATAGGCTGTGTACAAGTTTGTGCCCTGGGGCTGTATCTAACTTCTCCAGCCACTGGGAGTTGAATGCCAAACGCTTGGGTAAACTCAAACTTACTTGAGATTTACCTAGTCTGAATCCATTGGATACCAACATATTTGGTCTTCAACTTGATAACAACCTCTACCACCATGACCATTCTTCTCGATAGAGACATTACACTATAGAGCTAACAATGGCCAATCCCATAATGGTGTAAGTACAACTGGTCTTACTTGAAAAAGAAAAAACAGATCGGATATTATCTGGGAATTATAATGCATTGTTTGATTGACTGGATTGGAGTAACTGATGTGGATAGAAGAAGCCTACAGTGAAAACCCAATGAGGAATTCATGGTTGCCTTCTAATCCAACAAGTTTCTCCATCGATGGGCGGTCTTGTATTAGACCAACAATGGAGTGTCTTAGAAAGCAATTCTAGCGGCAGAATACGTGTCTTTTAAAGGGATATAAGATAGAATTGTCCTCATCGAACAGTAAAAAGTGTCAACTAATCTACAGTGGAATCTGACGGTGTGAGAACAGCCGAGAGATGAATCTCAAGTTTCACCGTGAAGAATGAGGATTGCAACCACATGTGAAACAGGATAGGCAGGGGGTCAGCAGAAGCCAGGAAAACCCAAATGTATCAATTAGCCCACATCTCCAGCGCTCCGTGTCCCTAAAACGTCAGAATTTCAGAGCTCTGAATCTCATTAGCCGCCTCTTTTTTTTTATTGTAGTAAATGTACCAGAGCCGCGACCTCAACACGTGTAATGTGTCGGATAACAATGGCGCTAGGCACAGTTCTCAAATCCCAGAAATTATAAGGAGTTCTCTTTAAAGCTCGCTATAATGTCGGATTTTTGCACTTTGCCTCCCGGTTGGATCAGACCCTCGCTCCCTCGCTGTCTTCACACGTCTGGGTATTGTCCTGCCAGGTGGGGATTCCTGAATGCAATCCTGACAAAGATTTCACACTGACTGGGAACACAAGGCGATTCCCTTCGTTTTTTTTTCCGCCAAGAGGAGACAATGATTAACTGCGCTGTTCTTATACAATGTCTGTGTCATCCTCCAACCATTTCTTTTTTTCTTATTTTAAAAATATCATTGTAGAAGGACAATGGTGGAAAGTAAACTTTTTATCTTGTATGGCTTGTGGTATATAACTTTATCTACTTGTTATAAAGAGTATCCCTTCCATCAACTACTGTGCACTTGGAATGTGAGGGGCAAAGGGGTGCCGGTGGAGGGGACGCACACAGAAACAATGGGATATGTTGACCTCTGGTGCCAGCCATGCCACCCGTAATGAATAATCTATACAATATCGTAGGATCCCAGTCTTCTTCATAACCTTTAGCTATTGCTTTCCAGAGACCTGTAAATGTGGCAATGGCGGCTATACACCTCCAATGGCTGCTAGCCAACAGCTTTTGTTCTGATCTCGTGCCAAATGTGCATGTGATTCCAGTGCAGATAGAAGAGAAAGCTGCAGCCATAGCGTCCAATCCTTCTCCTTCCCAACATGATTTTTTTAGACCCCCATATACAAGACTCCATTCACACCTGAACATCATCTATAAAGGGGTTGACTCATCAAGCCATGGTCTTTTAGAGCACATGGACAATATGAATGGGGGTCCCACTTGGGAGACTTTTAGTAAGGATTGATGCCACTCTAATGGGACCATCCATGTAATGGCTGGACAACCATTCATTTTAGTGGGAAACTTATAATACTATAGGTACCTAGATAAGTTCTAGTAGGTGTTGAGGTGGCTGAGGGGGTCAACCCCAATAAATTGTTGCAAACTTGAATAAACCATTGACTCCTATTGCCAACAGTCCTTTCTCATAAAGTGACAATTTCAAGAATAGGGATTATTACTTTCAAACAGATTTTCTTAAAGGTCATAAAATAAGAACAAGTAAGACTTTCCAGCACTTGGGACTTAGGACTTAGCCTAGGGATTAGTGTAAAATATAAACTGTTACTTGGCTTAGTGGTATGACCCCCCAAGTCAATTCCCAGTAACCCTTAGGAAACACCTACCTCACTCCAGACCAGCATGGTGCCAAATATGACCTGTAAGCCGTCAAAGAAATTGTCTCCTATGATGATGACGGTGGCGCCCCCAGTGGTCCATCCTTCGCTCGGACTGATGGCTTTGATACATGGTGTAGCTGCTTTTCAAAAGACAAGAAATGGGGGAAAGAAGGCACTCCATTATTATATGATCACTCAGAACTGTATATATCAAGACATTATACAACATAGTGTAGATATATGGAATATTAGTCAGTGTATAGATGATGTTTTATAACATACTGTTTTGGGGGGCCACAAAAGTGCGGACAATTGGGCATCTATTGTTTTGGATGGGCTATGGACCTGGTTAGCTGCCTCGGATCTTCATCGGCCATCATAAAAACATCAGCGATCAGGAGCAGAGATGGTGGACAGTTTGGGTTCAGCAACGTTCTCCGGACCTGAACCTTCAGCATTTGACTCCCTGCGGCTGCAGAAGTAGGTTGCAGCCCTGGGGAGTCCTGGAAAACATGGATACAGCCATAGCTCTAGGACATGATCTAACTTCTCCAGAGGCTGGGAGTCCAATGCCGAGTGTTCAGCTTCGGAGAACATTGCCGAACCCAAACAGTTCGGTGTCTCAAAGTATATCAGAACTTTTTTTTTTAACCAAAAACTTTGAAATAAAATCTGCTCATTCCATGGTTGTGATGGGCAACAAGCCCAACTGTTACACCAGCCTCCTATGATAAATGAGCCCTACAATAAGGGCCCCATTACATGGAGCAATAATCAGCCCAATCGGCCGATTATCGGTCCATGTAATAGTGACAATGATCATCGGCTGATCGTTTGTTTAGGTTTGGACATAAAACCGTCGGGCGCCAACTGCGCGTACAAGTAATAGCGATGTGCGGCTGACGATTGCCCAAACACTTGATACCTTGCCTCTCTCCGCTCCTGATCTTTTCTCCTGCGCTCCGCAGTTTCCCGGTCCCAGCGGCTGCAGTGTCTGAGCTGCCTGTGAGCTGACAGGCCGCTCAGCCAATCACAAGCTGACCGGGAAGCTGCGGAGCGCAGGAGAGAAGACCAGGAGTGGGGAGAGGTAAGGTATTAGGTGTTTGGGCAAGGGCTGCATGGACATCACTAACGATGTCTATGCAGCCCTTACTGCCTGATTATCAGTCTGTCTAATAGGTCCAGTAAAATGATATAATAGTGTAATAGTACCCTAACTGGTGTTTTCGGCTTTTACCATTGAACTACCCAAATGACAACACGGTAAAATAACCCGTTTTCCAAGACAAAGATTTCACGCTATTGTAGTTGACAGATCCAAAAGTTTTTTCTTTAATCATGTGTCACTTAGGCCCCTCTGCATTGTACAGTAATAAATAATCCTCTGGTAGTCGCCGGATAAATGTGCCGACGTGTTTTTTTCTTCTTTTTTTTTTTTTTTTTGTTAAAACATCAGAGGAGAACCCCCTCCTCTTCAATCTGTGACAATAACATGATTACAGCCACAATTTAGCATAATAGTCCTGAATAGCTGATAGCGTATTGGAGAGTTAAAATGGAAATTATCAAGTAGCGCCTCTTTGTTAAAATAATGATCACTTCACAAATAAAAGCTTTTATCCCAAATGTAGCGTGCAGCCGGAAAATGCTAATTCTTCCCCGTGATGGCTGGCGCCGTTTATTAAATATTACGCTGCCCTGCCTGTTTAAGGAGCCCTTCAGTGCGATGGCTTATGAAAGCCATGTAAATGTCATTTTGTCTCTCCGGCAGCTGATCTGGCGTGTTAGCCTTCCTACAAGGCATCGGCAAAGGCCACGAGCCCAGGGATTTGTTAGGCAAATACCGACAAGTGCTAAAAATCTAACAGATTAAGTGGTTTACATTTCATTTATAGGAGGTGAACTTTGTCTAGGGGACGGGTAATATTTACCGGTGGGCCAGAACGACGCAGAGAGAGACGGGGCCGCCATGATAGGGAAATTAAAAGGGGCTTAAATGGTGAACATAACAAACAGAACGATTTGTGACATTCAGGTGACGTATATGTAAAACATTCAATTGTTCCAATACATGTAAAACGAAAAATTTAAGAACTTAGCAAATGGTTTTCAATAGAAATTTTCCACCGTTTTGTGTTTACAGCTCCTATGAAGACTTATGTGTCTCTATGGTAACAGACTACATACGAACCCTGTGTAGTCTGATCCTGCTGTCATACTTTTATTTTTTAACTGCTAGTAAAGGACTGCGGAAAGAAGTGCCGATCTTAGTGATTGGCATTAATTTGCTGAGCCTTCTGTCCGGCTGGGTCGCATGGATGATCGCTGGATTGTGCAGTGCAGTGCTGGTGTAGTGGTGTACTCCAGTGCCAGTGTGCTGCTGTAGTGCAGTGCTGGTGTAGTGGTGTATTCTAGCCATGGTTTAGTGCTGTAGTGTAGTCCTAGTGTCGTGTTGTAGTCCAGTCCTGGTGTAGAGGTGTAATCCAGTCCTGGTGTAGTTGTGCAGCCCAGTCCTGGTGTAGTGGTGTACTCCAGTCCTGGTGTAGTTGTGCAGTCCAGTCCTGGTGTAGTGCTGTTGTGCAGTGGTAGTGTAGTTGTGTAGTCCAGTCCTGGTGTAGTGGTGTAGTCCAGCCCTGGTGTAGAGATGTAGTCCAGTCCTGGTATAGTGCTATTGTGCAGTGTTGTAGTCCAGTCCTGGTGTAGCGCTGGTATAGGGCTATAATCCAGTGGTGGTGTAGTGCTGTAGTCCAATCCTGGTGTAGTCCAGTCCTAATGTAATGTTGTAGTCCAGTCCTGGTGTAGTGGTGTAATCCAGTCCTGGTTTAGTGGTGTAATCCAGTCCTGGTGTAGTGGTGTATTCCCGTCCTGGTGTAGTGGTGTAATCCAGTTCTGGTGTAGCGCTGGTGTATTGCTATAGCCCATTCCTGGTGTAGTAGTGTAATTCAGTCCTGGTGTAGTAGTGTAATTCAGTCCTGGTGTAGTAGTGTAATCCAGTCCTGGTGTAGTAGTGTAGTCCAGTCCTGGAATAGTGCAGTGCTGTAGTCCAGTCCTGGTGTAGTGGTGTAATCCAGTCCTGGTGTAGTGGTGTAATCCAGTCCTGGTGTAGTGGTGTAATCCAGTCCTGGTGTAGTAGTGTAGTCTAGTCCTGGAATAGTGCAGTGCTGTAGTCCAGTCCTGGTGTAGTAGTGTAGTCCAGTCCTGGAATAGTGCAGTGCTGTAGTCCAGTCCTAGTGTAGTAGTGTAATCCAGTCCAGTTGTAGTGGTGTACTCCAGTCCTGGTGTAGTGGTGTAATCCAGTCCTGGTGTAGTGGTGTAATCCAGTCCTGGTGTAGTGGTGTAATCCAGTCCTGGTGTAAAAGTGTAATCCAGTCCTGGTGTAGTGCTATAGTAGAGTACTGGTGTAGTGCTATAGTCCCTTCCTGGTGTAGTTATGTGGTGTAGTGTTGGTGTGGTGTTGTAGTCCAGTCCTGGCATAGTGCTGGTGTAGTGCTGTATTCCCGTCCTGGTGTAGTGCTGTATACAGTACAGTGCTGGTGTGGTGACATCCAGCAGTCCTCCTGATTACCCATCAGTACAGGCAACTTCAGCTGACCCCATTCACTTGATGGTGCAGTTTCCCTTACAGCCAGACACAATGCTATACCTGCGCTGCATCCCTTTTGATTCTCATGACTAACAGAGATCACACAGGCCCCTGTATATATATATCCTAGCAATATCACATCACTTTATGAGATTGTAAAAGCCCTTTAATAATACAACACTAGAATTTGCCGGGTGTCAGATTATGAGGTATTCTGAATTATCAGTTGGTCTTAGAAACATAAATACCGTAAAATACATATATACCTTTAAATTTCCTAAAAGTAATAAAAAAAACCCCTCAAACCAACAAACTTCACTTTTTATGTGTGACATGCTCTCCTTTTTACTGTCGCATTTTCAGGCAACTCCATAAAACCGCCTCCACCTTGTACTTGTGAAGGACGCAGTTATTGCCATGAGATTATGAATTCGGCAGGTGATTCTCGGCAAAGATAAAAATTTTAAAACTTCGCTATGAGCCTCAGAATCCTGAACAGAGAAAGTGTATCTGTGAAGTGCCAGGTGTAATTAGATGTACCCAGTCCAATCATTGGTACTGCCAGCGCCACACATTCATGACGCAAGAGAAGTCATCATACATCCTAAAAACATCTGACGGAAATAACCCTTGATCTGCTGGTCGTTCTTATACAGGAAAATTGCCTGAATCCTATATCTGATAAATGAGAAATCCATACCAGACAAAACAGCTCTTAAAGGGGCGGGGCATAGCATGGTACCTATCTCTAGTGTTCTGAGATCGAATCCATTGTTTGGTAGGAAAATATTTAGAATTACTTCTCTCCTCATTCTGGGCTAAGGAGTCCAGTGGGAGGTGCTTATCAGTGACTGACAGCTAGCTTTGAATACTCATATAGAGGAGGCTGTTAATCACTGGTTAGGCCCGCCCACAGGACTCCTAGAATGAGCAAGGAGTCCGATCAATAAATGACAAGTTATACAGAATCTTTTCCCATAAAACTATATGTCAATCTGTTAAGCTCCTCCTCCTCAAATGTTGTAAGTAGAGAAAACTGCATTATCCTGGTGACAGGTCCAGTTTAAATCTCCATCTTTGGTGACGGAGAGAGCACTTAAAAAATATGTCCGGGCATTAAAAAAAAGTGACATTTGAATAAAAAATAAGCTATACTCACTTACCCTGATCCCTTACAGCTGCTGTGCTAAAGCCACATGTCTCTGCTTCTCCCTGCTCCCTCTCCTGTTGATGCGCTTTCCCTGCAAGAGGTGCCCGCTCAGCCAATCAGTGACTGAGAAAGGACACTGCTGCGGACAGTGACTGGAGGAGCAGGGCATGACGTGTCTCCAGGAGCCAGAGGGTGGCAGGAAAGACTGCACGAGGAGCATCAGTTTGGCAGCTGTGGGGGACCACGGTAGGTGAGTATTTAAATTTTTTTTTATGCCACTCTGTGCCATCTATCTTTCTATCTTCTGTCTATCTATCTTCTATCTATCTATCTATCTATCTATCTATCTATCTATCTATCTATCTATCTATTTCCGATTAGTATAAGATTTCACCCCTTTGACACGGGAAATGGTTGCACCCTGCTATCAATTTATCAATACTTTTCTAGTAGGTACAGCAGGGAACAGCACAAAGTAAAGTTCTAAGAAAGTTCCAGAATAGTTCTTTCTTATTGGGACTATAAGTATCTGTTATAACAGATGCATGAAAAGTGGTAATGGGTCACCTTAAATTTTTTTTGTAATTATTCTGTATTTTTTTTTTTTTTACATAGAAGAGACATGAAGTGCCAGCCCTGAGCACACCTGTTCATGTTACCATGGGGGCAGCAACGTCTGGAGCTCAGGGCACCGTGGCAGCTGATCAGTAGCCGGAGACGCATCGTACACTGAGCGGAAGATTTAAAACTGTTTAAACGGCTGAAGGCTAAATATAGACGGAAGGATTCTGTCTGTTTCCTTTTTATATCTTGTTTGCTACATGACTGCCTGAACAATACCGGCAGCGAACACAGCGACACGCTGCAGAGACTTTCTTTCCTCATTCATTCATTTAGTCAGTCTTTCTGGCAATAAATTGCTAGAATAAATTTAGAGGGATAATCAAGAGGGGAAAAAAATGACTTCTTTTTAAAAAGCCTCAAATGTTCCAGTACTTATCAGCTGTTGTATGCCCTGCAGGAAGTGGTGTTTTTTCCCAGTGCTCTCTGCTGCCACACCTGTCCATAACAGGAACTGTCCAGAGCAGGAGCAAATCCCCATAGAAAACCTCTCCTGCTCTGGACAGTTCCTGACATGGACAGAGGTGGCAGCAGAGAGCACTGTTTCAGACTTCCTGCAGGACATACATCAGCTGATAAGTACTGGAAGGCTTCGGTTTTATAGAAATAATTTACAAATTTGTTTAACTTACTGTGACCAGTTGTTTTGAAAACTATTTCTTTTCTCTGGAGGACCCCTTTAATAACTATCACTGAGGTGTATGACATCTAAAAAATGTTATTATGATGGTTTAAGGCCATGTTCCCATTTTGTATGACACTGGCCGTTCTATTACCCGGCCGGGACATGGAACGGCCGGTGTCAGAGAAGATCATCCCAGCCGGTACGGCATGCGCTCGCGCCCGCATCTACATTCCCCGCTGCTCACAATGGAGCGTGCGGCCAGAGCCGCACACTCCATTGTGTGAACTGACAAGTTCTCTGCGTCCGCTATTCAGTGAATAGCGGCCGCAGAAAACTGACATGTCACTTTCTTGCGGCAGCAGTTTCTAGGCATCCCGGCCGGAGTGTATACTATAGGGGAGATTTATCAAACATGGTGTAAAGTGAAACTGACTCAGTTGCCCCTAGCAACCAATCAGATTCCATTTTTCATTCCTCACAGACTCTTTGGAAAATGAAAGGTGGAATCTGATTGGTTGCTAGGGGCAACTGAGCCAGTTTCACTTTACACCATGTTTGATAAACCTCCCCCTGTATGTATACACTCTGGCCAGGATTCCCTCAGCAGCAGGACTACGTAAGTACCGTAGCAATCACCGCCGTGATCACTACGGTACTTACATAATGTGAACATAGCCTATAAGTACAAAAACGCCACAACAAACATTGTTTGTTATATACCACCCTCACTGATATCACGATACTTCAACACATAGAAGATAAAGGAAAAATAAATTATTCCACTTTGCTATACACAGACCTGTACCCTTTAATAAACCTATTAATAAAACAACACGATTAGCAATTCCTTATTTTCTTATGGGGATTGACAATTTTATTATAACACCGCTGGGGTACAAGAACCTTCAGCTTCTCTGTTACTGTTCTGGGTAAAACTGACATGTGTTATGATTAGTGCAGCACCTGGTGGGCGGAGCATGGCACAGGGATCCTCTTATTGGTGTCCTGGGTCATGCCCCGCCCCCGAGGTACTGCACTATTAAACACAAAGTACATAATTAGTCATAACATAAAAAAGATCACTGACAGAAGTGAATATCTTGGATTGCCTGGTGACAACCTACCTATACATTTAGCATTCTCTAATGGCAGTGGACTATCTTAGCAGCATAATGTGCCCTGCAACATTGGAAAAAAAAAAAAAAGTTGAGGAATGGTATGAGGAATATGACATGTATCTATTGTGTGCAGTACAATGAAAAATGACGTTCTGAATGGGGGTGACAAATGACTGAGATAACTGCGACTATCTCATATCCTTACAATTATTCCAAGAAGAGAAAGAAAGGCGATTGTTAAAGATTCTCCCCACAACACTAATGACAGCTATTCTACGAGTATACGGATGAACGTATGTGATGGTGACATCCCTGTAACATAGAGTCATTATATTCCACTGAGCCCCCCCCCCACAGACCACCCAGGGACCCGGGCAGGGGATGGGACGGTAACACACATCATCAACTGGTGCCTTAGGAACAAACAAAAACACAAAAACACACCATAAAATAATTGTGGAGATGATTCATTCTGGTTATAAAACTCCAAAACTGGTGGCGGGGAGAGAGATTTTATGACAGCAATGCTGGGAACATAGCACTTTCCACATGCTTCCCATGCAGAGCCCGATCCCTCTACACGACTATAAAAAATTATACATTTTATTATTGCCGGCAACATCAAATTTTTTATATTTTTGGTACATCCATCCAAAAACGGTTAAATAAGTTTGTCTAGATAGCACCCCCTACTGGCTATAGTAAAAATTAATGACTGTGACTACTGGTTGGTGATGCAGAACATGGTCAGATGCTATATGACAGATTTAGGCCCTCCAGCTGTTGCAAAACTACAATTCCCATCATGCCTGGACAGCCAAAGCTTTAGCTTTGGCTGTCCAGGCATGATGGGAATTGTAGTTCTGTTTTACCCTAGACCACCAGGAAAGAAAATAATAAACCTTCTTGTACCCTAGCAGCGTAGAAACTAAAATATTAACAGTACCCTGGACCACCAGGGAACGAAAGACTGTTTCAGTATTAATCCTCCTTTCTACCACTGACTATCAAGAAAAATTGCCCTAGACCACCGGGGAATAAAATACTAATCCTATCTCCTACATTAGGCCACAAAGGGCATAACACTAGTCCACCAGGGAATAAAATACTAAGCCTATCTCCTTCATTAGGCCACAAAGGACAAAGGGCATAACACTAGAACAACAGGGAATAAAATACTAATCCTATCTCCTACATTAGGCCACAAAGTGCATACTACTAGTCCACAGGGAAAAAATACTAATCCTATCTCCTTCATTAGGCCACAAAGGACCAAGGGCATAACACTAGTCCACCAGGTAATAAAATACTAATCCTATCTCCTACATTAGGTCACAAAAGGCATAACACTAGTCCACCAGGGAATAAAATACTAATCCTATCTCCTTCATAAGGCCACAAAGGACAAAGGGCATAACACTAGTCCACCAGGTAATAAAATACTAATCCTATCTCCTACATTAGGTCACAAAAGGCATAACACTAGTCCACCAGGGAATAAAATACTAATCCTATCTCCTACATTAGGCCACAAAGGACCAAGGGTATAACACTAGTCCACCTGGGAATAATATACTAACCCTATTTTCTACCTTAGGCCACAAAGGAAGAAGGGCATCACGCTAGACCACCAGAGACCCTTTCTTCTACCACAATACCAATATCTCCTCCACTAAAGAATAGAGTCTTATGCTCTCCTTCTACCCAAGCGCACCAAGATAGTTGGCATTATGCTAAACCACTAGGGAGGGAAATACTAACCTTCCTTTCTACCCTTGACTGATAAGAGGAAGACGATTTACACTAGACCACCAGGTAATCATATACGAATCCCCTCACCACAGAATTAAATATTAATCACTCTATCTTGGGAAACACCTAAGAAAGTGGCATCGCCCTGGACCACCAAGTAATCAAATACTAACTCTTCAACCCTAGACCACCAGGGCATCAAATATTTATTTTTCTCCTATCTTAAAAAATAAAGTATTAACCCCTTTTTCTCCCCTAGAATACCAATACTGCTTGTTCTATAAGGCTATGTGCAGACTTAGTAAGGCTACGTTCACACTACTTTTTTGCACACTACAGTTTTTCGTTTTTTGCCAAAAAAAAACAGATGAAAAACTGATGAAAAAAACCCGATGTAACTGTGTGCATCTGTTTTGATCCGTTTTTCCATTGACTTTCATTATAAAAAAAAACAGATCCGTTTTTTTAGCGTACACAAAAAACGGATTGCAAAAACGTAGTGTGAACCCAGCCTAAGAGACCGGCCGTTCCGTGACCCATTCTTTTCGGTCCCTGAAGAGATCATCCCAGCTGGTACTGCAGTACTGGCTGGATGATCTTTGCAGCCGCAGAGTTCTGATGTGGGCGCATCCGTGTGCGCCCGCATCAGAACTCCCCACTGCACACTATGGAGCGAGCGGCCGCAGCCGCTCGTTCCATAGTGTGCACTGACATGGTTTTCTGCAGCCGCTATTCAATGAATAGCGGCCGCAGAAAACTGACATGTCAGTTCTTTGCGGCGCCGCTGGGGATCCCGGCTGGAGTGTATACTATGTGTATACACTCTGGCTGGGATCCTATAAGTGGCAAGGTAACGTATATTTTCGAAATAATCACAGCCGTTGTAGAACGGCTGTGGTTTTACAAAAATATACGTTATGTGAACATAGCCTAACCCTATCCATTATGAGGTAGAAGGTGCTAGAAGGCGGAGCAGCTGACTGCCCTGGTTGTATGGGAAATGGCTTTAATACGCGGCTATAGACATCAGATATTGACCGTCTATGACAGGGGCCCGGCTCGGAAATGAACGTCCCTCCTGGAAAGTGCTGCGAGTGTTAATCTTGGCCGCTGTCTTGTCTTTCACAGGCATTGATTCCGAGCTCCGGATTATCCAGATGGTCATATAAGATTCCTTGTGATAGGATTAACCCGCTCTCCAATCCATCTGGTACCCTTGTCGCAGACCGCGGGGGGCCTCCGTAATGATAGGGACGGACGAGCCGCTGTTTAAACCAACAGTTCTTTCATTAATTCAAGCTTATGGAAATGATGAGAAGATTTTCATTTGCACTATAATAGTAAGGATCAGTCTATATCCTATTATAGCCACACATTATGGCGTTTTATAGTAGGATATAATATCGGATTAGGTTCATAGTTTTCATCGAAGACAAAGGACTAATTCATCTTGATTGCAATACATATATATATATATATATATATATATATATATATATTGGTGAAAATGTATTTAAAGGGGTTTTATTAGAGTTCTGCCCTCTCCCACAAACAGCGCTACTCCTATCCGTAGGCCGTGTCTGGTATTGCAGCCTCATTCGCTTTTCTGGCTCATGTTAGTGAAGTAATGCCTGACAGTTTATTGTACAGGGGACGGGGTCCCTGTAACCACTTCCCAACACATTTGTTGTACTTATATGTTAAAATCTCCTATCCACAGAAGCTACCAACAACCGGCACCCCCGTCGTTGTTCAGCGCCAGCACTACACAGCAAATGGGACCGGAAACAACTGGCTTTTTTCCCTGTATAGTGGCTGAGCCTAGTTTCTGCAGCTCAGCTGTTGTTCACTTAAAGGGGTACTCCAGTGGAAATATTTTTTTAATGTCAACTGGTGTTAGAAAGTTATACAGATCTGTAAATTTCTTCTAATTTTCCAGTACTTATCAGCTGCCGTATGTCCTGTAGGAAGTGGTGTATTCTGTCCAGTCTGACACAGAGCTCTCTGCTGCCACCTCTGTCAATGTTAGGAACTGTCCAGAGGTTTTCTATGGGGATTTGCTACTGGTCTGGACAGTTCCTGACATGGACAGAGGTGGCAGCAGAGAGCACTGTGCCAGACCACACCACTTCCTGCAGGACATACAGCAGCTGAAAAGACTGTAAGACTTGTGATTACAAATTTGTATAAGTTTCTGAAACCAGTTAGTTTTTTTTTTTAGGGAGTACCCCTTTCAATGAGAGCTGAGCTGCAGAAACACAGGATCACCAATACACAGTAAACTGTGTCTCCATTCACTCCATCCAGTATAGTGAGGGTGCTTAACAGCTGACTGGCGGGGGTGCCAAGTGTCAGCATACCGCCAATAAGTAATTGATAGGCCATAAGTCTGTTTTGCTGGTAAAAAATCTGAATAGGTTTTTTTTTTAACCATCCCAACTTTATTAAATTAAACAAAATTCAATATACGGTACCTCAAATAGTACCATTGAAATATACAATCTAATGTCAACCAGGGGTCCAATGAAGGCTTTCCAAAAGATAAAGGATAAAATAAAGGAAAAAATGCCGCCATAAGGAAACATATTTGATGGCGTATAAAGCAAAACATGGTGTAAAGTGAAACTGGATCAGTTGCCCCTAGCAACCAATCAGATTCCACCTTTCATTCCTCACAGACTCTTTGGAAAATGAGAGGTGGAATCTGATTGGTTGCTAGGGGCAACTGAGCCAGTTTCACTTTACACCATGTTTGATAAATCTCCCCCGTCGACCTTGTACTTCTGTGATTTTTCATTAATAGATCTCATATGAGCAGGCCCGCTTCTGCCATGAGGCGGAATGAGCCTTCCGCCTCAGGCGGCAGATTTTGCGGTCCGGCAGGGGGCGGCATTATGTCCCCGCTCACCTGTCCCGTCGGGGCGGCCGCTCACCTGTCCCGTCGCCCGCGCTCTCCACATCCCGTCAGGTCCCGCGATGTCACCCTGCAGCTGTCACGGACCTCCAGGCTGTGGTGAGTGCCCGGGGTCGGTGGGGGACGCGCTGGGGTGATCGGGTCGCGCGGGACCGCCCCGCGCGACCCGATCACCCCACTCACTCACCACAGCCTGGAGGTCTGTGACATTGCGGGACCTGACGGGATGTGGAGACAGCAGAGAGCGCGGGCCGGCTGCGGCGTGGGACAGGTGAGTGGATGGCTGCGGCGACGGTGGGGGTGGGGGTGGGGTGGGGGGGGGGGGGGAGTGCCGGCCATCACTCGGGGCGGCCGCCTGAGGTTTGCCTCAGGCGGCAGAAACCCCAGAATCGGCCCTGCATATGATGAATGAATTAATGTAAAAAGTATCGGCGTTCGCTCTTACACTATCTGCCTCTTTTTTTTAAAAAACCATAAAGCTGACTCTTAAGATGCTATCGCGTGTATCTTCTCTCATTTATGGCCTCGAAAGAGCACAAAACCCAAATAAAAGGACACCAAGCATGCTCGGAGACAGTTGGCAGATGACCTCGGCGGGGCTCGGAGCAGTCATCCGTCATCCAATAACACACCTCTGGTGCCAAGCGGCAGCAGCTGCCCACATGTGCGAATCACTTGGCCGTGCCAGCATTGTTCCCAATGGGTTCAGGTGCTTCTTCATCTCCACATTACCTCTAACCTCGAATTTAGAAGAAAATAATATAATTTCGAGATGGTCCGGGCTCAAAAATGTTCAAAAATAGTCCTATATGGATCATTGCCCAGTGTTCTGTAGACATATGGTGCCTGTTTACGGTGACAGTATGTATATATCCTATGAATGATTCCGGGCATGCTTACACGTAGGGCGTGGATGACAAAGACACAAATAAACACATGCGGCTAATGTAGGAATGGACTGGTTTAGTCTCTGGGTGGATCTAGATTATACACAGACCCCAAGAGACTCCAGGCTCCAGTCCAAAAAATGTTTTTCACCATTCTGTTTTTCCATTCTCCTATGTTTCCAGTGGCGTTCAGGCCCTCCGGGCTTATTTAAAGATAGGCTTGTCACCGAGCGAGCGGCTATAATATCATCGGTGAAAATCTCCAACTATGAAAAAGTCACAGCTGGCTTCTCACTTCTAAAAAGGAACCAGAAGATTCCGCTCGGGTCAGAAAGGCGTCGGGCCCCGGCTCATAATGGAGAAAGTTATTTTTTGGGCCAAAAAATGATTTATTGAAGTAAAGGGATCATGACCCAATGCTAAGACCCTTCTTCTGGCCCAGAAGTGTACACCCCTGAAGCAGTGGAGCACTGGTGTAAGAAGGTTAAAGGGGTACTCTGGCATTTATTTTTTTTTTCAGATCAACTGATTTTAGATAGTTATATAGATTTGTAATTTACTTCTATTTAAAAATCTCTAAAAAGTCTTCCAGTACTTAGCAGCTGCTGTATGTCCTACAGGAAGTGGTGTATTCTATCCAGACTGACTGACACAGCGCTCTCTGCTGTCACCTCTGTCCATGTCAGGAACTGTCTAGAACAGAAGAGGTTTTCCATAGGGATTTGCTACTGCTCTGGACAGTTCCTGACATGGACAGAGGTGGCAGTAGAGAGCATTGTGTCAAAATGGAAAGAAAACTCCACTTCCTGCAGGGCATACTGCAGCTGATAAGTATGGGAAGACAAGATTTTTAAATACAAGTAAATTACAAATCCGTATAAATTTCTGATTTGAAAGAAAATTTTTATCGCCAAAATACCCCTTTAAGCAATCTCCTAATTGCCACTCTTAAAGTGACACTGTCATCCCTTTTTGCATTCTGACTTCTATACATAAGTGTAGAGTTTTCATACCTTATTTAACATCATACGTCACGGTGCTTGTTCAAGTTAAAAGTGATCTTTTATCAACTGCAAATTGTGCTTAGTGGGCGGGGCTTCACTGCAACAGCGCGGCTTACCCCCTGCCCACGGAGCCTTCCATGATGTCATAGACACATAGGCCCCGCCCCCTCGCCCGCCATTGGAACAAGCTGGCCTAAAGGTCTAGACCCCACCCCCTCTAGGTAGGCCTATACCAATTGCTGTGGATGCCTATAGGAGGATTCCCAGGTTGCAGTGCTCAGAGCAGTCAAGGTTTGACTGTGTTGGTTACACAATATTTCCAGCAAAGTTGACTTTCTTTTTACCTTTAAGTCAGAAACCACTTGATGCGGGCCTGACTGGGATAAGTACTTTGAGAAAAATCCTGATTTCATCCCCCTAAACTCCACAAGGAGCTGTGGACTCCTGAAGGAGGATTCCCACATTGCAGTCCCCAGAAGAGTCAAACAAAGTTGCATGGAGACGTTTACATTGCATACAGGAAAGTGGACTCTCTAAGCCACAATTCAATGCTGGACAGACTACGGTGCAAAGTCTTTGGAATCTGGTCTTCGTACCTAATTCTCACATGGAGGTGCGGACTGGTGGATGATTCCTATGCTGTTGTTAGGTGAAGTTATTAGAGTAGTGGTATAGGCAGGAATGAAGATGAGGGCTGTCACCTGAAGGTCAGACAGACTGTGACAAGCCAAAGAATAAGATAAATGCATATTCGGCAATGGTGCCCAGAGTTTTAGCCATAGCAGAACCTCAAGTACCAGGCAATGGAACTGCTCAAGATCAAGGCCAAGGTCAACTGGATGAAGTCATCATAGGGCATGGTGTTGGAACAGGGTGAGGTGAGTAAGAGGGACTCAAATTGAAAGTTATAACTTACTAACTTTTGTCATACCGTAACATGACCCACCTGTGCTATGTTGCGCTCTCATTGAGCCCTATGGGCAATAACGTTATTAACATGACAACATGGCTTACAGAAAAATTCTGGTAGTCTGAAGGTTCTATACCCAGATAAGAGGCAGAAAATAGCATTGAAAGGGTTCCCAATGGACTGGCATCAATTTTAAAGAAAAACACTGAACTGACTATACATCTACATTACAGAACTGCAACCCCCCCCCCCCCCCCCCCCCTCATCCTGCTCGTCACGGCTGGTATACACCACAAAAAAGGTAAGAATACGCCGGGGTGTAACAATAATAAATGTCCCCCTTTGTTTATACAGCTCCTATGCAAAATTATTTATCTCCAGGGTAACAGACTACAAACAAACCCTGTGTAGTCTGACCCATATACCCTCATATACCCCCTTGTTTAATGGACACAAGATATAGAAAAAAAACCCCACTTATATGATAATTAAAAAAAAATTTAAAGGAACAAATCCTAGCAAGCTCCTCTGACAAGAGGCCAATACACGTTCCCATCCTGCCTCCTGAATGTTATTTTATTACTCTGGAAGCCTCCAGAAGAAAAGATTTGTCTGATGTAAATGTATTAATATTGAACGCCTAGATAAAGAAATCCTCACAAGCAGGAGGCAAAGCGAAATAAATTGAACCGGCCATTTAAAAAGAGGAACATTTAACATCTTGTCAGTCTCCTCTCTGGCTGCCAGGACCTCTTGAGTCTGCTCGCTTTCATTTGCATAAACACTGGCAGAGAGTTCAGCGTAGCTGCTAGCACTAATGGTACATAAAGTAATTTAGTCACTTCTCCCCGGAATGCTGTCAGGGTGACGAGTTCCCCTGCTTTCCCTTGTAGCATATTCAATCATTGAATAATAATGTAGTGCAGCTGGCAGCTCAGAGGGGTCCTGCACTATCCCTGGATGAGACTAAAGCCTTTAGTCACCGGGGAAGGGATGAGATACGTATGCTTCCCTCCGCGCACATCAGCCCTGTGATTTGGAGTCGTTACCGGATTTGATTAGTCTTTTTTTAAAAAAAAAAAAATCCAAATAGATCTGGAACTTCACAGAGAATCGTATGGGGAAGCAATCAGAAAGTAGGTCGGAGAATTCAATTATTTCTCTACAGTTATAATTTTATATCGGTCACAAAATAGTTATATTTACTGTTATAGTTATATCTATAGATGCTATGCAGAACTAGGTGTCTCCAAGGTAACAGACTACAAACAAACCTTGTGTAGTCTGGTTTTGCAGTCATACAATTTTAATCTCTCCCCTATTTCAGCATTGGACGATGATAAGGCTGGTTCGCACAGTAAAATGTAACATTTTGGGGGACATTTATTAAGACCGACACACCAGTCTTAAATTAGGCCCTGCCCCCATTCACACTAAAGAATTTACTAAGTGCATGCCTCTAAGGTAAGTCCGGCAGGACCAGTGCCTGCCATACAGAAATCTACACAGTGAGGGTGAGGGTCCCTACCTTGCTGCAACAACCCCCCACCCCCCCATTCCGCTCATCACCGCTGGTATACACCACGGAGAAGGTAGGAATACGCCAGGGGTGTAACAATAATAAATGTCCCCCTTTGTGTCTACAGCTCCTATGCAAAATTATTTGTCTCCAGGATAACAGACTACAAACAAACCCTGTGTAGTCTGATCCTAGAGTTTTTTATAACCCGACAAATAGAGGTCAGTATGGGACAATGTTAGGGCTTACTCACATGGTATATTTAAAAATTGCACTTTAAAATCCTCGTAGAAATCCACGTCTGAAATCCATGAAATCCTTGGTACTGATTTATAATGGGAGAAAGCTGCATTGCGTACGATGCACAATATTTAGCATGTGCGCTAGTCACCTTTCATAAGTTCCCCCATTCAGTTCTATTTAATATTCTAATCTTCTTATATGTTTTGACCACTAGAGGCGCTATTCTTTCAGCCTCTTTTAATATTAAGTATTGCTAAGAAACCAATATCTTGATCTGTCTATAGGTAATCTAAGTCCAGTTGCCTTAGATATCACTTCATGTATGACATTTGATTAGGTCCATTTTTCAGTCTATACCTTCTTTATGTGGAGTGGACTATAGTTCTGTGGTTGAACCCAATGACGTAGATTTTGTAAAACAATAACTAGGGTATCTTACCATGTTCAAGATACGAAGGAGTGCCATCCGAGGGGTCCAGCCTGCGCGCCCTTCTTCCGTGTTTTGAGTTGTTATGGACGAACATATTATCCGATACAGCCAGCACATGTCCGTCCACATTGATGGTGGTAGACACAACAACCTGTAACGAGACACCAAGATGGATTACTAAGATGGTGTGCACTAGACATGGCTGGACAAAGGTCAAACGTTTACCATCCACCTTAGTCTGGCATTCACAATCCCTATGACCCAAAATTCCTTATAACCATGGAATTGTATATACAGATTGCAATGTTTAAAATGTTTGAAGCATCAAGTTGACTTTCAAATTCATTCTAGACCCATAGAGGACCTTGGAGGACAGTGCACCCCAGCCTTTTGTACATTGTGATCCAATACGTAGCTCACAGCCATGTTCACACACTATCAAAATGGCGGACGTCATTTTGACAGTGTATGAACATAGCCTAAAGGTCCTCCATAGGTGGTGTACAACTTATCAGAGTTATAACCAAGTGTTGACTATTAGCGATATGGTGTTGCCCCTTATCCTTATACTATGCTACCCATGCTGCCCAATTCTGCACAGTATTAACTTTATTTGCCAACAAGTTGAGATCATATCACGAAATTCTGTTCTTTTGGTATCATCCTTACTGCAGAACCAACAAAAATTACCAGAATGTGTATATAGCCCTTCAGGGGTGGGACAAATTCTCTAGGTACCAAAAGCAGGGGTTTAAAATCAGTGGGGGTGGAGGGGATATGCTTCACAGGTTTGCTTCAACTCTGCTATGGATGCATGTTGTGCCTGCATACTTAGCAACAAATGAAAAGGCAAAACCAAGACACTTAAGCCCCACCCCTGAACAGCCTGAGAAACGCCCCCGAGGACCTGGTAACAGAGCCAAATGCCAATATTTGTTCCTGTGTATGTCATTCCCATAAATATATATCAGCTATAGACGGAAATGTTAAAAAACTTACAAAACCCCCTCCCCCCACTGCCTTCCTCTGCCTACCCCTCATCCCAACCTTGGTTTCTAAGCCGTGACAGCAATTTAGCTTCCCTACTACATATTCCAGTGTTCCATTGCTTGTAGTAACAGCAGAAATCTGATATGGAAGCATCTGTGCTGTCACTACTACAAAAGATGTCACGGAAAAAAAAAAAAAAAAAACTCACCGCCAAAGCCCGCTCAGTTGTAAACGGAGTTGAAAGAAGACCCTGGTTGACGGAAAATACATCGCTTCCTGCGCTCTATTTCATTTGCTGACATAAACTGCGGCTCCGGCTGATTTATTTTAAATAGTTAACCCAGCCGAGATGTTTTGGCATTACAAGCGTAATAAAAAACGCTTCACATTGAAACAGATTATATTGGGAAATAAGTGAGATAAAAATGCCAAAGTCTGCGTGTAAATTACTACGGCGACAATTGTTCCTCTAAATACTTAATAAAGATAGGAAGAGGGAAAAGAGAGAAAAAAAAAAGACTTTGTGTGGTATAATGGACTATACCCTATTGTGCAGGTACGGAGGGTGATGATGATGAAGGGGGGTGGGGTAGGGGGTCTACGCCGATTGTAGACAGAGTCGCCCTAGGAGATGTGTTTATTCCTTTTGCACCCAAATATAATAATTATCTGTTAATTGCCACCCTGTCTGGCGCTACGTGCCAACGTACACAATCCTGCCGTTTTGCTCCGTTCCTCTATAATCCACCTATTATGTTGACTAATTGACTTAGCTCGACACTGCACTGTTTCCTCCATTATCAGCTGCTGTCAGCCGCCGGCTCTCCCGGCTGCAGAGGAGGGGGGGACGGAAGGGTGGGCTCCTTTTGATTGATCACCGATAGATTGACATGCAGATTCATTTAATTAGAATCACCTCACTTGAGATATGAGAGAGAGACCAATAGACTAGGACTAATGGATCAGTTACCTAATGTTTCAGCTGCCAGAACGGGATGAAAAAAAAAAAAAAAAAAGACTTTGTGGTACTCTGGCATTCTTCCCAGGTCCCTTTGTAAATCTATCAGTGTAACCCTTCTTTGCTTTGAGTGCCACGTGAAGGGGTGACACGCTTATGAGGTCATCGTGCTGACCCGATGTCTGCTCGCGGGGCCTGGTTTCTCGCCTGATGCCACTCAGGGATGTGTATGGCATTTTCTTTACTTTAAGTGTTCTTAAATCTGCCCGAAACTCCTGATACCATGCTGCAGATACAATAGAGACTGACGACGGGGACCGACATCACATTGGAGTAAAATTATAAAAAGATGGGGCCTGCAGTATTCATTCAGACCCAAACCAGATCAATATATCACCCTCACACTGCTCCCTATCGAATAGACTCCCACTCATGGCCCTCTCTTACATAGGCTGCTATTCATGCCCCCCCCCTCTTTCACATAGACTGACACTCATGGTCCCCTCTCATAGTGACTTCCACTTATGGCCCTCTCTCTCATATAGACTGCCACTTATGGCCCTCTCTCTCATATAGACTGCCACTTATATCTCTCTCTCATATAGACTGCCACTTATGGCCCTCTCTCATATAGACTGCCACTTATCTCTCTCTCTCTCTCTCTCTCTCTCTCTCATATAGACTGACGTTTATGGCCCTCTCTCTCATATAGACTGCCATTTATGTCTCTCTCTCTCATATAGACTGACGTTTATGGCCCTCTCTCTCATATAGACTGCCATTTATGTCCCTCTCTCTCATATAGACTGCCACTTATGGTTCCCTCTTTAACATAGACTGAAATTCATGGCCCCCTCTCTTACCTAGAGCACCACTCATGCCACTTATAGCCCCCTCTCACTTAGAGTGCCACTCATGCCCCCCCTTTCACATAGACTGACACTCATGGCACCCTCTCTAATATAGACTTCCAATTACGGCCCCCCCTCTCATATAGCCCTCTGTAACATAAACTGAAATTCATGGCCCCCTTTCTTACTTAGAGTGCCACTTAAGGACCCCTCTCTTTCGCATAGACTGGCACCCTTTCTCATATAGACTTCCACTTACAGCCCCTTCTCATATAGAGTGCCACTCATGCCCCCCCCCCCCATATAGACTGCCACTCATGGCGCCCTCTCTTATATATACTGCCACTCCTGGCCCCCTCTCTCATACAGACTGCCACTTATAGCCCCCTCTCACTTAGATTGCCACTCATGGCGCCCTCTCTCATATAGAATGCCAGTTATGGTCCCTTCTCTAACATAGACTGAAATTCATGAGCCCCTCTCTTACTTAGAGTGCCACTCATGGACCCCTCTCTTTCGCATACACTGCCACTCATGGTCCCCTCCCTCACATAGACTGCCACTTATGGCCCCCTCTCTCATATGGACCGCAGCTTATGGCACCCTCTCTCTCATATAGACTGCCACTCATTGCCTCCTCTCTCATACAGACTGCCACTTATAGCCCCCTCTTGCTTAGACTGACACTCATGCACCCCTCTACACACAGACTGACACTCATGGTGCCCTCTCTCACATAGACTTCCACTTATGGCCACCTCTTTCACATAGAATACAACTCATGGCCCCCCAAAATCCTGCAGTTATGGTGGGTTTCTGATTGTTGCCAGCCTATGGGCAAGAATGGATTTTTTTTTTTTAATTTATTTAATTATTTTTTTTTTTAATTTCACGCCAGCCATATAATGTACAATAAATAAAGATTGCGGAGACGTCACAATCAGGAAGGTTGACATAGGCAAGATTGTTTCCTGGCGGCTGATAAAAGGGAACAACAGATCCTAGAAGACTGAGCAGCTAATAGACATGCCTAAGGTTTAGTACCGCTTTAAAAATATGCAATAAAAGAAACATGAAGCCATACAGTTATTTCCCAGAATGCACCAAATAAAAGCTGATGACATTATTCTGGTTTAGCCACTGGGATCACAAGGGGATCTTAGCACAATCCCAGAATGCTTTGAGGGAAGGTAGGATCATGACCCCGCTCACAGATCTGTCAATCAAACCCCTTCTCCTCCTCACTCGCCCAGATTCTTTGCACGATACAGAGATTCTATCAGACAGAGGCGTCATTCTAATACAGAGGATACAATGTCCAAATCGCTATCGAGAACAGAACGCTATGGAACACTTGTTCCATTTGTAGAAATGAAAGATTGCTTATTAAACAGGACGGCCTACCGTATGTAGGTATCTATCTGAGGAGAAAATGTCTGCCCCCTCTCCTCATGTTATAACCCAATCATAGAGAACATAATTACTGTTACATCTGGGGAATCAGAGGTGACCTCCTATCATATTGGGGGAAACAAGAAAATGATGGAGCTCTCAAAACTGATTCAGACCCCCGAATAGACCAAAAGGCCACTCTCATATAAACAGCTTCCCATGCTCACTACCAAATGGACTTGCAGTCATGGCCCCCTCTCACACAGACTGCCACTCATGGCCCCCTCACACATAGACTGCTACTCATGGCCCCCTCACACATAGACTGCCACTCATGGCCCCCTCACACATAGACTGCCACTCATGGCCCCTTCTCACATAGACTGCCACTCATGGCCCCCCTCTCACACAGACTGCCACTCATGTCCCCCTCTTACATACACTGCCACTTATGTCCCCCCTTTCACACAGACTGCCACTCATGGCCCCCCTCTCACATAGACTGCCACTCATGGCCCCCTCTCACATAGACTGCCACTCATGGCCCCCCTCTCACACAGACTGCCACTCATGCCCCCCCTCACATACTCTGCCACTTATGTCCCCCCTTTCACACAGACTGCCACTCATGGCCCCGCTCTCACATAGACTGACACTCATGGCCCCCTCTCACATAGACTGACACTCATGGCACCCTCTCACATAGACTGACACTCATAGCCCCCTCTCACATAGACTGACACTCATGGCACCCTCTCACATAGACTGACACTCATAGCCCCCTCTCACATAGACTGACACTCATGGCCCCCTCTCACATAGACTGACACTCATGGCACCCTCTCACATAGACTGACACTCATAGCCCCCTCTCACATAGACTGACACTCATGGCACCCTCTCACATAGACTGACACTCATGGCACCCTCTCACATAGACTGACACTCATGGCCCCCTCTCATATAGACTGACACTCATGGCACCCTCTCACATAGACTGACACTCATGGCACCCTCTCACATAGACTGACACTCATGGCCCCCTCTCACATAGACTGACACTCATGGCCCCCTCTCACATAGACTGACACTCATGGCCCCCTCTCACATAGACTGACACTCATGGCCCCCTTTGTCAAATAGACTGCCACTTATGGCCCCCTCTCACACAGACTGCCACTTATGGCCCCTCTCTCACATAGACTGCCACTCATGGCCCCTCGCTCACATAGACTGACAGTCATGGGCTCATGGCCCCTCTCTCACACATACTGACACTCATGGTCACCTCTTTCACATAGACTGACACTCATTGCCAACTCTTTCACATAGACTCTGACATAGACTGACACTCATGGCCCCCTTTGTCAAATAGACTGCCACTTATGGCCCCCTCTCACACAGACTGCCACTTATGGCCCCTCTCTCACATAGACTGCCACTCATGGCCCCTCGCTCACATAGACTGACAGTCATGGCCCCTCTCTCACACATACTAACACTCATGGTCACCTCTTTCACATAGTCTCTGACATAGACTGCTACTCATGGCCCCTTTTTCACACAGATTGAAACTCATGGCCCCCTTTATCACACAGACTGCTACTTATAACCCCTCTATCACACAGACTGACAATCATGGCCACCTCTTTCACATAGACTGACACTCATGGCCACCTCTTTTTCAAAGACTACAAAGCATAGCTCTCTTTTTCACATAGACTTCTACTTGTGGCCGTCTTTCTCACACCGACACTCATGGCCACCTCTTTCACATAGATTGAAACTCATGGCCCTCTATATCACACAGACTGCCACTCATAGCCTATCTCTCACATAGACTGACATTCATGGCCCCCTCTATCACACAGACTGCTACCTATGGCCCCCTCTCCCATAGACTGCCAGACATGGTGTTCTCACATAGATTTCCTCCCAAGGCTCCCCCTCTCTCACATAGACTGCTGCATATGGTCCTTCTCTCTCACATAGACTGCTGCTCATCAACATTTTTTTTTTACTTTTGTGGCAGAGTAGTTTTTACATTTATATATGCATGCATTAAATAAATCTGCAGTGTCTTGCAGTGAAAACAAGTTCCATGCATACACTGTGACGTGGCTGGAAGCCTTGCTGTTCACATTCATACATACAGGGTTAATATTACTATTACTACTACTAAGGCTAATAACACTTAACACACCCTCATATACAGAAAACGTATCATCCTCTACTCTTGTTCTTTTTTTGAATAATATCTGAAAATTAAAAAAAAACTGTGTGGAGCTGGAGCGCGGAGCGGAGCGGCGGACAGATGGTTATATTTACAGAGGGGAAGCATGTTGCTGTGTCAGTGTATATAATTATTTGCTCCAGTGCCAGCCTGTTGTTTTCAGATAAAGCGGCATAGCAGTTTAGGAATCCCCCCGCAGAATGTTCGCAGGATTCTCAGAGTTATGTAACATTAGCGTCTGTTACAGGCACGGACGCCAAATTTACTGAGGGAATTTTACGCTGTCAGCTGTTTTAAGGGCTTGTTCACACGGAGGGGGCTAAAAAAGTGGCGTTCGCTACTGCATCTCAGTTGGTGCATATTATACCAAAGGGCTTTCATAGGTTTCATAGGGACTAAAGGGAGTTGAGGAGGATGCTTGGATCCATGGGGGGGTGGAGAAGTAGTCAAACCCAGGCTCCATAAGAACATACCAGTTATACATGGCACATAGTGAGTTTTACTAATCTTACACCCAACATGTCAAGTTACACCTCTGACCTCATGGGAATTTATACTATAGAGGCCAGCCATGGTGCCCATGGCAAGAAGAGAATGGGAAGGGGATGTTGCGGGGGGGGGGGGCAACCAAAACCAGACTGTAAGGCTCTGAGATGTTGGAGAGGGATGGTATGAACCAGTAACAGTAGGGGCCTCCATATATGAATCCAATCGAGAACATTCTATCATACTAAATACATTGCTCCATACAACTTAAAGAGGTTATCTAGCCTCGGGATAGGCCTTAGATATTACATCGGTGGGGGCCTAACTCCGCCAGTCAGCTATATAATGGGTCAAGTGCTTTTTCCGGAGCTGCAGCCTTTTTTAATCTTGGTATCTGGTCGTCCTTGGCACTTCAATATACTGCAATATTGTCCAGTCGTAAGACTAGATCATCCATTTGATATGCCTGGGATAACACCTTTAATGTAATAAGACGCCATCTTGTTTTTAAAAAGTTTAGATTCTACTTTGACTAGCTTTGACTTTTTTTCTTCCTCTTCCGGAAGGGAGCTAATTTACATGCTTTTTCCCCATTGGCTGAAAATAAGTCTCTTCAAGAGAAACAGTACCTAAACTAAAATCTGTCCCTATAACTACCTAGTGGATCTCTCCAGTGGGACAAAAACCTCTAACCCCAGGCTCTTTCCATCTAGCATATCAGCCTTCCATTGGTGGTAAATATTGGGAAGATATCCTCAAAACATATATAGTAAATACTTTTTTTTAGGAAAGCCTATGTGTACAAATGCGTAAATGTTTCTGTATAATTGAATAAAAACCTGCCAGTCCAGTGGCGTAACCACCATGAAGGCAGACCACGCCACTGCTACGAGGCCCGTGCACTAAGGGGGCCTGCAGGTCTGGTCCTTTAACTGTCAGCGCTCTGACTGACAAAGCAAGAAGCCATTGACTTCCTACTGTATTGCACCTCCAGCCACAAGAGGCCGCTCTCTGCCCCATTACTTGTGTGGTTCACAGCTGGGAAAGAGAGGAACACTGGAAGCCTGTGCTGAGCCAGGTACGTATTTGTATGGGGGGGGTAATGGGTCCCCATGGCAAAAAACTGTACAAGGGAGTGGCCCATAAAACCTCAGGCCATGTTCACATTGCGAGAAACACATCGGCCGTTCTGTGACCTGGCCGGGTCACAGAATGGCCGTTGTTACTAAAGATCATCCCAGCTATGGGTAGGATCTACGAAGTGTACGCCAGAGGCATACGCCAGAGAAAAGGTGCAGATTCACCCCTTCTCCCTGGCGTACACCTCCCGTACGCCCAGCTCGCCTGATGGACGGGCTGGCAGAGCTTGCGGGCGCGTGATAAGGCGGGGAGGAGGCGTGGCCTCGCAGGCGTAAGTAATGATGATCTACACTCTACACCTGCTGTAGGTGTCCGTCTCTTAGTGTATCCTGCCGGGGGAAAGGGAGCGGGGCCTAATATAAGACCGGCGTACTTGTACGACGATCTTCATAAATCCCCCCCTTAGTGTTCATTCACGGACAACGTATGTTTTGTATAAATCACGGCCTTTGTTGCAAATTGTTGCACACATACATTGTGTGAACATAGCCTCATAGTCCACTGGATACTGAGAAAACACCCTTTCAGGATACAGTCGGCTTATGCACCTAAAGCAGGGGTGGGGAACCTCCGGCCCGCGGGCCGCATCCGGCCCCTGAGACCTCCCGATGCGGCCCGCGGCCCGCAGCTCCCCTGTGACACGCGCTGCTCTGGAGGAGGAAGGAGCCGGCGCACACAGCATCCTCCGGTGTCTGTGACAGCTGCCGTGCTGTCTGTGTCGGCTCCTTCCTCCTCCAGAGCGGCGCGTGTCTTCAGTCTCCTGCGGGCTGCGTGCGATGACGTCATTTCATCGCGCGCCGCCTGCAGGAGAAGACCGGCACAGAGGACCTGGGAGAGAAGAGGACCTGGGCAGCGTGGGAGCGGAGGTAAGGTGAGTGGGATGTTTATTTTTTTTTATTTGGGGGTTAAATAGGCTACCAGGGACATGACTGATGGGGGGGATAACTAGGCTACCAGGGACATGACTGATGGGGGTTAACTAGTCCACCAGGGACATGACTGATGGGGGGGGGGGGGATAACTAGGCCACCAGGGACAAGACTGTTGGGGGTTAACTGGTCCACCAGGGACATGACTGTTGGGGGTTAACTAGGCTACCAGGGACATGCCTGATGGGGGGGATAACTAGGCCACCAGGAACATGCCTGATAGGGGTTAACTAGGCTACCAGGAACATGACTGTTGGGGGTTAACTGGTCCACCGGGGACATGCCTGATGGGGGTTAACTAGGCTACCAGGGACATGACTGGGGGGGTTAACTAGGCTACCAGGGACAGGCCTGATGGGGGTTAACTAGGCCACCAGGGACATGACTGTTGGGGGTTAACTAGGCCACCAGGGACATGACAAATGGGGGTTAACTAGGCTACCAGGGACAGGCCTGATGGGGGGTTAACTAGGCTACCAGGGACATGCCTGATGGGGGGGTTAACTAGGCTACCAGGGACATGAATGAGGGATTAACTAGGCTACCAGGGACATGACTGATGTGGGTTAACTAGGCTATCAGGGATATACCTGATGGGGGTTAAATAGGCCACCAGGGACATGCCTGATGGGGGTTAACTAGGCTACCAGGGACATGACTGATGTGGGTTAACTAGGCTACCAGGGACATGACTGATGTGGGTTAACTAGGCTACCAGGGACATGCCTGATGGGGGTTAACTAGGCTACCTGGGACATGCCTGATGGCGGTTAACTAGGCTACCAGGGACAGGCCTGATGGGGGTTAACTGGTCCACCAGGGACATGCCTGATGGGGGTTAACTAGGCCACCAGGGACATGACTGATGGGGGGGATAACTAGGCCACCAGGGACATGACTGATGGGGGGGGATAACTAGGCTACCAGGGACATGGCTGGGGGGGTTAACTAGGCTACCAGGGACATGACTGATGGGGGTTAACTAGGCTACCAGGGACATGGCTGGGGGTTAACTACAATAGCAGGGGCACTAGGGGAACAATACCTTGCCTTGCCCTGGGTGCTGGAAACCCCCGCTACTGACTGCCGGGCACGGTATGCGGCCCTCAAATGATTTTATTAATGCCCGACCGGCCCTCGACATGGAAAAGGTTCCCCACCCCTGACCTAAAGCCTTCCTCAAATGACCCTAAATATATTAGTGTAAAGACAGTTCACACAACAATTTCCATGACCACCCCTGAGACTGTGTAATGTAGTATAATGGTGGTCACCAAAAGCCAATGTCCAGTGGTTGCTAGGCAACTACTAGGAAATCATTTGCAGATACATATATATGCTATACATTACATTTTTTATATACCCCACGTCAGCCATATTGCCATTGTCCTGACAATGATGAATCAACGTCGTACCGCGATATGACAGAGATCGAAATGATCTCACTTTGTGTTCGTTAACACCTTGTAATAAACAGGTCATTAGCCCTATGATCAGCGAGACATCAGGCTCCTTCCCCCGCTATGGAAACGATGAAGACAGCGACAAGACTCCGATGCGGCTGTTTGCTTCGTCTGCAGCCTTCTAAATCATTTATTAGGGAATTATGTGGGACTGCTGACTTAATGGCGCTGCCTATGAAGCTCCGACTACTTCCTGAGCATGGGAGAGCGTGATTAATTCCGGGAAAATGCAAAGGTCACCCTAATTGACATGACCTACGTAATTAAGCAATCTCTGTTTACACGTTGCGAGACGGCACTGCTGTGAAGATGGCACTCCTGACAGAATGTCGTTACAGGTCCAGAGATCAGGAGCCTCCCGCGTGTCGCTGCCACTCACCTACACAGATCTCTGCCCGCCGAGAACACTCACGGCCCGCCATCCTCCGAGACGCCGCTCATGACTGGAGAATGCCAGCATGGTGACACGGATCTAATAACAATAGCCATTTACTGGTAATTATACAGGTGCGCCAGCGCCGTGATGGTAATCTAGATTAAAAGCCGGAGCATGCTTCTAATATAGAATAACATTAATCATGGCCTGAAACAGACAGACCACCTTTTCATACTGACAACCTTAGACTAATAAGACTGGCGCTACCCAGAGACCTCATCCCCCCCGTCTCTGTTCTGCCGAGGAAGTGCAACTGGGTAATGAACAATTAACACTGTATCGGCCTTCAAGCCCTGAAGGTAATATAAATATAGCAGCTCCGACTGATGGAAAGGAATAAAATTCTTGAGCATTGACAGTAGATAAAACCGGGTCCTTGGGAGGTGAAGATGTAATAGAGATGGGGACCACCAGTCTGTCGCCCCCCATGCAAAGTATATCATTGCATGCTGTGACATAGGATATACCTGCGGCCTATATATTGTATAGAACTGGTCTGGCTAACATGTGCATGCAGTTTACCTACTCTCCTTCTATACTATGTTAGCCAGCCAGCAACAAGCTCTGTACTGGTGAGTGGCAAATACCAACTGGTAATGAACAAGTAACAGTGTATGAAGGTAATATATATAGCTAGCATCAAGACTGACGTTCTCGAATGCCAGTCATAAATTAGGCCTCGCCCCCTTTTCCTGGCCGGATTCACTAAGAGGTGCATGCCTTGACCCTGCACCCAGCGCACCAAATCTACACCTGCTTCCGGGTGCGAGCAGATGTAAATAATAAATAAGGCGCGGAAGGAGGCTACACCTCCTCCCCACCTTGCCACGCCTCCCCTGCCCGCCCATCAGGCGAGCGGGGCATACAGCAAGTGTACGCCAGGGGTAGGGGCGAATCTTCCTGGCGTACACCCCTGCCGGACCCTTTATAAATGTCCCCACTTGTGTCGGGGAAGGAAGGAGAACTGGTCCTTGGTAGGTCTATTTTGAGAAAGGGACAACCAATCTGTCACCTCAATGGACCCATGGGAATTATATTGTTGTGTCTTGTGACATAGTACATACATGCTGCCTATATATTGTGGGGATCTAGTCACTTTAAAGGATAAAATCTCTATGGCGTTCACATTGGGGAGATTTATCAAACATGGTGTAAAGTGAAACTGGCTCAGTTGCCCCCGGCAACCAATCAGATTCCACCTTTCATTTTCCAAAGAGTCTGTGAGGAATGAAAGGTGGAATCTGATTGGTTGCCGGGGGCAACTGAGCCAGTTTCACTTTACACCATGTTTGATAAATTTCCCCTATGGTCTCTATGTTTCTGTTTCCGTCTATACTATGCTAGCCAACCAGCAACATGCTCTGCACTGATGAGCGGCAAAAACTTGTGAACATCTTTCTAGGGATGTGTAATTTCCCATATTATAGTCATATTTCTATATTTTATATTTCCATACGGATGGTTTATTAAATCCCCAGTTATGTTCTTAGGCTTCTTAAAGGGGCTTTCTTTGATAAACAGCACCATATTTGCCTTATTTTGGTAGGTTCCACTCACTTCAATGGAACAGAGGAAAGGAGTGGTGCTTTTTTTTTTTTTTTTTTTAGGGGGGGGGGGGGGGGAGAAGCAGCCATGTTTTTTGAATCCTGGATAACCCCTTTAAAGGAGTGAAACATAGGCTTAAAGGGATGTTACTATCTATCTATGTATCTCCTATCTGTCTATCTATCTACTTTTATATTACAAAGTTATATACATTTATTAAAGTAATGTAAAAAAAAAAATAATAATAAAAATTAATGCATCCCCCCACTGGAATATCCCTTTAAATAAAACTCTGTACAAAGAGGGGTACATCTGATAGGGTGATAACCTTCCATTGCCCCTAATGCTGTATATGCTGATTGCATCCTTATAGAAATGCTATACACATTGATTAAGTACTAAATGCCCTATAAATTCCCAGTTAAGAACAAATTACATTTTTACAGGGAGCACCTTTAATAGTGCGCGGTAGTAATGGCACGTGGTAATGGAGTCAGTACCGGGGGGCCCTCCGCGTCTTCTCCTCCACTCTCCTAGAACCTTTTTACATTTAAAAAATGCATAGGTTGTGAAACGGAGCCAAATTACAAGCCATTCGCATGTAAGAGGAAGGGGGAATGGATTTTAAATGGACTTCAGATGATGTCATGCCCATTTAGACTGCCGCCACCTGCTTTGATCTCCTGCAAATTAAAATATTACTTTTTTTTGTTGTAGTTTGCAATTTAATTAACTGCACTAATTGAATTTTCCTAAGTGGCTGAACATGGAGGGAAAGTCTTCAATGTGTTATAGTCAGGGCCATTAGGGAATGTGGGCCGTGTCCTTAGGAAATCACCCTGGAAGGTGCACAGACTTATCTCTATCAGCTACTTTTTTCTCCGGGACACTTTATAGTAGAAACTTCGGATAGAATGTTATATAGAAAGGATGAAAAAAATAATATTTAAAGAATTCTGTGAATTAATAACAATAATACATTTTTTTTTATAGATAAAATAGTTAAAGGGGTTGTATATATATATATATATATATATATATATATATAATTCCCTTTTTTTTAAATCAACTGGTGCCAGAAAGTGCCATAGATTTGTGATTTACTTCTATTAAAAATTCTCAAGTCTTCCGGTACTTATCAGCTGCTGTATTTCCTGCAGGAAGTGGTGTATTTTCTACAGTCTGACACAGTGCTCTCTGCTGCCCCCTCTGTCCATGTCAGGAACTCTCCAGAGCTGTGGTGAATCCCGTTAGAAAACCTCTCCTGCTTTCCAGACTGGAAAGAATACACCACTTCATGTACTAGAAGACTTGAGAATTTTTAATAGAAGTAAATTACAAATCTATGGCATTTTCTGGCACCAGTTGAACTGAAAAAAATAAATAAAAATTAATTATATATATATATATATATATATATATATATATATATATATATATATATGAACAACCCCTTTAACTATTTTATCTATGATTTTTTTTTTTTACCGGAAGACTTGAGTTTTTATTAATAGAAGTAAGTTGCAAATCTCTGGCACCCGTTAATTTAAAAAAAATATATATTTTTTTTTTTTGGTGAACTACCTCTTTAAATCTATTGTTCTTAAACACTGATGGCCAAAGGCTATTCCTCTATCCTTCTTATATACAATTGGTTTTTCCGAGCATGCAATTTTTTTTTGATTGGGGAAATAGAAATAAGCCACTGCCAGAAAACAAAGGGATTGGGAGTAGGGATGGTCCAAACCCTACGAGGTTCGGGTTCGTATGAACCCGAACGCTCGACATCAGATTCCTGCTGTCGGGCCGCTCCGTGGAGCGGGTGGATACAGCGGGAGGACCGCCTGGAAAACTGGGATACAGCCTATGGCTATGGCTGTATCCCAGTTTTCCAGGCGGTCCTCCCGCTGGATCCACCCGCTGAGCGGGCAGACAGTGGGAATCACTACCGAGAGTTCGGGTTCGTACGAACCCGAACCAAACTCGGTTCGGACCATCCCTAATTGGGAGTTAAAATTTTACATGCTCAGGCTTTAAAAAAAAAAAAAAAAAAAGCCATCAAATGGCCAAAAGAAGACATTGTGGCCTTGGGCTATGTTCACACACTGTCAAAAAGCCGGACGTTTTTTTTGGAAGGCCATCATTTCTTGGTCGTTATTTTAAAACATTGGCCATTGTTTTAAATAAACAGCCGTTATTTGCCGTTAAATAACAGTCGTCTGATAAAAAGGCCATCATTTTAACCGTGTGAGAACATAGCCAGAGGCCACACTGTGTTATGTTGGCCGTTTCTTTGGATGGCCGTCATTGTGCGCCGAAATAACGTCTGTTATTTAAAAACAATAGCCATTATTTTTGGAATAACGGCTGTTGTTTTTCAAATATTGGCCGTTATTTGGGCGCGCAATGAGTCCTGAATAACTATGCGGACAGCCGTGGATCGCCATGGATTGCACGTGCGGCCCTTTGCTTCCATCATTTCTCAGTTACACATCCCTTATTGCATGGTCGACTAACAATTTTTTTAACCCATCAAAAAGAAGCAAAAGAAGCAAAGTAAAAAAAAAAGAAGAAAAAATTTATTTATAAGTAAAAAAAAAATAGATATAGTTTGGCATATTCTTACCTGGAATCTGCGCATATCCCGGGGGTTTCCGGCATTCTTCAGGCAGTTTTGGTTACACTTTAGAAAGAATTTTAGGAAGAATCTATAAATATAAAACATGAGAGAAAAGATAAGAAAATTTTTTCCAATGAAGAACAACTAATAAACATCAACAAAAACGAGAAATAAAACAGAAAACGGTTTCATCCGTACTACGCCAATTACACAAGACTTATACACACGTTCAGAGGTTTTTTCTGGCTTGTATATTGTGTCCGCTGTCAATGTTCGCATTCCACAAAAAATTGCGCACAGTGCATCTGTATCGTATTTTTTTGTGGATCCAAAAACTGTACAGTGCTTGTTTATAAAGGTCAAAGGTGATTCAAAGGTCACATGATTGCTTTTAGTTATTTCTTTGGGAATCCGTTTTTTTGGGGGGTTTTTTTGCGGACGATACATAGACATTGTGGATCCCATAGACTTCAATTGGTAATTCTGAAGAAAAATCTACTACTGATCACTACTGATCGTGTGAATAGCCCAATTGAAACAACGGGCGCTAACTAAGGGTAACTATTACATGAAGTGATTTTTCAACAATCAACGATTAACGATAAACGATCTCAAACGACTGCTATGGTGAGCGACCTGAAATCGTTCGCTTAATTACGCAGAACGATGGTAGTTACTTATGTTCGTTCTTGCGGCCGGCTTCTCGTCGCTACTGCGAACAACCGAATGACATCTTATTCCATGCGAACGATTTGCGAACGATCAACGATAAAGATAGGTTCAAATTCTATTGATTTCTCATTAGTCGTTTAATCGTTGTCTGCTATTACACTAAACGATTATCGTTCAAATCCAAACGATCTAACTTTTTTTTCGAACGATAATCGTCCCGTGTAATAGGGCCCTTAAGGAAGTAAAGTCAGGCGATTTCTAAAACGTGGCAGCCGGCAGGGGCAGGTGGGAATTTGAACAGGAGTATGAACTTCCCTCTTCCCGTATACGCAGTGAGTGGCGGGATACAGCGGGAGGACCGCCTGGAAAACTGGGATACAGCCATAGCCATAGGCTGTATCCCAGTTTTCCAGGCGGTCCTCCCGCTGGATCCGCCCGCTGTATGGAGCGGGCAGACAGCGGGAATCATTACCGAGAGTTCGGGTTCATACGAACCCAAACCGAACTCGGTTTGGACCATCCCTAGTCACGACCAGGTTAATGGACTGTGCAGCTCGGCCGTTCAGTAACTAGGGTGGGGCGCTGCTCCAGTCACTGGTTGGCTGAGCAGCTAGTCCATCAGTCGGGACAAACCTTCCCCTGTGATGATGTCACAACTCGGGGGTCCTGAGGCTGGTCCCGCTGCTCACCACGGGCGAGGGGAGAGGAAAGTTCCTACTTGCATTCAACTTTTTAGAAATCTACAGACTTCCCCTTTAAGTAAGTGATTGCGGATCTGTAATTACGGCCTAGATTATGGAATGTGTAAAGAAGTCAGAAAGATTGTATTGTGTCAAAAAAAAGTAAAAGAAAACAAACTTTTTAAATAAATTTTTTAAAAATTATATATATATATATATATATATATATTTTTTTTTTTTTTTTTTTTTAACGGATACCTCATACTTGATGTAAAGTAAATGCAATCAGATTCCAGTAGCAGAGACTGCAGCAGGTGCCTATCATTACTGGTGACAATTACAGGCTAGAGACATGACAAGGACCGTCACTGCCAAGAGCTAAGGAACACGAGAAAGGTTGGCATCCCAGCCAAAGAAACCAGTGCGCGGAGAGGATGTCACACTCCCCAGCATGGTGGCATTGCTGTCAGCGCTCTCTCATTCACAACCCAACACATAAAGTGCACTGACACCAGATACTCAATTTATCCACAGGGTGAGGTGAAGATTGTTGGCAGGAGGCCGCAACCTCCTCTCCCTCCCGCAGTCTGACCAAACTGCAGGGCTGACAAACTTTCCTGTCAGCAGAATGTCTCCATCACACGGAGAAGCGTTGAGATGCCACGCCGAAGCACAGCAGAAGACGTCGAAGAACCGATTAGGATTACTGACCGCATTACATATCACCTTTCAATGACATTGTAATGGTAATAATAACATAAAATAATTATATTATTGCCATTGTGACTACCTGCAACTTTGATTTAAAAAAAAAACAGTTGAAGTTGCATGACGGTTGCAATAATCTACAACAGTTGCCCTAGGTTGCTTACAGTAATCATTTACCCTGTATAACCACAAGGGGGCATTAGAACAGGACTGAAGCCTCCATAAATTGTCATCAGTTTTTGACAAGTTACCTGCAACTTTGTCCTCTAAATGTTAAGATTGCCCTTTTAAAAAAAAGTTGCTACGAAACCCTAGTCGCTCTTGGTAATCCTATTTATAACTATAAAGAGGCCCCAAAACAAAACTGAACAAAACAGAATGATAAATTTGTAATCAGTTACCTGCAACTTTGTCCGCTATAAGAAAATGTTAAAGTTGCATAAGAGTTGAAATATTCTTAGTGAATATGTTTAGTGTATAAATTTAAAAATCTGTGTGTGAGCTTTTCTCTCGGTCTCCCCCTCCTCCCCCCTCCCATCTGAGACAGCTGATGTAAAAAAGTCCCTGGCAGGCTTTATCTGCAACATAGTAGCTTCTTTGTAATGCTGGGAGGGTTAATCACAGTGAGTTGACTTCAGATTAACCCTCCCAGCATTACAAAGAAGCTACAATGCTGCAGATAAAGCCAGGGACTTGTTTACATTAACCATCTCAGAAGGGAGGGGGGACGAGACAGAGGGAAAAGCTCACACACAGATTTTTGTGTCTTCAGTATGGAAGTATGGAAGGAACTTTTAGTCTCACAATGGAATGGAAAGTGGCATACCCCTTTAAAACAAGAGTGATAAAGCACCACAAATAAAAGGAGTAATAATGACAAATTACCTGCAACTTTGTTACTTATAAGAAAATGTTAAAGTTGCATACGGGTTGAAATAATTATAGTGAATATGTTTAATGCATAACCTTAAAAAAGCCATAAAACAAGAGTATTAAAGGGAAAGATAATGACACATTACCTGCAACTTTATTCTTTATAAGAAAATGTTAAAGTTGTATGAGGGTTGAAATAATCTGGAGCCCTAGTTTTATAGAATAGGTTGCCAATAGTGTTCATGTTTCATTTATAACCATAAAACAAGTGATATACCCCCCCCCCCTCCCCCCCATAAAGGGAATGGTTCATTCTCTCCCCCCCGGGCTCCAGATTCAATGTGTATCTGCATCTCTGCTCTTCATGCAGAGTGAGGGGTCACTGCCTCGCAAGAAATGTGACAGGCCCACTACTTTATTATCACATTAGCGCAGGGAAGAAGCCACATAATTAACAGAACTTATCTTCATTTACTTGCTGAAAGCTGTAATATTCAATCATGCGCTGCTGCCTAATTGCTTTGTCTGCCTCGAACCGTTTTTCGCAGCACTGGATATGAGACCCGGCTAGCGGCGCCATCCATGTGCAGCTCCTTAAAGGGTTTCTTCACAATGACATAGGATTGCCCTATACATTCATACATCTCATACCCATATCCATATTACTATGCCGCCATAGCTGCCAGTACAGGGGATAGCTATGTATTGGTATCTATGGGAGATAGAAGAGTGGTCATGGGTACGGAGAATAGTCTGAACTTCCGGGAAGGGGAACATAACAGCTTCTCCATTGTCTGAAAAGGCTGATCACTCAGAACAATAGATGGATAGATAAACTGTAGATGAAGTGCTCCTTTACGGGTCCGACTTGATTTATCGTGTATCGGGTTGCAGTTCGTGCGGCCGTTACCATTTATTGTTATCGCCCATGCGTCTCCTGTTTACATCGCTACATTTTATCATCAGCGAGCATTTTCTCGATCCTCGGTCGATCAATGACATTTTTAAACAGGCCGATTATCGTCCTTTTCTAGGAATGCTCATTGCTGATCATTGGTGCAGTTAGTGGTGTGCGCCATGGTCCGGTAAGACCGTTGGGAGCACTGGGCCACCTGTTAGGAGCACTGCCCACGCCAATAGCACTGATCTGGCCCACCCCTGGCCGTCCAGCTCCATTCATTATAATTAGAGAGGGGCCAGCCATCCGGGGGCGGATTGGCACTATGGGGGCGGGCAGTGCTCCTAACGGTGCGGTCTTACCAGACTATGGAGCACACAACTAACAGCATGAAGGAAGGAAGGGAGGGAGGGAGGAAGGAAAGCAAGGAAGGAAGGAAGGAAGGAAGGGATGGAGGGAGGGAGGAAGGGAGGAAGGAAGGAAAGCAAGGAAGGAAGGAAGGGAGGGAGGGAGGAAGGAAGGAAGGAAGGGAGGAAGGGAGGAAGGAAGGGAGGGAGGGAGGGAGGGAGGGAGGGAGGAAGGAAGGAAGGAAGGAAGGAAGGAAGGAAGGGAGGGAGGGAGGGAGGGAGGGAGGAAAGGAAGGAAGGAAGGAAGGAAGGAAGGAAGGGATGGAGGGAGGGAGGGAGGGAGGAAGGAAGGAAGGGAGGGAGGGAGGGAGGAAAGAAAGCAAGGAAGGGAGGGAGGGAGGGAGGAAGGAAAGCAAGGAAGGAAGGAAGGAAGGGAGGGAGGAAGGAAGGAAGGAAGGAAGGAAGGAAGGGAGGGAGGGAGGGAGGGAGGGAGGAAGGAAGGGAGGGAGGGAGGAAAGAAAGCAAGGAAGGGAGGGAGGGAGGAAGAGAGGAAGAGAGGGAAGAAGAAAGGAAGGAAGGAAGGAAGGAAGGGAGGGAGGGAGGAAGAGAGGGAAGAAGAAATGAAGGAAGGAAGGAAGGAAGGAAGGAAGGAAGGAAGGGAAGGAAGGAAGGAAGGAAGGAAGGAAGGAAGGAAGGAAGGAAGGAAGGGAGGGAGGGAGGGAGGGAGGAAAGAAAGGAAGGGAGGGAGGGAGGAAAAGAGGGAAGAAGAAAGGAAGGAAGGAAGGAAGGAAGGGAGGAAGGGAGGGAGGGAGGGAGAAAGGAAGGGAGGAAGGGAGGGAGGGAGGGAGAAAGGAAGGGAGGAAGGGAGGGAGGGAGGGAGAAAGAAAGGAAGGTAGGGAGGGAGGAAGGAAGGAAGGGAGGGAGGGATGGATTAAGGGAAGAAGGGAGGGAGGAAGGAAGGGAGGGAAAGAAAGAAAGAGACATAATAAGTAGACAGATATATATATATATATATATATATGGGATAAATATATTAATAGAAAACATAGATCAATAGATGGATATATAGATGTATATTAGATAGAAGGAAAGATATGATATAGATATAACACAGAAAAAACAGCATTCTTACATGAGAAAGTGAGAGGGGTGCAAGCAGCGCCAACCTAGATCAAAGTTCCCAAGTCCATAAAGTGGAAAAAGTCTGCAGCACTCCATGGTATATCAAAGGGAAATGTGAATTTATTCCATTCACCTGTTACCTTTTCCACTGAATAAATTTACATTTTCTTTTGATATACCATGGAGTGCTTTTTTGAGATAGATAGATAGATAGATAGATAGATAATAGATAACAGATAGATAGATAGATAGATAGATAGATAGATAGATAGAAGATAGATAGAAGATAGATAGATAGATAGATAGATAGATAGATAGATAGATAGATAGATAGGAGATAGATAGATAGGAGATAGATAGGAGATAGATAGGAGATAGATAGAAGATAGATAGATAGATAGATAGATAGAAGATAGATAGATAGATAGATAGCTAGATAGATAGATAATTAGATACTGTAGATAGATAGATAGATAGATAGATAGAAGATAGATAGATAGATAGATAATAGAAAACTGATAGATAGATAGATAGATAGATAGATAGATAGATAGATAGATAGATAGATAGATAGATAGATAGATAGATAATTAGATACTGTAGATAGATAGATAATAGATAGGAGATATATATATATAGATAGGAGATAGATAGATAGATAGATAGATAGATAGATACTATAGATAGATAGATAGAGATAGGAGATAGATAGATAGATAGATAGATAGATAGGAGATAGATAGATAGATAGATAGATAGATACTATAGATAGATAGATAGATAGAGATAGGAGATAGATATCACTCGTTGTTGTGCCTATACAGATGCTCTTTGTAGGGTCTTGGTCGCCTGGTGATATTAAAGTAGAACCCCCCCCCCTGTGCTCTAGGACCTTGGTACACTAGTTTACTATTCTCCTGGTTTATCTGGTACCATGACAGTGACAACATAACCAATAACTTCTCATCATCATTATCATCATCCTCCTCCTGTCCTCCTTCCCTTCTTCCTCCTTCTCGGCCTCCATCACCCATCTCCCCTCCGATCATGTAACCGCACTCAGCTGTTGTGCCGTGTCACTTGCACTTAGTGTGTTCACGCTGGAGGATTAACCTACACTTATATTTATGTCCCATCTTAACCTCATCTTAACCAAGATGAGAGCGGAGCTCTTGGTGCCATCCGCCGGCGTGCTTGTTGCCATCTATAGATACAAGGCTCCTCATATTTGTCTAAGACCAAAGCACGAGTGTTCTTTAGAGCTAACAAGCTCCTCTAGAGAGGCCGGCGGGAGGTAGAGAAGATGGCGGAAAGGGGGGGGGGGGGCGTGATTCTGAGTCTAGAAACACTTTTACATGTAAACTCACCTCTAAATTATTCATCTCCCTATAAATTGTTGGGCTTGTGGGTCCGGCTACTGTTTTATCCTTTATTATTTAGTAGAACAAATCAAGTCAACGGTTGAGTTATCGCCAATTATGATCACTCCCCCAAAAATTACGGCCTGGATTTTCCAGACAGACCACTTACAATCACATATTAATATTAGATTACGCCTCTTGGCAGGGCCATAACTCTTAGGGATCGTTAAATCCATTCACATCAGTGCCAACCGGGATCGGCGGAAGATGGCAACGTCCTCGATGATTCATATTAGTTGCTCGTCAGATGATAAATATTTATTCGGGATTAAGACTTTAAAGGATGAACGGGATCGTAAAAAGATGGATTTACTATTCTAGTAATGGAGCTGCAATACTGCGTATGACCCGTGGACAGGGGTGGCGCTGTTTCCTGGGAGGAAGCAGCGGAATGACTTTATCGATAGTGTTGAAAAAGAAAGCACTGGGCAGCCTAGAGGTTCTGAAGGTGGGCAGGTGTCTCCATACCATAGACCAGGGGTAGGAAACCTTGGCTCTCCGGCTGTGGCAAAACTACAACTCCCATCATGCCTGGACAGCCTTTGGCTGTCCAGGCATGATGGGAGTTGTAGTTTTGCCACAGCTGGAGAGCCAAGGTTCCCTACCCCTACCCTATTCTATTGAAGATATTGAGGTCACAGTTCCTGACATAGACAGAGGTGGCGCTGTTCCTAGGAGGAAGCAGCTATGGCTTTTTCCAGTTCTGGGGAGGCACTTTATTGATTTGGGATTTTTTCTATACTTATTAGTCACTTTTTCCATGCAAGGACTAAGCAGTAAATGAGGATATTAAAGGGGTAGTCCACAAAAAAAAAAAAAAATCTTTCAAATCAACTGGTCCCAACTGGTTCTGTAAGAAAATCTCCAGTCTTCCAGTACTCATCAGCTAGTGTATGTTCTGCAGGAAGTGGTGTATTCTCTCCAGTCTGGAGAGCGGGAGAGGTTTTCTATAGGGGATTTGCTACTGCTCTGGACACTTCCTGACATGGACACAGCAATGTGTCATACTGGAAAGAATACATCACTTCCTGCAGGATATACAGCAGCTGATAAGTACTGGAAGACTTGAGATTTTTTAATAGAAGTTATTTACAAATCTCTGGCGCTTGCCGAGACCAGTTGATTTGAAAGAAATTTTCATTTTGGTAAGTAGGTATGCTACTTACTTAAACCTCATCTCCCCAGCGCTGAAAAAGTTAACAGCCTATATATATATATATATATATATATATATATATATATATATATATATATATAAAGTAAAAAACAAAAAACAAGTGATAAACATAACATTCTAACACCCCTCGAAAAACGTGACACCTCGGCAATAAATAATCTCACCCTTCCGCCATAGCTCCAAGTCTAATGAATTCCAGTGTGAGAAATCTATGGACTGAATCCACTGGTGCTAATATAAATGTTTGCAATAAATCAAAATGAGCAATAATTCCGAGTCTTCCCAATGAGAGTGTCTCATTCTCAGCTCGGAGTGTCAGACTTTGTCTGACTCTCTGTCTCCTTCTTGTATTAATGGTTACTTGGCAGCCATGTCACATTCTCCTGCCGCTGGGAAGGCTGACAGAGCCGATCAGGTGCTGTCCAAACATTTATTAAAACATTTGAAATGATGAATCTATCCAATTACCGCTATTAATGCGGCTAATGCTGAGTAACGAGGGGAGAGACGGCGGCATGCGTTCCCCGTCATTCATTAACCTGCACTTGTCAACAGCTCCCAGCCCCAAACCTAATCACCCGCGCCGGCCCCGCTCGCACACCCGTCACTTTTAATAAGTTGCTATACCGCCAATACGTTCACTGGAAGGCATCTAACAGGGGGCCGAGGGAGAGAAAGAGATAGGGGGACACCGGGACGTCTACAAGAGTTAGTCCGACTTAACATATCGAGAGACCAAAATTTATCCGCTTCGTAGAATTTTACATGGATGACATATGGCCGCTTACAGGACAATTTGTTCCTGGATTATTATACTGTATACTATATATTAGTAGCTAAATGGGCCTAAACTTCTTAAAGGGCTTAAATAGTAAAATTGGTCAGTGTACAGTATTAGTAGATGTACTCACTGTATATACTGACAGCAGCTTCCTGTGTACCTCATAGAGCTAATATCAGACTCCTCTCCTCCAGGCTGGGCTGCCCTGCTCTGTGGTGAGTCTGTCCATATGATGGCCGACATGGAGGAGCATGTGACCATGCCCCACCCCCCAGTGTCCACCACTGAGCCTGTATATGCCTATGGAGGACACCGAGGGTGGTACATAGTCACATGCTCCTCCATGTTGGCCATCTTATATCTTATAGACACACTCACCACAGAGCAGGACAGCACAGCCTGGAGGGAGGGGAATCTAAGGTAGTTCTATGAGGTACTCAGGGAGCTGCTGTCAGTATATACAGTGAATACACTTAAAAATACACAATTTTACTATAAAGTGGCCAACCCCTTTAAGAAGACATAGAGGGAGATTTATCAAAACTGGTATTAAGTAGTTGTTGGCTCAGTTGCCCCTAGCAACCAATCAGATTCCACCTTTCATTTTCCAATGAATCTGTGAGGAATGAAAAGTGGAATCTGATTGGTTGCTAGGGGCAACTGGGCCAGTTTCACTTTACACCAGTTTGATAAATCTCCCTCATAGTATTATAAATGGTAGTGGTCAATGGAGGACCCTGTTATGTAGGTTTCACTAAGGCCTAGGAGCCTCCTTGTAAATTAAGATAACGTTCACCCCATAATCATTTCTCAACTATTCACATCCATCTAATGGAATAAGGTCCATTTGGACTGGGTTAGGTATCATGTCCCAATTCTTAAATTAAACAGTTAAAGGGGTTCAAATCAACTGGTACCAGAAAGTGCCAGAGATTTGTAATTTACTTCTATAAAAAAAAAAATATCCAGTCTTCCAGTACTCACCAGCTGCTGTATGTCCTACAGGAAGTGGTGTATTCTTTCCAGTCTGACAGAATTTTTTTTTTTTTTTTTGGAATAAAGTTAGATTGTTCTATCTATTACTATTATCTTGTAATAGGGCATTCCTAACTACCCCGTAAGGGGATTTTTCACGCTCCTTATAAGACACATAACATGGAGTCGGCTGGGATCTGTCTCTGTATTATAAATGACATATGATAGGGGGACACAAGTTGACCTCACTATAGCGCAACATGGCGAACATAGAAAATTCCCTACAACCCTCTATCCTTCTAGATCAAGGATGGGGAACCTTCAGCCCTCCAGCTGTTGCAAAACTACAATTCCCATCATGCCTGGACAGCCAAAGCCGAAGGCTTTGGCTGTCCAGGCATGATGGGAATTGTAGTTTTGCAACAGCTGGAGGGCTGAAGGTTTCCCATCCCTGCTCTAGATAGTAGGACTTTGATTCCGAATAAGATCCCTGTAGCGGCTGAAACGCGTCGTGTCTGAGGTTGTGTACCAAATTATTCCGGATTAAATCTGTTTTTGCCTTTTTATTTTATTTTTATTTTTTTTTCTATTTTCCCTTCGGAGAACAATGATTCCCGAATCAACAACTAAATCATTTCAGCCACATCTTGATTCCTGGGTAAAACCCGACAGGAGCTATACAACGCTTAACAGCATCTCGACAATTAGCATATTATAAATACAAAAAATGATAAAGAGAGGAGGGGAATCAGGGGGCCGCCGCTGACTACCTCCAGTAATATAATTCCACTACTTAATGCAAAGTAAGAGGCATTATCAGGCTCACAATCCTCTTGCTCGGTGTTATCTTCCCTATCAGTAAATGAGACTCACAGTACACTGCAAGCCATAAATAATTCAGGGCCTGAGATGGCAATTATAGCAGCATGCACAACCACCATGAATATTTTATGAAGGCTAAAACAGCTCTCAGAATGAATCACAGATAGATGAACACACAGTACACACACTGAAAGTACACAGGATTCACTCTGACAATGGACACACACATACGTTTTAAGGGGGGGGGGGGGCATAAGAAGAAAAAAAAAAACGTACGTGCCATCATAAGTACGATGCTTAAATTGCCACGCGAAAAATATAAACGTCGTCCCTTTAAATAAATGGACAAAAGCGCCATCCGGTGACACAGCTGTTGTAATATTTAAAGGGATGCGGAGAGAGGCTCGGGTTTTTATGGCGAAGGAGCAAGATGTGTAATGGCACCAGATGTTTAGAGGAGAAGGCTCGGGGTTTATGGCCTCCTTTAAGACAAGGCGTTTTAACATAAAAATTTTGAATATGGATATTTTGGCGCAGGTTGCGGCCCGTTTGCCAGAACTGCCTACTGGGAGGACTGGTCTTGTCGTTACCTATCAGGGGTGGTTGATTTAGTCAAGACCTAAAAATCCAATGAGAGGTATCCATAGGTGTTGGGTTGAAGTTTTGTTGACATCGTGAGATTTGCTTTATAGATATCTTGATGACATCACAGGGATTTGTTCATAGGCGTCTTGATGACATCACGTGGATTTGTTTTTAGAAATCTTGATGACATCATAGGGATTTGTTTATAGGTGTCTTGATGACATCACAAGGATGTTTTTATAGTTGTCTTGATGACATCACAGGGATTTGTTCATAGGCGTCTTGATGACATCACAAGGATTTGTTTTTACATATCTTGATGACATCATAGGGATTTGTTTTATAGTTGTCTTGATGACATCACGAGCATTCGCTTTATGGTTGTCTTGATGACGTCACAAGGAATTCCTTATAGGTGTTTTGATGACATCACAAGGATGTGTTTATAGTTGTCTTGATGACATCACAAGGACTAGCTGTCTAAAGATTGATGACATCATGTGAAACGATGTAATTTAAAATGGCATCAAATGTTGCTACATTGATTTTTTCATAATATCACAGAAATCTTCATGACATCACAAGGACTGGCTGTCTGATGATTGATGACATCACAAGGACTAGCTGTCTGATGATTGATGACATCACAAGGCTAGCTGTCTGATGACTGATGACATCACAAGGACTAGCTGTCTGATAAATGATGACAGCAGAAGGACTAGCTGTCTGATGACTGATGACATCACAAGGACTAGCTGTCTGATAAATGATGACAGCAGAAGGACTAGCTGTCTGGTGATTGATGACATCACAAGGACTAGCTGTCTGATGATTGATGACATCACAAGGACTGGCTGTCTGATGATTGATGACATCACAAGAACTAGCTGTCTGATGATTAATGACATCACAAGGACTAGCTGTCTGATGATTGATGACATCACAAGAACTAGCTGTCTGATGATTAATGACATCACATGGACTAGCTTTCTGATAAATGATGACAGCAGAAGGACTAGCTGTCTGGTGATTGATGACACCACAAGGACTAGCTGTCTGATGATTGATGACATCACAAGGACTGTCTGTCTGATGATTGATGACATTACAAGGACTGTCTGTCTGATGATTGATGACATCACAAGAACTAGCTGTCTGATGATTAATGACATCACAAGGACTAGCTGTCTGATGATTGATGACATCACAAGAACTAGCTGTCTGATGATTAATGACATCACATGGACTAGCTTTCTGATAAATGATGACAGCAGAAGGACTAGCTGTCTGGTGATTGATGACATCACAAGGACTAGCTCTCTGGTGATTGATGACATCACAAGGACTAGCTGTCTGATGATTGATGACATCACAAGGACTGGCTGTCTGATGATTGATGACATCACAAGGACTGTCTGTCTGATGATTGATGACATCACAAGGACTAGCTGTCTGATGATTGATGACATCACAAGGACTATCTGTCTGATGATTGATGACATCACAAGGACTATCTGTCTGATGATTGATGACATCACAAGGACTATCTGTCTGATGTTTGATGACATCGCAAATGTCATCTGCATCATGATGAATGAATCAACCTCATTTAAAATGGCAAAACCCCCCTTATGGAAATTATTAATGGAAATGACCCTATCCATTGACTCCACACGGTTTCTCTCTATGAGTGGCGGTCATTGTATCCCGGTATGATGCGATTGTGCACACTGATTCATTCACAAAGCAGCAGCCGGCGATGAATGCCTGGTTATATCAGAATGCCGTGTAAATACTGAATGTAGCTGTCCATTAAGAAGATCCGCAATGTGCACAGTCAGCATGTAATACAGAGGGCCGTGTGTACTGACAGCCATACTAATGTGCTGGTTACAGCCGGCTACCGCAGAGGAGGACAAGAAGCTCTGTTAGGCCAGGTTTACACGTTGGGCTCATCCAAATCTATCTAGGAATACAATTTCTAGGAGGATGGGGGTTGTAGTTGCAGAGCATGTTGCCTCATGAAGAGAACAAGGACATCATCAGAATGTTTTATCTGTGATTTTACATAGAACTACAGGAAAACCTACAGCAGAGGGGTAACTATAAAGGTAACATAAATCTACAGCAGAGGGGTAACTATAAAGGTAACATAAACCTACAGCAGAGGGGTAACTATAAAGGAAGGTAAACCTACAGCAGAGGGGTAACTATAAAGGTAACATAAACCTACAGCAGAGGGGTAACTATAAAGGAAGGTAAACCTACAGCAGAGGGGTAACTATAAAGGTAACATAAATCTACAGCAGAGGGGTAACTATAAAGGAAGGTAAACCTACAGCAGAGGGGTAACTATAAAGGAAGGTAACCTACAGCAGAGGGGTAACTATAAAGGAAGGTAACCTACAGCAGAGGGGTAACTATAAAGGTAACATAAATCTACAGCAGAGGGGTGACTATAAAGGTAACATAAACCTACAGCAGAGGGGTAACTATAAAGGTAACATAAATCTACAGCAGAGGGGTAACTATAAAGGAAGGTAAACCTACAGCAGAGGGGTAACTATAAAGGAAGGCAAACCTACAGCAGAGGGGTAACTATAAAGGTAACATAAACCTACAGCAGAGGGGTAACTATAAAGGTAAGGTAACCTACAGCAGAGGGGTAACTATAAAGGTAAGGTAACCTACAGCAGAGGGGTAACTATAAAGGTAAGGTAACCTACAGCAGAGGGGTAACTATAAAGGAAGGCAAACCTACAGCAGAGGGGTAACTATAAAGGTAAGGTAACCTACAGCAGAGGGGTAACTATAAAGGAAGGAAAACCTACAGCAGAGGGGTGACTATAAAGGTAAGGTAACCCTACAGCAGAGGGGTAACTATAAAGGTAACATAAATCTACAGCAGAGGGGTAACTATAAAGGTAAGGTAACCTACAGCAGAGGGGTAACTATAAAGGTAACATAAATCTACAGCAGAGGGGTAACTATAAAGGTAAGGTAACCTACAGCAGAGGGGTAACTATAAAGGTAAGGTAACCCTACAGCAGAGGGGTAACTATAAAGGAAGGTAAACCTACAGCAGAGGGGTAAATATAAAGGAAGGTAAACCTACAGCAGAGGGGTAACTATAAAGATAACATAAATCTACAGCAGAGGGGTAACTATAAAGGTAACATAAATCTACAGCAGAGGGGTAACTATAAAGGTAAGGTAACCTACAGCAGAGGGGTAACTACAAAGGTAAGGTAACCTACAGCAGAGGGGTAACTATAAAGGTAAGGTAACCTACAGCAGAGGGGTAACTATAAAGGAAGGTAACCTACAGCAGAGGGGTAACTATAAAGGAAGGTAACCTACAGCAGAGGGGTAACTATAAAGGAAGGTAAACCTACAGCAGAGGGGTAACTATAAAGGTAACATAAATCTACAGCAGAGGGGTAACTATAAAGGTAAGGTAACCTACAGCAGAGGGGTAACTACAAAGGTAAGGTAACCTACAGCAGAGGGGTAACTATAAAGGTAAGGTAACCTACAGCAGAGGGTTAACTATAAAGGAAGGTAAACCTACAGCAGAGGGGTAACTATAAAGGAAGGTAACCTACAGCAGAGGGGTAACTATAAAAGAAGGTAAACCTACAGCAGAGGGGTAACTATAAAGGTAACATAAACCTACAGCAGAGGGGTAACTATAAAGGAAGGTAAACCTACAGCAGAGGGGTAACTATAAAGGTAACATAAATCTACAGCAGAGGGGTACCTATAAAGGTAAGGTAACCTACAGCAGAGGGGTAACTATAAAGGTAAGGTAACCTACAGCAGAGGGGTAACTATAAAGGTAAGGTAACCTACAGCAGAGGGGTAACTATAAAGGTAAGGTAACCTGCAGCAGAGGGGTAACTATAAAGGAAGGTAAACCTACAGCAGAGGGGTAACTATAAAGTAAGGTAACCTACAGCAGAGGGGTAACTATAAAGGAAGGTAAACCTACAGCAGAGGGGTAACTATAAAGGTAACATAAACCTACAGCAGAGGGGTAACTATAAAGGAAGGTAAACCTACAGCAGAGGGGTAACTATAAAGGAAGGTAAACCTGCAGCAGAGGGGTAACTATAAAGGTAACATAAACCTACATCAGAGGGGTAACTATAAAGGAAGGTAACCTACAGCAGAGGGGTAACTATAAAGGAAGGTAAACCTACAGAGAGCGCCATTGTGATGTTACATAGAATTGCAGGTAAATCTATTGCACAGAGGTAGCAGAACTGGATAAACCATTCAAACAAACTGATGACATCATCATAATACTTTATCTGCGTGGTTTTGCAGGTGAACCTATGGCAGATATACCATTTGAAGAAACCGATGACATCATCAGAAATGCTTTATCTGTGATTTTTCATGAAAATACAGGAATACCTACCGCACAGATGTGGCAACACTGAATTATAAAGTGATGACATCATCACAAAAGCTTTATCTGTGATTCTTTATTGGACTGGCAGAAAACCGAATGCATTTTCTTAAAGGGGAACTCCAGCATAAAAAATATATATATATATTTTTTTTTTTAAATTCAAATAAGAAATATAGTTTTGTAACTTTCTTCCATTTAAAAATCTCCACTCTTCCAGTACTTATCAGCTGCTGCATGTCCTGCAGAAAGTGGTGTATTTTTTCCAATTTGACACAGTGCTCTCTGTTGCCACCTCTGTCCGTGTCAGGAATTGCACAGAGCAGTAGCGAATCCCCATAGAAAACCTCTCCTGCTCTCCAGACTGGAAAGAATCCACCCCTTTCTGCAGGACAACCAGCAGCTGATAAGTACTGGGAGACAAGATTTTTATATACGAATTTACGAATCTGTATAACTTAATAATTTTTTGCTCTTTAAATGGGGGTTATCCATGATTAGAAAAACATAGCTGCTTGCGAAAACAGCGCCACCCCAGTCCTAAGGTTTTGTTTGGTATTGCAGCTTGTCTTCATTTACTTTAAAGGAACTGAGCTGCAATACCACACACAAACTCAAGACGAGGGTGGCGCCGTTTCTATATCAAGGAATGCTCCGTAAGCAGCTGCGTATCCCTTACCCCCGCCATATACAGCGGCATTTTCCCACGTCTTGGGTGAATTACTTGACACCGCCGCTAATGCCCGCTCATATTACTCCCAAAAAAATGCAGCTGGGTTAATCGGTTATTTCTCGTATTTTGACATTCGTGTTTACCTTTTGGAAATGCCATCAGCGGCACGGAGCGGTGTTTGAAAGCTAACAGCTAACACATGCAGCGCTCCTGCTCGCCAGAGAAACCTCGCTCCGACTTTCTTACAGGCGCCCGTGCCAAGATCAACAGCGCAGGATTGATTTCACTTCTCGCGAATTGACAGCTTATTTATCTCGGGCTGAGAACTTTCTAAACCCTTTAGGCTTCCACAGGGCTTACGGCAGAGATCCCCCCCCCCCCCCCGCCCCCTCCGACATAGAACAGCAGAGGGGATTCCTTACACAACTCTTCTATGGGAGATGGGGAAAAGTGACCAAGAACCCGCCATAGTGCTGCCAAACACTGCACAGACTACTGACTTTTTAAACTTTTTCATAAGGTGTTCGGTTAAAAAAAAAACGACGTCATAAATCACAACTGGTGCTAGAGAGTTATATAGATTTGTAAATTACTTCTAATATAAAATCTCAAGTCTTCCAGTACTTATCAGCTGCTGTATGTCCTGCAGGAAGTGGTGTATTCTTTCCAGTCTGACACAGTGCTCTTTGCTGCCACCTCTGTCCGTGTCAGGAACTGTCCAGAGCAGGAGAGGTTTTCTATGGGGATTTGCTACTGCTCTGGACAGCTCCTGACATGTGCTGCCATTGTTCCTATGGATCCATTATACTGCCATGTGCAGGCACCCATACACACACGTACTAGGTTCTGTTTTGTATTTTTGGGAAGACTGTTAAAGGGGTAGTCAGACTTAAAGGGGTATGCCAATCTCAGCTAACATATTAGTGGGACTAATATTTTTTCAAATAAATTAGTTTTGCAAACTTTTCTCCTCCTAATAGGTAGACAGCTCTGCTCTAAAAGCAGTGGTCTGGCTGGTACAGGTGGAATCTGTTTGATAAATCTTCCCCTATATGTATAGAGATGTATATATAAGTGTGTGTAGTGTATATACCCTCTGTATATATATATATATATATATATATATATATATATATATATATGAGCCAGACCACTGCTTTTAGAGCAGAGCGGTGGTCGGTAACCTAGATAACAAGTTGTCAACACTGGGAGGAAAAGAGCAGGAGACAAGTTTTCAAAAAATATTTCTCTTGATGAGCCCTACAGGTTTACCTATATTAGTAGAAATAGGAATACCCCTTTAAATTCAAGTATATAATTGGGGGGGAGCACTGGAAACCCACAACCTGTGTAAAAGATTCCTTGACACTGAGTTGATCACAAAGTGTCCCCCTGCCGGAATCCTCAGTAATAAGTTGGGTAAACCTGGCGATAAGGGTTTCCCTGCAGCGCCCCCGCAGGTGAAGTAAGGAATTACACAGTGTCTATAAAAATCAGTGCATTGTTAATACAATGCAGGACAGAGTGAGTCCTCCAGAGTGGAAGACGCTCTTTCTAGCTGATGACTAATTTCCCAAACCTAGTCTGGATTCACAAAAACGAGATGAAAGCGTAGCGGCGACTGTAGCGCATATTCACACAGGTGGCGGCGGTTCCATATTTATTCCTAGGCGGGAATATCATGTCACCATATAGATGGATTCTAATGCCTTGTTTGTGATGCTTATGATGCATTGAATGCGTGCGTCTGCCTCCCAGGGTGCTCCCCTTGTATACAGCGTATTTGTTGTCGTTCCAGTCCAGTTGTGTTACGGATGTCGCCGGCAGCATCTAGTTATCAGCGTTATTATTAGTCGTGAATCCTGACAGATAACATGTCACACTAAACCTACACTACAAATCACTGCGCCAGCTCCGACTCCAATTTGCATCTGTTTCCCACATCTGTATTTAATGAGGTTTTCCCACAGATCGGCCCCCCGTTCCCAGCCCGGGTTGTCTATTTATCAGCTCTTGCCATGAGCCTTCATATCTGCATGTTTCCCGCCACCCGCTTCCTGTTTGACTTCACATTGACTTTCATTCCCCGTTGCGCTCATTGATTACATTACGGTGACATGTAAGTGTCACACCAGGGATGGTTGTTGGTTTTTTTTACGGAGCTTGAACAAATTTCCTATCTTTTCCCATTACAGGATCGAGTTGAAAAGGGCTGTTGTATAATTTAAAGGGGGTCATTAAAGGGGTATTCCGCTCAAACGTAACTTTAGATATGTTGCTTCCCACATTGAGACTAAGGGCCCTATTCCACCGGACGATTATCGTTTGCATAATCGTTAACGATCTCAAACGACCGCTATTGCGACCTGAAAGCGTTCGCTCATTTCCATGGAACGATAATCGTTACTTATGATCGTATTTGCGATCGTTTTTTCTTCGCTATTTCTACGCTATTGTGTTCGTATCTACTGCGAATGACGTCTTATTCAATGTGAACGATTTGCGAACGTTTTGCGAACGAGCAACGATAAAAATAGGTCCAGGTCTTATAAAGCGATCAATGATTTCTCGTTCGCTCGTTAATCGTTAACTGCATTTCAACCGAACGATTATTGTTTAGATTCAAACGATTTAACGATAATCTGAACAATAATTGTCCGGTGGAATAGGGCCCTAAGGGTGTTATTACACGGCCGATAATAACTGTAAACGAGCGCCAATCTGCCAGATCAGCGTTTACTGGGCCTATTGCACGGCCCGTTAATTGTTTAACAAGGGCTGCATGGACATCGTTACTGATATCCTTGCAGCCCTTGCTTTAAATAGCATACATTGCCTATGCATGGTCCAGGGCTCCTCTTGCGGTCCACTTCTCGTCAGGTCCCGCACGCTGCAGTTTCAGAGCGGCCTCTTTCAGCTGACAGGCCGCTCAGCCAATTACTGGTTGGGACCTCCGCGGCCAGTGATTGGCTGAGTGGCCTGTCAGCTAAGACAGGCCGCTCTGAAGCTGCAGCGCACTGGACCTGGGGAGAAGCAGAACGCAAGAGGAGCCCTGCAGCATGGATAGGTAACGTATGCACTTTGCAAATCGTCAGCCACCGGCTGCGCACCGCTATTACACGTAGTGATGCGCCGTTGGCGCCCGACAATTATAGGTCCACACCTATATCAACGATCAGCTGATGATTGTTGTCATCGGCTGATTGTTGTGTTTATTACACAGATAGGGCCGATTCGACCGATTATCGTTCCATGTAATGGAACCCTAACAATTCCTTCCATACTTATTATCTTGTCAGTCTCCTTCCCCCAGTTCTGAGCTATCGCTTTCTGCTGAAGAAACAAAAATCTGTGTGCGAACTTTTCTCTCCTCCCCCCTCCTCCTCCTCCTGGCTGTATCTGCAACATTGCAGCTTCTTTGTAAAGCTGTGAGGATTAATCACAGTGAGTTCATCAGCAACCTGACCTCAGAATAACCCTCCCAGCATTACAAAGAAGCTACAATGTTGCAGATAAAGCCTGCCACGGACTTGTTTACATCATCCGTCTCAGAAGGGAGGGGGGAGGAGGGGGAAACGGAGAGAAAGGGTCACACACAGATTTATAATACTGTCTACTATACAATATCATCTACACAATGTAATATAGCACAGCCATGTAGTGCAATGCTAACACTGCTATATAATGTTCACACAACTGCTTCAATCCCTGAATAAATCTGCCATATAAAGTAGCCATATAGGATTTACTCTGTACACCATAATCCTGTGAACCAGGCTGCACAGGGCGGTATATTTGATTTCCTGCAGCGCCACCACAGGGGAAACAAAGTATTACACATTGCACTTTGTGACCACTTTCTACTCCATTCAAGATTCTAAATAATAGTCATGCAGTACTTATCAACTGCTGTATGTGCTGTATTCTTTATAGTCTGACTCTATCTGCTGCTATCTGCTGCCACCTCTGTCCACAACAGGAACTGTCCAGAGCAGCAGCAAATCCCCATAGAAAACCTCTTCTAATCTGGAAAATTCCTGACATGGACAGAGGTGTCAGCAGAGAGCACTGGGTCAGACCCTACTTCCTGCAGGACATACAGCAGTTGACAAGTACTGGGAGACTTGAGATTCTTAAATAGAAGTATATCACAAATCTATATAACTATCTACATAAGAAAAAGATTTTCGCCGGATAACCCCTTTAAAATGTTTAGCTTCAAACAGGACTACATGTATAGTGGTTGCACTGCTGGCCGCCACACGAAAACACTTCTGTCTCTGCCCCCTACTGGTGATACATAAGTATTACCACTGCTTTAGAAATCTGTATGGTTCGCAATGCAAAGTTCTGAGCTCATTTCAGTTTAGGTGAGGACGTAGTCATCTCGGGATACTACTCATCTGTTTAGTTCATGTTCCCAGCACAAGGATGAATCCATGGGTTCCTAGAACACGTAATTGCGGGGAACAAACAGATCAATGGCACATGGGAAGATTAGTAGGCACTAGGCAGGGGTAGGCCGAGAAACCCCGTTCGTGATAAATCAGAGGGGCGGTGATCAGAAAGCAAAGAAGAGCAGAGTTCAAAGCGGAGGAGACTAGAAAGACATTCATGAAAATTTTTTTAGAACTTGTCAGCAGCAACCAAGCATGTGGCTTCTCCATAAGCCGAGTATTAATGAGCATATTCTTCTAGGGATATCGGAACATGGAGAAGCATTACTTTGGTTATAACACTTTCCATATTTCTAGTTTCCAGGACTAGAATATAGGGTTTATTTTCCTTTTTTTTTCCAGAAACAGCGCCACTCTTATCTATAGGTTGTGTCTGGTATTGCAACTAAGCACTATTAAACTTGGCTTCATTCACTTCAACAGAACAGATCTGCAATACCAAACACAAACTGTGGACAAGAGTGGCGCTGTTTCTAGAAGAAAGCGACTAGGTTTATTGGAATTCTGGATAACCCATTGAATAATGGCAGGCAGATAACTTTATAGCTCAAAAAAAACAGATTGTCCTGACTAAAGAATTCATGACTATTTAACTTTAGGCCTAAAATGCTTGAAATCAATGAGAAAGATTTATTATTGTCTGTGTGCCTTATAAAAATTGGGTGCATTGGAGTGCAGTTTTGCACCTTTTACACCTAATGTGACAAGAGGGCGTGACTTAAACTGAAAGAAGGTGTGGCTTCATGTGAGGGATGTGGCCTAAAATAAGAAAATTAGTGAATTAATGAACATTCACCCCAATATCCTTATTCTATCAGCACTAACTACTATTTATTCTTACATTTCAACCAACACTTCCCGACCCCAAATTCACTTGGACTGGATCGGCAGGGGTGCAACATTAAGACATTGGGTCCCAATACTGATATCTTGCTTTATGGCGGGGGTGGGGTCTTTCAGCCCTTTCACAAGACTGGGCCCAGATTTGACTGGCATCTCTATACCCCCTATAGGTTTGCTGTAGATAACAGAGAGTACTCCTATGTTCATGGGGTGAATACACTGGAAATGTTCGGAAATGTACATGATATTTAAACATTATTTAAAGTTTAGCTGTTATTTAGAACATTATTTCAGAAATCAATAGTAGAAGCGAATATAAGAAACTCTGTAATAGGTTTTATTAAGCAAAAGAGCTTCCTTCTGTACTCAGATGCCTCACTTCTTATCTGTTCTTTATCAAGAAAAAGAGGGAGAAGCAGATTGAAGATGGGTTTGCACTGCCCATCATAGTCCATGGAGGTGGCAGGGGCCAAGGGAGATGAGTGAGCGGGAAGAGGAAAGAAACAGCCTGGGCAATGTGCAGACTTTGTGGCCACAGAAAACGCTGGATTCACGTATTAGACTGCTCAGTGCTGGTCTGGGAACTTCTGAAGGTTTTCTACAATAAGGTAGGATCAAAGGATCCTATTTTAGTGACTAGGTTTTTGCGGGCCCTTGAGCGACAGAGCCTTAGTGGGCCCCTCATCAATCTATCCACTATGCACAATTACTTGAGACACCACTAACATTCACAAACACACATTACTGACACAGATATACGTGACTGACACAGACACTTAATGACATACAGTACATATTACAGACTGACACCCTTACTGACTGACACACACACTTACTGACTGACACACATTACTGACTGACACACTTATTGACTGACAAACAATACTGACTAACACACACATTACTGACTGACACACACACACACACACACACACACACACACACGCACAGCACTTACAGCTCAGTCTTCTTCCTCTTCCTCTCCACCCAGCCAATCTCCACACTGTAGTATTGAGGACCTGCAGGTCATGTGATCAGGTCCTTCATGCCTCTCTCTCTCTCTCTGCAGGAGGCTCACAAGCCCTGTCCTTTCTCTGTCTTCTGATGTTCAGCCCCTCTCACTGCACTACAGTGAGCAGGCTGTACATCTGAACACTGGGCCCTTATCCCTCTCTGGGCCCCTGGAGGCGCTGGGGCCCCGGCCCTGTGCACACTGCAGAAGAGTGTAGGGAAAGCAGACGGAAAGATGGAGTTTACAATGGATTAACTGAGGGGGGGGGGGGGGGGGGGGGATGGTATATACTAATGATACAATGGGCAGATATAGTGCTGCTCCTCATATACACACACCAGAGGACATCGCATCCTAAAAAGTCACCTGAAATGATAGTTACTATTCGATCGAATAGTACGCTATTCACGCTATTCGATTGCATTCCAATATTCAAACGATAACGCAGTAAAAATTTGATTCGCCCTCCCACATCCCCTGGCGCTTATTTCAGAAAATAAACATGCAGGGGGGAGGGACAGGCCCTAGGAATAGGCAGGACTTTAACTGTGATTGGCTGGCTAAACTACGTCACCTCCTGAATATAAGAATAGGGATTTCATATTCATGTCACCTGCTGGTTGGAGCTAGAGAGGGACAGACTGTATACCAGGGAGAGAAAGCTTTTAGGTGAAGGTAGGTAGGAAGGGACCCCCAAAAGCCCTTGTTAGGGCTAAAAGTATAAAAAACATATATTTAGAGACAGGCAGTGTGTTCAGACACCCACTGATGTGTATATTATACAGCTGTATACTGTGATTGCGGGATAATACCTGTTATTTTGCTACTACTGATTTGCGCAGCCTGCGTCCTGTAAAGGAGTTGAAAGGCTCTTTCATTTTATTATTGTAAAAAACAATTATATATCGGATATACGGCTGTATACTATGATTGAGGGATAATACCTATTATCTTGCTACTACTGATTTGCGCAGTCTGCGTCTTGTAAAGGCGTTGACCAGCCCTTTAATTTTATTGTTTTAAAAAACAATTATATATCGGGTATACGGCTGTATACTGTGATTGCGGGATAATACCTATTATCTTGCTACTACTGATTTGTAGTTATTATTAATTTTCATTATTACGTATTTTACACTGCACCTGATAAGTACAGCTAGACTGAAACATATGCTTCTACTTTGCGTTCAGACTTTGTTCGTGAATGTCCCATATGCAAGGTATAACTTGGTGACCTCCTAGTGGTCTAATATTGATTTCCACGTCCCAAGTATTTTTCTCGCATAGACTATAATGGGATTCGATATTTGTTCGAATATACAAATATTCGAATGGAATTTCGAATTATCGAAAATTTCACTATTCGCTCATCTTTAATAGTCACACTTTAAGGACTCCAATGGTAACATCAAAATTTCCAGCAATCTGCAATAAAATGTAATGTTGCCCCAACGTGGCCCCTATGCAACACACCCCATGCGGTGCGCCCATCCACTTACACACCCTTATGGCACAGCGATGGGCATCATGATCCACAGATGGAGAAGAGAAGCTGTGCACCCATTAATAGCCAGATGGCACACGGTGTAATTCCTCAGCCTCATTCATCGCTAAGTAATGGTCCAATGGGGGTTTACAAAGGGAATTGTAAAGTAAAGGCCTCTGTGTTACGGGGAATAGGAGCAAAGATATATGGCCCGAGGCTGCAGACGTACATTATTCTACATTAGAACCACTTCATATTCAGACCTGTAATTGATAGCACTGATGTGAGCTAGAGAAAGCTTCATACACTCGCCTGTCAATCATCTCTCCCTAACTCTTTGAATGCTGGTCATAGCCGGGCGGAGGAGGGGGGGGGGCTTCAATAGAGGAGACCCTGTGTCTATTTTCTCTGCAGCGCCTGCAGCTATTCTCAATGGCTGCTCAAGCGGGGGACCTTAAAATCCTCCCAGTCATTTGATGCTGCTCTTCACATACAAGGACCAGGTGTTAATTTGGGTGAAAAGAGAAGCGACAGAATCTACAAGGCTCGGATAAACACCGCCGACATGTACGTAGCTCACATACTGTGCCGCTGCGCAAATGTGATGTAGCAGAGCCGAAGCTCCCCATTTAACTCGTTGGGACCGGATTGTTAGTATAATTCTGTGACTGTAGTCCTATGTAATGGCGGGATAAGATGTGTTGATAGATAGAAGATAGATAGTAGGTAAATAGATAGATAGATAGATAGATAGATAGGAGACAGATAGATAGATAGATAGATAGATAGATAGATAGATAGATAGATAAGAGATAGATAGATAGATAGATAGATAGATAGATAGATAGATAGGAGATAGATAGATACATTGGAGACAGATAGATAGATAGATAGATAGAACGATAGGAGATAGATAGATAGATAGATAGATAGATAGATAGATAGATAGAACGATAGGAGATAGATAGATAGATAGATAGATAGATAGATAGATAGATAGATCGATAGGAGATAGATAGGAGATAGATAGATAGATAGATAGATAGATAGATAGATAGATAGATCGATAGATAGGAGATAGATAGATAGATAGATCGATAGATAGGAGATAGATAGAAGATAGATAGTAGGTAGATAGATAGATAGATACATAGATAGATACATAGATAGATAGATAGATAGATAGATAGGAGATAGATAGATAGATAGGAGATAGATAGATAGATAGATAGATAGATAGATAGATAGATAGATAGGAGATAGATAGATAGGAGATAGATAGATAGATAGATAGATAGATAGATAGATAGATAGATAGATAGGAGATAGATAGATAGATAGATAGTAGGTAGATAGATAGATACATAGATAGATAGATAGATAGATAGATAGATAGATAGATAGATAGGAGATAGATAGATAGATAGACAGGTAGATAAGAGAGATAGATAGATAGATAGATAGATAGATAGATAGATAGATAGATAGATAGATAGATAGGAGATAGATAGATAGATAGATAGATAGATAGGAGATAGATAGATAGATAGATAGATAGATAGATATTGTTCTCCCTAGCCCTACATTAGTCTATGTGTACTATAGATTAATGTTGTATGTTCCTGTATACTAATTCCTTGTCTACCTATGCTAATTTTCATCACATAGGCAAACATGGCCGATCACTAAACTGTAGGATTAAGAGTAAGTAAAGCTATATGATACTATGCTGGGAGACTGTATTCATATCCAATACCCAGTATACATCATCCATTATTCTAAAAGCCTTGTGCTCTTCATTGCCTCCTAGTGGGATACTTTTATGTGAAATACGTCTGGGAAGTATTTTTTACACCAGTGTTCTTCAACCTGCGGCTCTCCAGCTGTTTGTTGCCTTCAGCTGTCAGGGCATGCTGGGAGTTGTAGTTTTGGAGCACCACAGGGTGGAGAACAAGGCTGTAGAGAACCCTTTATAGGCAGTTTTGTAAGGATTAGGCATGAGCACCGCATTATAATCTCCAGATATGCCAGGCCACATCCCCATTGTGGGAATTCTGTATTTTCAATTACCGCACATGTTTGCTCCTTAGTAAGCCAGCTTAATTCTTTACAAAGCCAAAAATATTACAGCGTGTCCCAGTGTTGGAGAAGAAGAGCAATCTTAGTGCCCTTGTAAATAGTTTAGCCTACAGCACTTCTAAATCCCAAAACACCCGGCAAATCCTTTCCTAGGCTTATAATGTGGAGTAATATTTATTACTGAAAGAATCTGTTCACTTAATCTCCTCTGCAGGTCAGGATTCTGCCGTCTAACGCATGAAAATGAAATCAGGACATGTGGCATGAAAATACATTATTACGCTGGCGGCAGCGCGGCTGAGCGGCATGCGGAGAGACGCAGCGCAGGGTGGCTGACTGCTGCCAGCTATGGAGGGGATGCACGAGAAGGCTGGATTGGGAGGCGTAACTACTACTCTCATCTGCAGCATGTACTCCCATCAGCCGTAACATTAGGACTATTGGAAAATCATCAAAAATATGGTGCTGGTTCGCCCTGTGGGGGGGCTTGATGTAGAAATGAGGCAGATGTCTGTCAATTGTAGGTTTAATATCTCAATGTAAGCACTTGTTATTACTCTTTTTCTGTTTGGTTTGTTGGGTCCAATGTTTGGATCACAGCATAGATGTCTATTGATATGTAATTGTCTTGAAAATTCTAATAAATATATATTTTAAAAAATATATATATATGGTGCCAGTCAAAGAGTCGGGACAGTCATGTTGGCAGCAGAAAAATTAGCAAGTATGTACATCTCCATATCATCATCATTTGCCGGTGGTTTAACGGTAGGGCTCAATACACCTTATACTGATGGCTGAACCTGCCGCAAGCAATAGGGTAGGGGCTAACAGTAGGGCTCCATACACCCTATACTGATCGCCGAACCTGCTATGAACGAAGGGTAGTGGCTAATAGGAGGGCTCCATACACCCTATTCTCTGACGGCCGAACCTGCCGTGAGCGAAGGGTAAGGGATAACGGGAGGTCACCATACACGTTATACAGATGGCCGAACCTGCCACGAGCGAAGGGTAGGGGCTAATGGGAGGGCTTCATACACCTTATACTGATGGCTGAACCTGCCGCAACCAAAGGGTAGGACTAACGGGAGGGCTTCATACAACTTATACTGATGGCCGAACCTGCTGCAAGTGAAGGGTAGGACTAACAGGAGGGCTCCTTACACCTTATACTGATGGCCTAATCTGCCGCGAGCAAAGGGTAGGACTAACGGGAGGGCTCCATACACCTTATACTGATGGCCTAATCTGCCGCGAGCAAAGGGTAGGACTAACGGGAGGGCTCCATACACCTTATACTGATGGCCTAATCTGCCGTGAGCAAAGGGTAGGGGCGAGTAAAGTTTAAGGTGTATATGGACTAACAGGAGAGCTCCATACACCTTATACCGATGGCTGAACCTGCCACAACCAAAGGGTAGGATTAACGGGAGGGCTTCATACAACTTATACTGATGGCCGAACCTGCCGCAAGTGAAGGGTAGGGACTAACAGGAGGGCTCCATACACCTTATACTGATGGCTGAACCTGCCACAACCAAAGGGTAGGATTAACGAGAGGGCTTCATACAACTTATACTGATGGCCTAATCTGCCGCGAGCAAAGGGTAGGACTAACGGGAGGGCTCCATACACCTTATACTGATGGCCTAATCTGCCGCGAGCAAAGGGTAGGGGCGAGTAAAGTATAAGGTGTAAATGGACCTTAAGAGGGACAAGATGGCACCAGGATGCACTATGGGAAGAAGTCAAGTGTTATGTTCCAGGCAATGTTCTACTGGAGACCTTGTGTCCTGGCTAGAGATGAGCGAAAGTGACCTCTCAGCATTTGATTACCAATGAATGAAGAAGTTGGATGCAGCCCTAAGGAGTTGTCCCATCAATAGAGGCCGCACCTCACACAGGACTTAAAGTGCTAGACAATACAGGAAACTTTTAGGGGTCTTCAGGAGTTAGAGGTCCTTTGGTGGTAGAGAGACTTACACTACACTAGGCCAATCATTGCACATTTCTATATGGAAATAAACACATCTCCAACATAGATATATAGGCTAGTTAGCTACTTAAGTAGGGGCTCTAGGCAAAGCAGGGCTACAGCGATTAATATTAGGGCTGTATAGCATGGAAGAGATGCTTCTCACCCCATAACAAGTCTATGGGAACTCAAAATCCAAGAATGATCACAACGACTATAACTAAATTCGCTGGGTGATTTCGGTGGTGTATTGTTAGCAGGAACTATACCCCTGAATCTGACAGCCTGCAACTTTACAAAAAAAAGGATAAGTGGCATTAACAATCTGCCCTAGTTTTGCACTTGTTAATCCATTCCAGGTCCCTGTATCAAATCCATTTGCATCTGTTCCCCTGTATCTTATTACTGGTATCGTTGAGGCAGGTCCTTCCTTTTTTTTTTTTTTAAACTCTGGGCTCCATGTTTGGAGAGTGTGAAAAGTTTCCTAGTTAATGTCATATTAATGAACAACTGCAGACAGCTGCTCTAATCGGCTCCACGCCTCGTACGCTCATTTCATCGCGCTCCCCCACACCCACCCGTAAAACAGGAGCTTGGCAGTAGCACAGTCCATCTATTATCAGGCATGAATGGAGAGGTGAGGAGCATGAATAGCCTTTCATTGCTCTGCACTTAAGACACCACCGCTGGTTAAATGATTCCTGATAGAAGCTCTTGTGAAATACTGCTCAATGCAAATCACTGAGCCCTGTATGACGAAGAATACGTTTCACCGCGATCCATTTCACTTGAGTAATTCACATTTTGACTGCTAGGTTCTAAAGTTTCAGGAACAGCCCTGAATGTACAGAAAGGATCAGTATGTCTATAAGTGTTCATTGACACCAATAGTATAGAGAAAGTATATAAGACTGATCCCGATAGAGGTCTACCTAAGGTAGAGTTTGCGCAAATGCTGATATTGGTTTACCTAGAGTAGAGTTGGGCTGATGGTGGTCTACATAAGGTAGAGTTGGGTCAGATGCAGATGGTGGTCTACCCAGGGAAGACTTAGGTCAAATGCCGATGGTGGTCTACTTATGGTAGAATTGGGTCAGGTGACAATGGTGGTCTACATAGGGTAAAGATGGGTCACATCTTGATGGTAGTTTACCTAAAGTAGAGTTTGGTCAAATGCTATTGGTGGCCTACCTACCTAGGGTAGAGTTGAATCAGATGCCAATCGTGGTCTACATAAGGTAGAGGTGAATCAGATGCCAATCATGGGCTACATAAGGTAGAGGTGAATCAGATGCCAATCGTGGGCTACATAAGGTAGAGGTGAATCAGATGCCAATCGTGGGCTACACAAGGTAGAGGTGAATAAGATGCTGATGGTGGTATACATAAGATAGACTTTGGTCAGATGCCAATGGTGCTCTCCCTATGGTAGATTTGGGTCAGGTGACGATGTGGTCTATCTAAGGTACAGTTGGGTCACATGCTACATGGGAAGAGTTGGGTCAGGTGACAATGTGGTCTATCCAAGGTAGATTTTGATCACATGCTGATGTTGGTCTACATAAGGTAGAATGTCAGTGGTGGTCTAGTGGTGTCAGGTATATGTCAGTGGTGGTCTACATAAGGTGGAGTTGGATCAGTCGCTGGTGGTGGTCCACCAGAGGGGAGTCTGGTCAGGTAGGCCACCATGCTAAGCTCAGCAGTGGAAGCAAAGAAGAGAATGGGTCTATACATCTCACCTATAAGAGTGTGAAATGTGTTGGTCTAGACCAAATTTTTTGCACCAGCTATGTCACATGTGAAAAAAGTCTTCTTGATTCCTCTGACGCATATTAGTTAGCAAAGAATGGCTATGTCCATTGCATTTAGTGGACATATCACTTTACTTAAGAGAGCGACTGGTCAAATGCCAGGCTATTGATTCTGTTCATCTAATACACATGCATGTTCGATTAAGCCCAATGTGTCTGTGCTCTTACTTGAGATGATAAGCTGTCATGACTGCCCCTCTATCCTGAGGACAAAAAGATCAGGTGTTGAAATTAAACATACATTCTTCCCCTTGACATCATCTGTTGGGGAAGAATAGGCACAAGCCCACATACAAGGGGAAGAGTCGTCACAACCATATATATATATATATATATATATATATATATATATATATATATTATGTATGCCCAACTTTAATCAATAGATGTCCGTACATTATTATACGGCAACCCTTGCTCCGCCCTAATTCCCAGTCCCTGCTAGAGACCCTTCTACAACCCTGTCTATTCTTCCTATATTTGGATTTAGGATTCTATGGGAACATTAGGCCGTCTAGCATTGCCCAAGCTGTAATAGTTAATATACTTATTGCTTTAAAAAGGTCAATGACTTCCTTGCAGTCACCTCCATGTGACTGATGTTCCATTCAGCAGCAGCAGTGTGTAGCTGTGACAGATCTTTCCCTGGGTGATGAAATATAATCAAAATGTCTTGTAAGCAAAATAGTAATTATTATAAGCATAAACCTTCCAAGTTGTTGCCGGCGCACAAGGGCTTCCAAATAGCTAATGCTGCACCAGGGGACTCATAACTCTTCGGAGGCTGCTCGGGTGGGCTTAATTCAAGCCTAGACTTTTCCTTCTTTCTTTGCATTGACAACCACATATTATGCTAATAACAAGATATATGTTCTCAGATGATAAGTTAGCATGGTGGGAAGCCAAAGCAGCTTTGTTTGGAGATGGAACGAGCCCCTGATACATGGAAACATCATCATAGACTCATAGATACAGTAGGGGTTAGACCATGTGGAGAGAGAAGTCCTAGCAATGGTTGGTCCCATTGGGTTGCTATTGGGTGGGTAGGATTGAGTAAGATTTGCCCTATAAAAGAATGGTATTCTGAGAACTACTCCACCTTGGGTTTCCAGCAGTAGGATCATGGCAAAGCGGCGTTCCAAGAGGAACCCAGAAAACCAGGTTGAATTCCAAAATCTACCCTACCCACTGACTATATGAGTATCCAGTAACGTTATAAGCCAAGTCGTGACGTCATAGCCCATTGATTATAATATCCCCGGTAATCCTCGCGGCTTCTTAGCCGCTGTCTATGCAATTAGCTCGGCAATAGATCTCCCCGTCTTATCTGTATGCAGTTTTCAGCTCCGCTGGCCACGTATATAGCTTTCACAGGAGCTTAAAAATGCATTGAAAACAGCCGTGTACGGGCATATTTTGCGGCTATTAGTGCTGGAACAAGTGGGAAAAAAGTAAAGACCATTAATCAACACTCAAAAGACATGAAAAACGCTGAGCAGAACTAATCCTCATTCCATAACATAGGATACAGCCGTAGGAAGAGCATAGTCCATCTATGGTGCCATGCTTCATATCCTGAAATGTATCACGGCTTATGGGAGTGATTGTCAGTCCTGGGCTATAGGTTTCAGCTATCACCCCTCCAACATCCGATTCGAATCAGATTTCACATTAAAAAATGATTTTGTTAAAATCAGAACTTTTTGTGATTCATTTTGGATTTGTAATAGAGGTAAATTGTGATACTCAATATACTGTATAGGAACAGGGACACTTGTCTTTGATATGAGTCCCTGCTCCTGTGCATACTGTGAGATTTATCAAACATGATGTAGAATAGGCTCAGTTGCCCCTAGCAACCAATCAGATTCCACCTTTCATTCCTCACAGATTCTTTGGAAAATGAAAGGTGGAATCTGATTGGTTGCTAGGGGCAACTGAGCCAATTCTATGTTACAACATGTTTGATAAATCTCCCCCATGGTTTATAAATGTTGGAATCCAACGAACCCGATCCTTATCTCCCCAAAATCATCTGTTGAAAGAGTCAGGAGCCTTCTATATACAATAATTCCAAGACCTGAAACTTTGGACCTATAGCTATTACGGAACTACAAGTCTCATCATGCCTGTCCCTGCACCAGATAGTCGGCCATTGAATCCAATGTATATTGCCATCTAAGGTTGCGTTTTATTTAAAAAAAAAATTTTTTAAACCCACATTTTTGGGTTAGGCTCAAGTTTACATGAATGATCCCTATGCGTGTGTAGGCAGCAAGGCCACTCTGCTGTAGATTGGGATACCAGTTCTCCCACTCCCCCCTCCCCAGACACCAGCTGGTTCCTGGTGGTCTTCAACAACTGATACTTGGGTTTTCCATGCAGATAGATCCTATCATGAACTGATCACTTGTGTGGTTATTGCTTCAAGATGACAGCGGCATTTAGCTGCGTTCACAGAAGCCCCAGCTGTTGTTGGCCTCGGGCTCCACTCCCATGTTTGATCCCTTCTGCAAATGAGAAACCGGTTTGAGATTTTTCTTTTTTTTATTGCGCATTGTTGGAGGACATTGGATAAATTAAAATAAGACGTCGGCTTCTCGCAGCCGCGGAGGTAACCTGCACGAGGCCGAAATCAGAAACATATTGGTGAATGAGGAGCAGGCTTCATACATTATCCCTGTGCGGCCTATGGGATATCAATGCTTAATGTAACAGGAAACCTTAGTGTATACTTATATATGGGATTAATAGTCTGTTGTAGGATAGTTAGGACTGTAGGTTTCCTATGGATCTGTCTATTATCTATCTATCTATCTATCTATCTATCTATTCATCTATCTATCTATTATCTATCTATCTATCTATCTATCTATCTATCTATCTATCTTCAGTCTATCTATCTATCTATCTATCTATCTATCTATCTATCTATCTCCTATCTATTATCTATCTATCTATCTATCTTCAGTCTATCTATCTATCTATCTATCTATCTATCTATCTATCTATCTATGTCTGTCTGTCTATTATCTATCTATCTATCTATCTATCTCTCTAATATTATCTATCTATCTATCTCCTATCTATCTATCTATCTATCTATCTATCTATCTATCTATCTATCTATCATCTATCTATCTCCTATCTATTATCTATCTATCTATTATCTATCTATCTATCTATCTATCTATCTATCTATCTGTCTATTATCTATCTATCTATCGCTTCTTTTTTAAATGAACTGGTGTCAAAAAGTTATATAGATCTGTAAATTACTTTTATTTGAAGTACCTATCAGCTGCTGTAAGTCCTGCAGGAAGCGGTGTATTATTTCCAGTCTGACACGGTGCTCTCTGCTGCCACCTCTGTCCATGTCAGGAACTGTCCAGAGCTGTAGGAAAACCCTATAGAAAACCTTTCCTGCTTTAAACAGTTCCTGACATGGACAGAGGTGGCAGCAGAGAGCACCGTGTCAGACTAGAAAGAATACACCACTTCCTGCAGGACATACAGCAGCTGATAAGTAATGGAAGACTGGAGACTTCTAAATAGAAGTAATCTACAAATCTATATAACTGTTTTCGACACCAGCTGATTTGGAAACAATTTGTTTTTCACTCCAGTGCCCCTTTAACAAAGTTTTTACCTGCTAGGACTCCCTTTTATTAGTGAAAAAACCTGGGAGTAAATGCTAACTTTCCATGTAGCGCCACCACAGGGGCAACTAAGTATTACTCAGCGTTCATTTCAAATCAAATACAAATCAATGACACTCTTTGTAACTACTATACATGGAAAAGGCTCCTGAACAGGAAGGTTCATTGCCTAATAGTACCTATAAAGGAGTTTTCCAGTTATCCCAACCCCTTTAAGACGCCTTTACACATGAAAGGTGGAATCTGATTGGTTGCTAGGGGCAACTGAGCCAGTCTCACTTTACACCAGTTTGCTAAATCTCCCCCTACATTAATATATATATATATATATATATATATATATATATATATATATATAGTCCAAGTCTCCAGCTATATCCTTGGCCTACAGTCAATTAAACATTAAACCGAGGCGGCCATTGTGATGTCAGCAGAAGATACTACTATACGCTATATACATATACATGTGCCTGTACGTTTTTTTTTTTACTTCTTTGAGATCAGAGCTGAAAAACCAGCAAACTCGGCTGCGGTCTCTCGGGACGGAGCTGTGATTCAGTGACCCAGAGCGAAGACGTCGAATCTCCCTGGAAGTCACGTTTACATTAGCGCAAACAGTAGAGGGAAAATATTAGCAAAATAAAACATGTGCGCTTCCCTATAACCTCCTCCTGCACTGGAACCTTTGTGCAGCAATCAGCTCGGCGCGCGCGGTTATACAGTCCCCTAGTTTCATTGCTACTAATTTACTGAGATGAGATGTCTTCCACTGGGTTCATCCTTCTGCAAATAGCCCCACAGGGGATTTCTTGGTGATCAAACTCCCCAGCTGCCAATCTCCGCGTTCCCGGCGAATTTTCTCTCTCTCTGTGTATCTGGATTTATACTTTCCAGCTCCTGAAATTCTTTGTCAGGCTGAGCGTTGTAAAAATGTGTAATGCAACAGGCAGAAGCCTTTATGTTGTCCGTG